>NC_133774.1:824328-831244 GCF_003597395.2 Chelonoidis abingdonii
CTGAGGGAACTTGCTGGCCACAGCGCTGCAAACCCCCTTGGGGAAGGCTGCAGGGACAGAGTCCTGTGGGAGAAGGGATTCCTGTACCGGGAATGGGCTCCCCAAGGGGAAGTAGAACTGGGGGGATTGGGAGGCATCTGGTGATGCCCCAGGAATCCACAGGGTACTTCCCTTTCGAGCTGTTGGATGGGAGAAGAGTGAAGGGAACCCTGGACCTGAAAGGGGAGGATTGGGAGGAGAAGGGGGAAGACCCCCTGGGGGATCTCTTCCCTGAGGTGGGAGCCAATCTCCCCATCAGGTGTTCCCCTTTCAGAGTCACTGGGAAAGCAGCCCAGAACCTGGAGAGAGAGGTCAAGGATATGCTGGATTTAGATGTGATCCAGCCGTTTTACAGCCCATGGGCCTCACCCGTGGGGCTGATCCCAAAGGGAGACAGGATGATCTGGTTTTGTGGGGGCCATCAGAAGCTTAAAGCCATCACAGTGTCCGATGTCGACCCCATGCCTAGGCCTGGGGAAATTCTAGACATGCTGAGGGGGATGGAGAACGTGGCCCTGGCAGACACTGATAACATGTGCATCTTTAGCCAGACCTGGGAGGAACAGGTGTCCCAGGTGAAGAGGGGGCTGGGCTGCCTCAAGGAGGTGGGACTGACAGTAAAAGCTGGAAAGTGTAAGGTGGGGATGGCAGAGGTGTTGTATCTGGGCCACAAGGTGGGGAGCCGCTGCCCAAGCCCAGAACTGGCCAAGGCCAAGATAGGGGCTCTTAACCAAGAGAGCCCGAATCGCAGCCCAGAGCGCTGGGAGAAGACCCCGTCCTAGTTTGAACCCCAGGGGTATTGGGGTGTCAAAAGGATTCAAGCCGCATAAACCTTCCCACATGAAGCCTGCAAGTGCCATCAAGCACACTCAAGCAAAGGGAGGGCGCGAAACTGGAAGGGCCTGGTGTAACTCACATCGAGGAATGGGAGAGATGCTGGGGCATCCATGGGAACGTTGGTGGGTTCGAACTTCCCCAGGTCACTGGCTGGAGTGACCTGGCTCAGTTCGGTCTCAAAGGGGGGAGACATGTGGTGAACTAGGAATGTTCTTAATGTTTGCTCTGAATATTGTGTTGGTGCCTCAGTGTCCCCATGGCAGTTCTTAAGTATCTGGGAGAGCAACGGGCCAGTGCACCTAAATGCCTGACTCTCTGTCTCCTAGCAACTGATGGCCTGGGCCCCTCCCCTGCAAAGGTGCCAGCTGAAGGTGTTGGAGACAAAGAGGTCAGGTGACCTCCTGGCCCGGGAAAGGGGCTGAGCAGAGGAGGGACTGGAGGGGTTTGTTAGTCTGGAGTTGGCTGGGGACGAGGAGTGAAGTGCAGATGTGGGGGTCTGGCTCACTGTCCCCCAGAATGGACCTGGCCGAGGGGTCCGGTTCGCTGTACCTACAAGCTCTGTTTTAGACCCTGTTCCTGTCATCGAATAAACCTCTGTTTTACTGGCTGGCTAAGAGTCACTGTGGGTTCCAGGAAGAGGGGTGCAGGGCCGGACTCCCACACACTCTGTGACACCCAGTGTGGCCATTGTTATGTTCTTTGTAGAAGCCACTGTTGGCAGACTGGATATGGGGCTAGATGGATCACTGGTCTGACCCAGTCTGGCCATTCTGATGTCACTCTTGACTTTGTCTTAAGTAACACACAGAAGCCAATTCAAGATGTGACAGCAGCTGACTCACTAAGTAACAGTGTCCACAATCTAATTAGGCTCAACGTCCTGGGGAGAGGAAGCACCACAGTGACAGTCACAGAGCCTTTGCGAAATGCTCCTTTCGAGAAGGGCCTTAGCAGCAAAAGCAGAGGAAGTACAGTCCTTTGTGGTGCCACGGATGCTACAAAAACCCAGCAACAGAGGCTTCACAGACAGGCACCCCACTGGTTAAACAGGGACCTGGCATGGAGCACATGGCCACAGCTAGTGGCAGGGCTGAGAGGCTATTTGAGCCAAAGAGAGCCCTTCAGAATTGGAACTCTGCCCCAGTGCGGCGATAAACGAGCACTAGAGTTACAGCAGGGCTTGTGCCAGAGGTCAGCGCAGATTTGAAGACCCAGTCACTAAGAGTGATAAGATGGAGGTTACTGACTCATAACTCAAGTATCAGAGGGGTAGTCATGTTAGTCTGAATCCCATCATCCGACGAAGTGGATACTCACCCACGAAAGCTCATGCTCCAATACATCTGTCAGTCTATAAGGTGCCACAGGACTCTGTCGCTGACTCATAGCTGGTGTTCTCCACGTTGTCTGCTAGGCCTGCACAGGCCAGACATTGGAACCTTCCCGGAACAGTGCCACAGTGCTCCTGCGCCCCCTCCCCACGAGGGAGATTACAAATTGTACATGGGTGCTCCCTGCCCCGCAGCTCTGTCCACAGCCTCTGCTGTCGCAGCACCGAGACTCCGGGCGGGCGGGGGCGCAACTTCTCCTTTCTTCTGAGCACTTGCCAACTGATTTCAGCTGCTGCTCTGCTGCTTCCACTGGTATCCAGTAGACGATGCGGAATCTAAGTATATTTCCAGAGTTAATGAAAATCAGTTGTACTTCCATCATACCAGTTATTTTCACGTCTGTAAAAGTCCTACAATCCAAATCATTCGGTGCAGGGCCAGGGGACCCTGATGATACATATTCCCCTCCTGATGTGACAAACCCAGGACTGCAGGCAGACATTTCAAATTCCTCTTGGAGACACTAGGGAGATCTGTGTGACACTCCTGCCTTAGCCAAGCAGGGACTGGTACAATTACATTGGCCTTGTCCTGATCTCTCTCTTTCCAGTACTGCTGGGAAGTGGGGAACACATGGGACAGGATGTGCCCTGCCCCTTGTTAAGGACGAATGCACCTGACATTGGATTCTTTGTCTCAAGCAAAATCAAGGTCCTTCCTGTCCCTGCTGGCAGCAAACATCTCTCTGGATCCCCCAAAGACATCTTGAAGTACTGGATCCTTCAGAGACCATTTGTGTGGATGCATCAAATCTCTGCTGAGTTCATCCACTTTGCTGTTCTCCTTGCCTGCTAGGTGAAGGCCTCTCTTGGGTAACCATTGGGTTGAATGCACCAGTCCCGTAGATCTACAGTCACCCCGCAAAGGTGAGATGAACAAGGCCTCCCTGCCCCAGGTAATATAGCACTGTCGTGTAGTGTGTAACACCTATTGCCTTCTCTCATGTGTTCGTGGGGGAAAGGACCTCAGGCCAGGCAGACTGCTCTCAGTTCTAGCACAGGTAAGTACAACGCTCCCTCTCTGTCGCTCCAGCCATCTCTCCCCACTAACTCCCTTAGGTGCTCTCCCCATCCTGTTGTGAGTGCACTGGAAGAGAATGTCAGTGCCAGCTGTCCCTCTGAGCACGTTTTCTGTCTGAGCCTCCCACTGCACAGACGTCAGAATTCCTATGGAATACGAATTCTTCTGGGCATGCAGTCCTTGGTTGGGCTGCAATCCTAGGCCCCCCACTCTGAGCCTGGCACAGGGGTGACGTATGGGACCAGCAATTTCAGATAAATAACCACCTTCGGAACAGGTTTCTGGTCAAATACTGGTACTGCAGTTGGAATCGTCTAAAACCTGCCTCTGGGCAGGAGAGTGCTGCTCTCTCTAGGGTCAGGCCTATGAAAGGAATGCTCTGAACAGCTGATGAAAGAGACATGTTCACAGTTATTAACCGACTTACATTGTGAAACAGGCCTCTAGCAGACATCCCTTATCAAAACTTCCTTGGCTGGTATTTTCAGAAGCCAATTGCTCAAAAGCAGCTAAATAAAAACTCCTTGATGTCTTAGAAAAGCCACTACCACAGAGAGGCGTTTTGTTAAGACTCTAGGCACCACTGAAAGCCCAAAGGGTAGAACCTGGTACTGGACGTGATCTTGTCCAATGGCAAACTGCAGGTACTTGCAATGTTTTGGTGTCCCCACACTATGAAAACACACCATCTCTACATCAAGGGCTGCAAACCAACCTTGACTTGAAAGATTATCTATTCTAGTGACACCATCATGGGACCCAACCATACTAGCTACACCATCAGAGGCTCATTCACCTGCACATCTACCAATGTGACATATGCCATCATGTGCCAGCAATGCCCCTCTGCCATTTACCTTGGCCAAACCGGACAGTCTCTATGGAAAAGAATAAATGGACACAAATCAGACATCAGGAATGATAACATACAAAAGCCAGTAGAGAGCACTTCAATCTTCCTGGACACTCAATAACAGATTTAGAAGTATCCATCCTTCAACAAAAAAATCTTCAAACACAGACTTCAAAGAGAAAGTGCTGAACTGGAATTAATTTGCAAACGTTACACCATCAATTTGGGCTTGAATTGGACTGGGAGTGGCTGGCTCACTACAAAAGCAATTTTCCCTCTCTTGGTGTTGATACCTCCTCATTAGTTATTGGGAGTGGACCACATCCACCCTGAGTGAATTGGCCTTGTCAACACTGGTTCCTCACTTGTAAGGTAACTCTCTTCTCTTCATGTGCCAGTGTATATTTATGCCTGTATCTGTCATTTTCACTCCATGCATCTGAAGAAGTGGGGTTTTTTATCCACAAAAGCTTATGCCCAAATAAATCTGTTAGTCTGTAAGGTACCACCGGACTCCTCGTTGTTTTTGTGGATAGAGACTAACAGGGCTACCCCTCTGATACTTGACTTGAAAGTGAGGGGAAGGGAGATGCCAGGATTACCATATGGAAACGGAACTTTCAGATCTATGCATTAAGCTTCCTTAGGTCCAATATCTGATGGAGTCCTCCACCCCTCTTCAGTGTAAGGAAACATCTTGAAAAAAAACCCAGATTCTTGTACTCCATGTGAACCTCCTCGATTGCCTCTACTTCAAGAAGGGATTGAATTTCTATTCTTATCATAGTCTCACAGGAGGAGTCCCTGAGGAGAGAAAGGTGGGGAGGGAGGGTGATGGGAGGGCCCTGAATTGAATAGTAAAACCTTTTTCTGTAATTTCTAAAGTCCACTATTGTCCAGTGCATGGATGGAGGACGTGAGAAAGCTGACATCCCACAGGGGGAGTGATACCTCAGTGGTTTGAGGATTGGCCTGCTAAACCCAGGTTTGTGAGTTCAATCCTTGAGGGGGCCACTTAAGGATCCGGGGCAAAATCAGTACTTGGTCCTGCTAGTGAAGGCAGGAGGCTGGACTCAATGACCTTTCAAGGTCCCCTCCAGTTCTAGAGATAGGTATATCTCCAATTATCATTATCTGGGGGGAAGGGATAGCTTAGTGGTTTGAGCATTGACTTGCTAAACCCAGGGTTGTGAGTTCAGCCCTTGAGGGGGCCATTTGGGGATGGGTCCTGCTTTGAGCAGGGGGTTGGACTAGATGATCTCTTGAGGTTCCTTCCAACCCTAATAATCTGTGATTCTGTGCCATTCAGAAAGGGAAGGACAGTTGTATCATTGAGTGGTTGGCAGATCTCAATCCTCACTTCTCGGATTTCCTAGAGAAGAGGAAATTGCAGAATGACTTGATGCCCTGAGTGGTTTAAAGACTTTCGCTGCTGCTGAGAAGTTGCAGGGTTGATGTTGTTGTTGATATGCTTCTCATCTTTGGGTGTTGTAAGACAACAAAGATAATGGGAGTAAAACTGTTTGTGATGTATCTAAATGTTGGTTCCTGAAAGACTAAAACAGACTTAATGATCTTACTGTTGATCTTGTATCCTTTATCTTTCCTAAAACATCATTAATTTTGTCATTAAAAAGTCCATCTCCTTCACCTGGGGGATTTTCTATCTTAGGTTTTCTCTCTGGCAAAAGAGCAGAATATCTCAGCCCCGCATATCTGCGAGGAGGAACTGCAGATGCAACTGATCTTGCCACTGAGTCACAAACATTGAGTGAAGCTCTTAGCCCATGCTCTGCTACACGCTGCCCTCCTGTATTAATAGTCACCTGTCTTTGTCAGTCCTCGGGCAAAGACCTGGCCAAGACTTTTCCCCCTGAAAAGGAAATGGTAACAAGACACGACTGCTTGGTAGTTTGCCAGTTTCATACTAAGCGAGGCTGAATAACTTCCTTCCCAATGCATCCGTTCTTCTACCATCCTTGTCAGAAGCCATTGAGTGTGACAGGTTCTCTCTTGTTCTGTGTGTTGCTGCTGCCATTACTATCAGCTCAGGAGGAGGCTGAGCAGGAAATCGCTACAAACCCTCATAGGGAAACCAACATCATTGACCAGCTTTCGTTGCAAGTGACTGACATGAGGCTGGATCAGCCCACACAGCCTTTGCTGATTGCCACAAACCATCCAGACTAGAAAGACTTTGACCACTGAACTTGAACCCAGACTGATGGGTGTGATGAAGTGGGGCTGTTCTTAATGTTTCCTCTGAACACTGTGTGGATGCCTCAGTTTCCCCTATGCATTTCATAGACTCATAGGTCAGAAGGGACCAATATGATCATCTAGTCTGACCTCCTGCACAAAGCAGGCCACAGAATCCTACCCATCTACTTCTGTAACAACCCCTAACCTATGTCCGAGTTACTGAAGTCTTCAAATTGTGGTTTAAAGACCTCAAGCTGCAGAGAGAGTCCACCAGCAAGCGACCCATGCCCCACGCTGCAGAGGAAGGTGAAAAACCTCCAGGGCCTCTGCCAATTTGCCCTGGAGGAAAATTCCTTCCCGACCCCAAATATGGTGATGAGCTAAACCCTGAGCATGTGAGCAAGACTCATCAGCCAGCACTCAGGAAAGAACTCTCTGCAGTAACTCAGATCCCATCCCATCTAACATCCCATCACAGACCATTGAGCAGACTTATCTGCTGATAATCCAAGATCAATTGCCAAAATTAAACTATCCTATCATACCATCCCTTCCATAAACTTATCAAGCTTAG
>NC_133774.1:831556-844913 GCF_003597395.2 Chelonoidis abingdonii
GCCAGGCTAAACAAGTCAAGCTCTTTGAGTCTCCTTTCATAAGGCACGTTTTCCATTCCTCAGATCATCCTAGTACCCCGTCTCTGAACCTGTTCCAGTTTGAAATCTCTAGGTGGTGGGATAAAGGCCAGTGTGCATAAATGGCTGACACTCTGTCTCCTGGCAACTAATGGCCAGGCCCTTCCCCCCTGCAAGGGGATGCTAAAGGTGTTGGAAAACAAAGAGGTCAGGTGACCTCCTGGCCCAGGAAAGAGAGAAAGCCCAGAGAGGAGGAGGGGCTGGAGGGAGTTTCAGTTTTGGGCTGGCTGGGGACGAGGAGTGAAGTGCAGACGTGGGGGTCTGGCTCACTGCCCCCCAGAATGGACCGGCCGAGGGGTCGGGGTCTCTGTACCTACAAGCTCTGTTTTAGACCGTGTTCCTGTCATCCAATAAACCTCTGTTTTACTGGCTGGCTGAGAGTCACGTCTGACTGTGAAGTGGGGGTGCAGAACCCTGTGGCTTCCCCAGGACCCCGCCTGGGTGGGCTCGCTGTGGGAAGCACACGGAGGGGCAGAGGATGCTGAATGCTCCAAGGAGAGACCCAGGAGGTGAAGCCGTGTGAGCTTCTTGCCCTGAACAAGTCTGCTCCAAGGGAGAGGAGGCTCCCCAAAGTCCTGCCTGGCTTTGTGGGGAGCACTTCCAGAGCATCGCCCAGGGACTCTGTGACAACGGGAAGTTTAGCCTATCTACAAGGGCTTGAAATTGCAATGTCTCCTCAGATGGAGGGACAGCTGCAGTGTAGATGTGCACAGCACCAAAAGGAGCGTAGATATGCACGAACAGTGTCTCTTGTTCTGCTGCAAGCCCTAAATCACGTGAAATGCTTATATACTAGCAAAAACACATGAAGGACTGTAGCAAAGAGGCGTGGCCATTCTTAGAGACTGACAATAAGAGACAGCCAGACACACCTCCAGGGACACACATTAGATTTGGAGGAGAAGGGACTGTAAATAATTGTGATATAGGAATTGTATGACACAAAGATGAAGGAACACTGAACGACATAAACCAGGGAGGAACTTTGAAAGGAGGACATGCTAATTAACATGTGGGCTAATCCGGAAATACAGTCCTTGAAATGAACGAAACATACACTGGAGAAACGTGTTCTACACGCCCGCCATCTACTGGATACCAGTGGAAGCAGCAGAGCAACAGCTGAAATCAGTTGGCAAGTGCCTGTGAGAAATGCGAACATGCCCCTCTAACAAACCCTGGAACCAGGGTATATAAAACTGTGGTCACCATGTGGGACCCCCCAGAGCTCAGTGAACCCCCGAGACAGCCTCTCCCCTCATCCAGAGTCACAGGACCAAGAGGTGAAAGAACCTGCAAAGCAGCTGCAAAATGGACACTCAGAGCAGCCATGTGGAGGGGTTCCAGGGTTAATGGCGTTAACACTCTACACCCCAGGGGAGTGCCCTGTAACCCCATATTCATCATTTGTATATAACTGTGATATTGCATATAAAGCATCCCTTGTAAGGTATCAAGGGAAAGGTTATGATCTGATGAAACTCACTGTTCCATCAACATGTGTGTATTATTCATGCTTATGAAGTTATGAGCATTGTGTTGTATGGTGGCCACTACACATGCTGTGGGTTTGGGAGGCGATAGATACTAGCTCTCCAAAGACAATAACCGGGGGGGATAAACAACGTCCCGGCGAGTGAACTGTTGATCACATACTGATGTGTTTCTGGGTGAACTGTTGATTGACTGAGAATAACCAAGTGCCTGATTGAACACTGTTCATGCTAAAAGTTGACGTGAAAAGAACCTAGCATTAAATTAGCACGCTAGTGTTCCCTGGGCTCAATTTAAAGGGATAAGCCTATTAGATTCTAGTCGAAGATTGGCTGGAACATTTAGAAAACTGGCAAATCTAGTTTATTTGATGTCACCTTTAAAATCTGACCCACATCTCAACAAATTCATAAAATGGACCCTTTCACACTTACAGTGATTTAAACAGCTAGCAAGGAGGTGCCTTCGGAGGCACAAGGAACCAGCTGGAGAATATTCTAATGCCTTTTTGGAATGCCTGCTCCCCCTCTCTCAGAGCACAAGAACAAAGGGACATTCAGTGAAACTCAAAGTTGGAAAATTCACACCTGATCAAAGGAAATGCATGTCCACACAGTGCACATTTAGCCCATGGAACTCACTGCCAGAGGAAGTTGTTGAGGCCAAGAACTTAGCATGAGTCAAAGAGAGAAGATGGAGATTTCTGTGGCTGACAAGACGACCCAGCGCGATCATAGCAGGGATATTAAACCTCCGGCTTCAGGGTTTAAACCACTATCAGATAGCAGGATGAGCTCTTTGTGGGAGGCCGATTATCCCACAGCAGCAACTGCAGAGTCAGTACTGAGCTAGGTGGGCCTCGGGTCAGAACCAGTCTCTGCTCAGAAAGTTACCTGGCCCATGCATCACCTCACCTGCCGGGGAGTCCAGCCTGCCGTCCTGAAGGAGGTCTTGCCACACTGCCTGCCCTGCGCCAGCAGGGTTGAACGCTGTGAAGTGGGTCACTCCTGTGCCAGCCTAGCGGAGGAAGAGAAGGATATGGTAAATCTGGGGGAGCCATTCATTTCTAGCAGCAGGGTTAGCACCTGCTGGATGACTGAGCTCTGGCCCCTGGCAGTGTTCAGGACTGGATGTCCTGCCCTGGTATCATACTGGCCCCAACTCTGTACCCACCATCAATCCCAGCTCTCCCTGCACCCCAGAGACCTGCAGGCCCAGGTCTTACCCATCCCCTAGCCTACAGAGGGGATATCAGGGAGCAAGAGCCCTTTAGAGCCTACGACTCATCTTCCTGCCCTCCCTGCAACTGGGGCCAGGACTAGGGCCCCGGAGCCCAGGGCCTCCCAATGGCCACAGCCCCACCTGGCGCAAATGCACCCCATCCATGCTTCACTGGCTCCCCAGCAGCTGCAGAGCAGAGTCCAAAGCCCAGCTCCTAAGCTCTAAGGCTGGGGCCTGCAGCAGCTGCCCACAGACATGGCTGTAGTTGGAGAGTCAGGTGTTGGGATCAGGCAGGGGCAGACTGAGGGGCACAAACCTCCCCAGAACCCAAATCCTGCAGGTGTTGAGACTCTGCCACCAGAGACAGACACGGGTGCCCCCCAGCACTGAGACACGCAGCCTCTCCAGCCTGCCCTCTACCTGCTCCCTGGCAGAGATGGCAAGGGTGTAGGGGTTCATGGGGCTGCAGTGATGCAGCAGGACTCCCGAGACCCGCGCGCCCTCCTTTTCCAGGCTGAAGGGCTCGTTCCAGTGGCCCCCTCTCTTGTCCTCCTTGGTGCCCGTGCCATTCCCCAGGGTAAGCATGATGGAGACGTCCACGGCCTCGTCACTGCCATTCTCCAGCTCCCAGATGAACACTCCCACAGGCAGGCTGGTGTCCTGGGAAAACAGACACCAGGTGCGCGCAGCTCAGAGCCTGCCAGGCAAATGGGTCGGAGCATCCCGTCCCTGCATCACGAGGCGCCGGCTGGGCCGCGCCGCTGCAAGGGGAGCAACGGGGCTGATGCAGCAAGGCCTGGGGACTCCTTTGCTATAGCGAGTGGCAGAGGACTCAGGGCTCAGAGCACAGGGTTCCAGTGCTGCAGGACAGCTCTGCGCCAAGCAGCACCAGGAACGCATGCCCACAGTGCTGGAAACGAAGGGGTAAAGGCCCCGAGGGTGACTGGTGCGCCTGGAGCCATTAAACCAAAGTGCTCTCCAGGACAGTGCCGGGACAGGCACATCAGTAGGGCAGCCTCACCCCCACACACGGGGCTGACCCGAGGCTGGGCCGGCGAAGACAGGCCGGGAGCTAGGCAGCCTCACCCCCACACACGGGGCTGACCCGAGGCTGGGACGGCGAGGACAGGCCGGGAACTAGGCAGCCTCACCCCCACACACGGGGCTGACCCGAGGCTGGGCCGGCGAGGACAGGCCGGGAGCTAGGCAGCCTCACCCCCACACACACGGGGCTGACCCGAGGCTGGGCCGGCGAAGACAGGCCGGGAACTAGGCAGCCTCACCCCCACACACGGGGCTGACCCGAGGCTGGGCCAGCGAGGACAGGCCGGGAGCTAGGCAGCCTCACCCCCACACACACGGGGCTGACCCGAGGCTGGGCCGGCGAAGACAGGCCGGGAACTAGGCAGCCTCACCCCCACACACGGGGCTGACCCGAGGCTGGGCCAGCGAGGACAGGCCGGGAGCTAGGCAGCCTCACCCCCACACACACGGGGCTGACCCGACGCTGGGCCGGCGAGGACAGGCTGGGAACTAGGCAGCCTCACCCCCACACACAGGGCTGACCCGAGGCTGGGCCGGCGAGGACAGGCCGGGAGCTAGGCAGCCTCACCCCCACACACACGGGGCTGACCCGAGGCTGGGCCGGCGAAGACAGGCCGGGAACTAGGCAGCCTCACCCCCACACACGGGGCTGACCCGAGGCTGGGCCAGCGAGGACAGGCCGGGAGCTAGGCAGCCTCACCCCCACACACACGGGGCTGACCCGACGCTGGGCCGGCGAGGACAGGCTGGGAACTAGGCAGCCTCACCCCCACACACAGGGCTGACCCGAGGCTGGGCCGGCGAGGACAGGCCGGGAGCTAGGCAGCCTCACTCCCACACACACGGGGCTGACCCGAGGCTGGGCCGGCGAAGACAGGCCGGGAACTAGGCAGCCTCACCCCCACACACGGGGCTGACCCGAGGCTGGGCCAGCGAGGACAGGCCGGGAGCTAGGCAGCCTCACCCCCACACACACGGGGCTGACCCGACGCTGGGCCGGCGAGGACAGGCTGGGAACTAGGCAGCCTCACCCCCACACACGGGGCTGACCCGAGGCTGGGCCGGCGAGGACAGGCCGGGAGCTAGACAGCCTCACCCCCACACACACGGGGCTGACCCGACGCTGGGCCGGCGAGGACAGGCCGGGAGCTAGGCAGCACTCAGCTGCTTTACACATGGGGCTGCATCGACAGCTGCCTGCACTTGCGGGGAACTGAGGGAAATCACACTCCTTCAGCGGCAGCTTCCCCGGCCTGGGGAGCAACTGGACCTGAGCGATTCCAGCTAATCAACAGCATCGCTGCTGAAGTCTCCTGTGGCGAGGGTGAGCTGGGCTGGGGCCCAGCTGAGACTGGCCATGGGGAGGGGAGGGCAGCCAGAAGCTGTTGGGAGCATCCCCTGGGGCAGGACAGCCAAACACCCCCATGGGCTCCAACAACAGTGGCATCAGGCCCCCTCTGCAGGGGCAGCGCCAGAGACAATGCCCTGGAGCCCCTGCAGCCCCAGACGCAGGCAGCTGGGCAGCGAGGCTGGACCATAGCCCAGTGGGAAGAAAGCTGTATCTAGGTCAGGGATAGGGACCAGGAACAGGTAAAAAGGGGAGCTCAAAGGGTCAGAAACAGCAGAGCAAAAAGGGGACAGGCGGGTGAGAACTGCCGGAGAGAAAACCTTGGGGTGCGAGACTTCACAGGGGGCCCTGCCCTGTCACACTCCCCTCTGGCAGGAGGGGCAGACTGGAGGGGAACAGAAATAGGAATGAGATAGAAATGAGGAAGGAAGAAAGCCCCGCAGTTGTGAGCCAAGCAGCCCTCACCCCGGCCCGGCCGCATTCCTGCCCTGCTGGGGAAGCCCCAGAACTAACAGGCTTTGGCAGGTCACCAGCCGACCACCTTGCTGGAGTGCTGTCTCCTCTTCTCACTTATCTGGCCAGTCCGACTCAACTCCCTGGGGCAGGGCCTGAGCCCTTCCCTGGGGCTCTGTAACACCCACCACCCCGAGGTGCTGCTGTATGACACGCAAGCGCGTAGAGGCTGCCAGATGGGGCCTGGCTCATCTAGTCCAGTATCCTGGACCAAGCAGCAGATGGTCTGTGTAATGCGACTGCCTGAGCTAGGAGACCCAGTTCCATCAGCCATAGGCTGCTGCAGACTCAACCCTCCATCCGGTGCAGCATCACGCCGTGTCAGGCTGTGGTAATCTGCCTGGAGGAAGCCTCTTCCCCTAAATCCTGGAGCAGGAGCATTTATAGCATTTAATTTTATAACACTAGACGTTGTTACCGATATGAGTGTCCAATCCCACCTTGAATCCTGCTGAGCTCTTGGTCCCAGCACCATCCAGTGGCAGTGAGTTTCACAGGATAATTGTACAATATATTGGAAAGCATTTCTTTTTATCCATTGTGAATGTGTCCTCGTTCCTGTGCTATGAGACAGGGCGAGCAGACGCTTCTGCTGCACCTTCCCCTCCCTGTCATTCTTCTGTGATTTCATCTCCCTCACTCTGATTCAGCTACACTCAAGGGCAACAGTCCCTGCCGTCCAATCTCTCTCTGCTGGAGACCATTCTCTGTTCTCACTGCCCATCACTGACCCTCCCTCCCATTCTGTTTATAAAAGAACAACGGTCCCTGCACACAGCCGGGTACCTGCGGCAAGGAGCAGGGCAGACCAGCCCATCACCCCCACCCAACTCCAGCTTTGGGAAAACACAGCCCAGCTGGTTGGAGCCTGTCAGTGCAGCTTTCCCCAGGCAGGTTTCCAACTCTCACCTCTCACCCAGAGTCCCCAGGAACTTCCCAGCCACTCTCTGCCTTATCCTCTATCTGGGACGGATAACCAGAGCCAAAGACCAGGCAGAGCTACTGCGAGGCCACGGGGCAGGGCGAGGCAATGGAGTGATAAGCAGAGGTGGATAAGGAAACACCTGCTGATGACAGGATGAGAGGGATCTGGGCCATGGCAGGATGGAGGCTTCTCCCATGCCATACTCCAAAGCACTAGTCCTGCTGCCCAGGCTGTGTCTGAGACCATCCCCCAGGCACCAGGCCTGCTGCTTTATCTGCCAGCTGGGAACTCCAGGCTCCATTCCCAATACCTTGTGTCGCTCTGCACTGTCCCTCGAGTCGAGGCCAGGAGAAGCAGGCCCCCCGTGACGAGGACAGTGGCTATGCTGGGTTAGGCCCTGCCAGAGGCAGGGATGAAGGCTGAAGAAGGGGGAACCTCACCTGGTAGTTGTGTGGGATGATGGGGCTGACCTGCCGGCAGGTGAGCACCACGTCCTGCCCAGGGAGCTGGTAGACGGTCCAGGCCCGAGGATACAGGGCATGGTAGAAGGCGTAGTGGCCGCAGTAGCCCCAGTTCCAGCCCTGCAGCACGCTGGGTCTCTCCACAGACAGGACCTGCTGGTAAACGGTCTGTCCCTTCCGGCGTAAGCAGACGGTGAACTGGGAGAGGAGGAGAGCACAGAGCACTGCGATGGGAACGCTGGGCAGCCCCCCCCTGCCCGCCCCAGAGAGCCGGGAATGTTTCAACTCCGGCAGCAGAACCCTCCCAGCACTGGTTGCCCAGGGCAGCTCAAAGAGCTGGATTTGACCTATAGGCCCTAAATGACCCAAGTCCTGCTCACCCCACAGACCATCCTTCTCCCTGTGCAGCCACTCACCAGCCCCAGGCTGGCTGAGAGGGGTGGGTGGCCAGGCACTCACAGGGAGGAACGAAGGCCCAGAGAGTGCACTCACAGGGAGGCTGCCCAAAAGATCTGAGCAGGGACCAGCCAACCCAGGCCTCAGGGGGGACCCTGTGCCAGAGGGAACAAAGTCATGCTGGAAGCGGCAGAGGAGCCACCAGAACCTCGAGGGAGGAGCTCACTGAAAATAGGAGCACTGGGAACCTGCATCCAGGCGCTACATGGCTGCTCAGCCTGCTGAGGCTGCACAGAACACAAATCAGATTAATTACCTCTGCAGACAGCCTCCCACCCAGCTGGCTCCCGGCACGGCTGTGTCCTGCTGGCACTGGGGGGCACGGAGCTGCTGCAGCCGCCCTCACTCCTGCTGCTGTGCAGGTGAGGCGCTGAAACCTTGGTCCTGTGCCAGGGTCAGCGCCTCAGGCCTGTGTGCAGGCGGCTCATTGTGGGTTTTATAGGATGCGTCAGCTTTACTGCAAAGCCGTAACATTGAGCTGCTGATGAGACGTGCTCCACAAAGAGCCCTTGGCCCCTTTCCCGGGCATTGGGGCCTTCACTCCAGCATCTCGGCTCAGCCCCAACTCAGCTGAGCCCACCCTGCCTGTCCAGCCAACCCTGAGGTCCCAGGGGCCATGGCAGAGGCTCCCAGGCCAGCCCCAGATCCTGTTGTGACTCCTCTGCCAGCCCATGGGGTCAGATTAGGACAGGAGTGAAAGGAACTGGCAGTACCAGGTGGGGCTGCAGCACATCCCCCAGTGCCCTATCCTGGGCTGGCTCCATGCTCACTAGCCCTGAAGCCCCGTGCAGTCCGGGCCGCTCAGGACCCCAGGCTCCCAGCCCCTCCCATTGCTGTGCTGATCTGTCACTCACTCGCTGCTGACGTCACCCTGACAGAATAATTGGCAAACGTGGTCCCTGAGCGGCTGTGAGAGTGAACGACCCAGGGCTGGGCAGCAGCGACCCTGCCAGCACGACTGCTGGGAGCCACTCCATGGCCCATGATGCCAGAACTACGAGTTTCTCTTGGCCTCCTCCTCTACCCCATTGCACAGTGCTGATTAGCAGCTGCCACGTTCCACCTCAGAGGTGGCTGCATGGCAGTAGGGGGTGGGGTGGAGCCATGGCCACAAGTCCTTTCCTTACCTCTGGGTGCAGAGGGGAAACTGGGCCTTCAGGTTGGACCACCTAACGTGGATAATGCGCCAAACCCTGCGGAGGAAAGGGCTTGCCAGGGGACCAGGAGGGAGGAGGCCACAGCCTGTGATGCAAACACACACCCACCTGGTCTGCTATGACTGTCTTATAGTGGTACACTCCAGGATTCAACTGCCATCGACAGAACTCTCCCCGCCAGCCTCGTGTGATGGTACCTCCCCCAAACCCACCCAGCGGGCACCCTGTTAGAGACAAAACAGCAGATTCACTCCTTCCTGCAGGAGCCTGGCACAAGAGAGGGGCTAGCAGGACTTGGGAGCACATGCACTGTGCAGGGGAGGCTGAGCTCCACTCAGTCCACCCCCAGGGTAACCCCCCGCGGCACCTGCCCCTTGGGATAACCCTCACAGCATCCACCCACCCCACAGCACCTGCCCCCAGGGTACCTCCTGCAGCACCTGCCTGCCCCGCAGCACCTGCCACCAGGGTACCTCCTGCAGCACCTGCCTGCCCCGCAGCACCTGCCCCCACGGTACCCTCTGCAGCACCCACCTGCCCCGTAACACCTGCCACCAGGGTACCTCCTGCAGCACCTGCCTGCCCCGCAGCACCTGCCCCCACAGTACCCCCTGCAGCACCTGCCTGCCCCGCAGCACCTGCCCCCTGGGAGAACCCTCACAGAACCCACCTGCCCCGTGGCATCCACCCTGCAGCACCTGCCCCCCTGAGGTAACCACTGCAGCATCCACCCACCCCACAGCACCTGCCCCCAGGGGACCCCCTGCAGCACCCACCTGACCCACAACACCTGATCCCTCTGGTAACCCTCACAGCACCCACCTGCACCACAGCACCTTCCCCCTGGGATAACCCTCACAAAACCCACCCACCCCACAGCATCCACCCTACAGCAGCCACCCGCAACACAGCACCTGCCATCTAGGGTAATCCCCACAGCACCCGCCCCAGCACCCACCTCCAGGGATAACCCCCACAGCACTCGCCCCCCGGGAAGAACCCCCGCAGCACCTGCCCCCTCTGGTAGCCCCCACAGCCCCCATCCACACTCAGGGTTACCCACAGAACTCACCTGCCCTGCCATGTGGCCCCCACCTGGGGTAGCCCCACAGCAGCAGCCTTGGTGTGTCTCCTGTTCTGTCCACACCAGCATCCCCCCATCCACAACTGCCTCCCCTAAACTCTCAGCCCTGGGGGAACTGTCGCATCTTCCCACCTGCCTCCCCAAACCTCAGGCCCCAGGAGACTCCAGCCAGCTTCAGTGCACCAGAGTGACCCTGCTCCCCCCCACGGGGCCCTCCTGGGTGGGCTGGCAGCTCACCGTAGATCTGACGCAGGGGGAGCGGGTTGAACAGGTCGATGACAGGACACTTCTTCTCCACATGTGTCTTCCTATACCACCACCGCAAATATCTGCTGAGGGGAAGGGAGACCTGAGAAGAGCCCCAGCGGGTCGTGGCCCCAGCCCGCTCAAGGGGAAGGGAATGCAAGGGGCCCTGGGTAAACTTGCCCAGGCCCATTGTGGGGAACGAGTCGGCTGGGGTCCCAAGCGGCCTGACAGGTCAGACAGCAGCACAGCACATGGCAAGATCACACCATGCACTCGAAAGGCACTGTCTGGCCAAGTGAAACACACCCCACAGCCCCAGGGCAGGGCAAAACCAAGCACCACCCTCCTCCCGTCCCCCACAAGAACAGAGCCAAGGCTGGAGAGCGCAATGCTAGGAAGGAGGCAGGAGGGCCTTGGTAGTGTGGGGCAAGTGCCGAGCCTCGAGGAGAAGGGAAACAAGCCCAGAGCCTACAGGAGGGAGTTGTCGTCGCCGGCTGAGAACACACAGAAGAAGTGATCAGGGCAAGAGGAGAACTGTGAGGGGACCAGGGCACAGAGGCCAAGGGAGGACGCAGGGAGCAGCCGACAGGTCAAGAAGCGTGATGGAGCCTCGGGATGAAAGGGAGATGAGGCAGCAGTTGGAGAGGCTGTTTCCAGCCTGGTGCCTTCATTGTCATTATTACCTCAGAGATTTCAAAGCCAGAAGGGATGACTGAGATTGTCTAGTCCAAGCCCCCCGCACGGCACAGGCCTTGGGACCGGTCCGAGCCCCACGCACGGCACAGGCCCTGGGACTGGTCCGACCCACTCCACGGCACGGGCCCTAGAACCGGTCCAACCCCTGCACGGCACAGGCCAGAAAACTTCCCCAAAATAATTCCCAGAGCAGATATTTTAGAAAAACATTCCAACTTGGTTTAAAAGTTGTCAGTGATGGAGACTCCACAACAACCCTTGGTGAGCTGTTCTAATGGTTAATTACCATCACTGTCAAAAAAGTACCTCTGATTTCCTGTCTGAAGTTGTCTAGCTTCAGCTTTCAGCCACTGGATCATGTTGTATCTGTCTCTACTAGACAGATGAGCACTCCATTCTTAGCATTTGTTCCCCATATATGCAGTGTAGTTTTCTTTGGAGCAACTTCGGTTGGTGAGAATACAAGATATCACCTCCCTGGCCTTGTCTTTCTGACTAACAGACATATCGGAGGATAAGCTGTCACGCGTCTGACGAAGTGGGTATTCACCCACAAGAGCTCATGCTCCAACGCATCTCTTAGTCTATAAGGTGCCACAGGACTCTTATGTTGCTTTTTACAGATCCAGACTTACACAGCTACCCCTCTGATACTCGACACCTTGTCTTTCTGTTCCCCATCTAGATACATACAGACTGGAGTCAAGTCACCACTTAACCTTCTCTTTGTAAAGCTAAATATATTGAGCTCTTTGAGTCTGTCACTACAAGGCCAGGTTTCTAATTCTCTAATCATTCTTGTTGCTCTTCTCTGAACCTTCTGCAATTTATCAACATCTTTTTTGAACCATGGGCACCAGATCTGGACACAGGAGTCTGACAGCAGCTGCACCAGTGCCATATTTAGCATAGAATCACAGAACTGGAAGGGACTTCGAGAGGTCTTGAGTCCAGTCCCCTGCACTCAAGGCAGGACTAAGCCCCTGCCCTCTCTGCTGCCAGACTCCCTGGATGTCACCAGAGAACTAGGCAATGCAGGGAGAGAGGTTAAAGGGAGGTGCCAGGGGGTCTTTATGGCCCCTTGCCCTCTCTCTCTCTTCCGCCAGCTTTAACCCTGGGTATAATCTGGGCCGCCTGGGAAAGCTGGGAGAAGGGGGACATCTCTTCTGTCATCCTTCCTAGACCATCCCTGACAGGGGTTTGTCCAACCTGCTCTTCAAAATCCCCAATGATGGAGATTCCACAACCTTCCTGGCAGTTTATTCCAGCGCTAAACCACCCTGACAGGCAGAAAGTTTTCCCTAATGTCCAACCTAAATCTCCCTGGCTGCAGGTAAGCCCATTGCTGCTTCTCCTACCCTCAGAGGTTAACGTGAACAATTTTTCTCCCTCCTCCTTGTAACAACCTTGTATGTACATGAAAACTGTTATCGTGTCCCCTCTCAGTCTTCTCTAGACTAAACAAACCCAGGTTTTCAATCTTCCCCATAGGTCATGTTTTCTAGACTTTAAATATTTTTGTTGCTCTTCTCTGGACTCTCTCCAATTTGTCCACATCTTTCCTGAAATGTGGCCCCCAGAACTGGACTCAATGCTCCAGTTGAGATCTAATCAGCACAGAGTAGAGTGGAAGAATGACTTCTCGTGTCTTGCTTACAACACTCCTGCTGATACATCCCAGAATGATGTTTGCTTTTTTTGTAGCAGCGTTACACTGCTGACTCCTATTTAGTTTGTGATCCCCTCTGACCCGCAGATCCCTTTCCACAGTGCTCCTTCCTAGGCAGTCATTGCCCATTTTGTACATGTGCAACTGACTGTTCCTTCCTAAATGGAGCACTTTGCATTTGTCCTTCTTGAATTTCATCCTATTTACTTCTGCCCATTTCTCCAGTTTGTCCAGATCTTTTTGAATTTTAATTCTGTTCTCCAAAGCACTTGCAACCCCTCCCAGCTTGGTATCATCCACAAACTTTATAAGTGTTCTCTCTACGTCGTTGTCTAAATCATTGATGAAGATATTGAACAGAACTGGACCCAGAACTGACCCCTGCAGGACCCTACTCACTATGCCCTTCCAGCATGACTGTGAACCACTGATAACTACTGCCTGGGAATGGTTTTCCAATCAGTTTTGCACCCACCTTATAGTAGCTCCATCTAGGTTGCATTTCCTTGGATTGTTTATGAGGAGGTCACATGAGACAGTATCAAAAATTTACTAAAATCAAGATATACCACATCTACCGCTTCCCCTCATCCACAAGGCTTGTTACTCTGTCAGGTTGGTTTGACAGGCATGATAAGACCCAATAGCAAACTTGGCATTGTACATCCAGATTATTACTGGCCCCTGCCCAGGGAGCTGACAGACCAGTGCCGAGCCAGCGACTGCAGATCAAGCACAGACTGCTGGCACTCGGAAGGTTATGGACACACATGCTGATGGGAACCTTGCACTCCCGTTATCATCTTCACCAGTGGTGTTTTGTCTAGAGGGAGAGTCCAGGCACGGGGGCAGCACAGTTCATAGAATATCAGGGTTGGAAGGGACCTCAGGAGGTATCTAGTTCAACCCCCTGCTCAAAGCAGGACCAATCCCCACTAAATCATCCCAGCCAGGGCTTTGTCAAG
>NC_133774.1:847735-856684 GCF_003597395.2 Chelonoidis abingdonii
CCTGTAGAATTTGGTATTGGAGAGTTGTTTGGCGGCCTCCTTTTGGTAGTCAGACCTGTTCATGATGACAACAGCACGTCCTTTATCAGCCTCTTTGATGATAATGTCAGGGTGGTTTCTGAGGCTGTGGATGGCATTGCGTTCTGATAAAGATGTTGAACAAAACTGGCCCCAGGGCTGACACCTGGGGCACTCTGCTTGATACTGGCTGCCAACTAGACAACAAGCCATTGATCAAGAGCTGTTGAGCCCGACAATCTAGCCAGCTTTCTATCCACCTTACAGTCCATTCATACAATCCATACTTCTTTAACTTGCTGGCAAGAATACTGTGGGAGACTGTATCAAAAGCTATGCTAAAGTCAAGATATATCACGTCCACCGCTTTCCCCAATCCACAGAGCCAGTAAGGCAACCAGGTTGGTCAGGCATGACCGGCACAGCATGGTTTGAACTGATGCAGCCCATCCCAGTTTCAAACCATGCCTCATAGGACTTGTAAAGTGCCCTTTAGCTGCTACATAACTAAAGCAAACATGGCTCTGTACAGCCCTGGGCTGTGCCAATCAGATAACTTCTCCCTACTGGAAGGCTCTGCAGCGTACAGGCAGATGTGAACAGAACGAGTTCAAGATGGAACACGGCCAGAGCGGGGCCTGGCCATGACAAGTGGAATGCTTCTGGGAATGGCATCTGACAGCATTTCCTATCTGAGACAGAACCAAAATGCTGTTTAAAAGGAATTACTAAAAATACAACCCCGGTTTCCTCAAAGACAGATGATAAGCCAGCTTCAGGTTCACCCCTCCAGCCTGGGAAGGGACAAGCCTGGCAGAGAAATCATAATTTAGGGTGAGACACCAGAGGCTGGGTGTGTGTGGAGAGAGACTGAATCTGGGTCTGCTCGCCCCAGCCTGAAGAGGGGCTGCAGAAAACCCAAAACAGCAAATACAATATTGACTAAACCAGGAACACATGCCCTGGCCATCAGTGGCGGGGACACATTCACGTCCTGCTCAGTGGGCACCCCATGCAGGTGGCCTTGTATAGGCTGTATGGCATGACTTGAACAAGGTTGTACGTGGCCATGGAGTCACCTGCCCTGACTCCAGAGAGACACTGGTCCTGGGTCTGTAACACACAACAACCGCCCACAAGACTCCAGGCCACCGGCCTTGGAAGCAGGGCAGGGGGATGCAGAATTGACCTTAGGGGCTTTCTCAGGAGGGAGGGAAGAGCACTTTCTGAGCACTGGACAGATATTAACTAATGAACCCTCCCCGTGCCGGAGATGGGCCAGGGCATCTTTCCATTGGTTGAACAGGGCTAGTCATGATAGAAAGGGGAAGGGTCTTGCACAAGGTCACACAGCATGTAGTGCCAGAGCCAGGATTGCCCCTCAGCCCCCTGGCTCTGAGCACTGGGCTCACCCCTGCTTTGCACACTCAGACACCACCCTGGTGAGCATGGTTACAGCCAACAGAACAGGGGATCTCAGCCTGGCGAATGGGTACAAGGCAGCCACAGGACTCAGAAACGGCTATACTGGAGCAGACGAACAGTCCCCAGCTCAGCAGCATGTCCCCAGGAGAGGCCCACACCAGCTGCTTCTGGGGAAGGTGTCTGAATCCTGTGCAGGCTGGTGTGGGGTAACTTCATTCCTATCTATCCCCTCCCTTATTTATATCCTTAGTGTTAACTATTATAGCTCTGCATATTCTTGGTTGTAACGACTACCCTGCCCTTCCTGGCCTGCTAACTGCAGAGTGGGGTCAACAGGTTATGATCCACAGAGAAAAATGCAAAGAAGGTCCTCGCTGAACTCAGCCTATGAGATCTTCTGAGCCAAATCTAACGTGATCAGGACAAGTATCAGGGGGTAGCCGTGTTAGTCTGTATCCACAAAAACAACTAGAAGTCTGGTGGCACCTTAAAGACTAACAGATTTATTTGGGCATAAGCTTTTGTGGGTTAAAAAAAGAACTCACTTCTTCAGATGCCTGGAGTGAAAGTTACAGATGCAGGCATTGTTATACTGACACATGAAGAGAAGGGAGTTACCTCACAAGTGGAAAACCAGCATTGACAAGGCCAATTCAATCAGGTGGACGTAGTCCACTCCCAATAATAGATAAGGAGGTGTCAATCCCAGGAGAGGCAAAGCTGCTTCTGCAATGAGCCAGCCACTCCCAGTCCTTATTCAAGCCCAAATTAATGGTGTTCAGTTTGCAAATGAATTCTAGTTCAACATCATTAATTTGGTTAAGTCACTTTCACCATTGAAAAGCAGGGTGGATGAGATTTAAATCAAATTGATTTAAATCAGTAGTCAGGAAGACTCCATTTAATCATGGATTCCTACATAAAAGTGCATTCTTGTTGGTTGTTATAACCTTAATACATATTCTTCACACCTCAGAGATAGAGGTAGGTTTCATTTTTAGAAGGTACACGCTATACATTCTTAAAGTGATTTATTTTGAAAACTTTTCAGATTAGTTTTACAGCTATATCAGAAAATGAATGATTGGTTATTTCATTTACCAAAGATAATTGAAGACATTTATGAAGTCATTAGGAGGTAAACTGTCTCCAATTCAACAGATAATCATTAATATTTGGAGGATTTTCTTGCCATCCTGTATTAGAAGGAGATCACCACCAGAGAGACATTTTAAAGTGTTTTATTTAACTAAAAGCAGCAGAGAATCTTGTGGCACCTTATAGACTAACAGACGTTTTGTAGTCTGGATTTTTTTCTTCAACAGCAAACATAATATTTTAACAAAACAAGCATATGAATTTTTGAATTTAGTTAAACATTCAAGTTTTTTAAAATCAGGTTTGTTTTTGTTAAAATTGCTTTTAACTAAAATAGTACAATTTAATTTAATTTATTTATTTATTAATATTTACTGTGTCAGCCAGGTCAACATGAGAAACTTAAAATATTGGCTTCTGCAGCTAACTCAGTCGTCTTCACCTTCATTTTCCTGTTTGTTCATAACCTGGAAAAAGAAAAACAAGCTTTCTTGCTTTTTCAGGTCCCAAATGATTTCTCAATTTGAAATGAATTAGTCCAAAGGAAGAAAATATTCTTTCTACACTGGCAGAAGAAGCTGCTGCTGTTAAAAGTGAGATTATCACTTCAACAGTCTCTGAATCCAAGTGCTTAAGTGACTTCTACCAGTTTACTGGTGTGACTTTCTTTAAAACATGGTTCAACCTTAGCCTGGTTTATTATAGTTGGCTGGCAATGTCGATGTCATGTCAGCCAACTCACTCTTTTTCAGCAGTTAAGGTTTGACCCTGGCATGAAGTATTGAGAATATCACCTTGCAAAGAAAATGGAGCTGGAGGAGATAGTGCTTGTCCCATGTCATTTTTTTAATGCTTAGTATAATTTAACTCTGTCATTGCATTTTCTCTTTTTAAGAATCTCACTCAGTTCCTTCCAAATGTCAACAGCGTCAGCAATAAAACAGCTATTTCCCTGCATTTTGTTCAAGGCTACAGAAATAGGCTTCAGGGTACTTCAGGCAGTGTGTTCAACATTTCTCTTAAGCCCAATGTTGAGAACTTTTGGCTGTGACAGTGCCATCTATTTTTCACAATTTTGTTCACAAACTGTCATCAGATTAGGCCAGTTCTTGATATAGTGCTCAAAACAGTCCACTACTGAGTTCCATCACACGTCTTGTGGGAGAGTTAGCTTGGTTCCTCCCACTTTTTTCAGAGCAGCTGCTGCAAAGTGGTTGTTACGGAAGTATTTTGCAATTTCAACACATTAGCCTTTATTACTGGAACACTGAAGTCTTTGGCTAGGAGGTGCATCAAATGAGCACTGCAACTGTATGTATTAGCTTGGGACTCTCTTCTAAATAATTTCTTCTCATCTTGGATACATTTGCAGCATTGTCTGTGACCAACAAGCTGCGTACTAGACATTTAATTTTTTTTACCAACAGTTTGTTATAGCTTTTACTGCTACTTCTTGTAAGTATTCTGCTGTGTGTGCATTTCCTGATATATCAAATTGTTTCTGTAAGGAAGACATTCCCTTCTTCTGTTGTCACACAAGCACATACAACAGGATCATTGTGGACATTGCTCCACCCATCAAGACTCAGGTTAACAAGTTTTACCTCTAGACCTTTTGCACACTGTTCAATTTCTCTTTCATACACTTTATCCAGCATTTTGCCTTTGACATCTGCTCTGTGTTGGGTGGACTGTATCCTGGTCTTAATGACTGAACCCCAAAACGTCTGTTAGTCTATAAGGTGCCACAGGATTCTTTGCTGCTTTTACAGATCCAGACTAACACGGCTACCCCTCTGATACTTAAGTTTGTTATAGTTGCATTATGGAGGGATGATTGCTGGATGTCCATGTCATAGCCAACTCCTCTTCTTCAGCAGTTAAGGTTTGACCCTGGTACCGAGTATTGAGAATATTTGCAAGAAAATGAGCTGGAAATAGTGCTTGTCCCATTCGTTTTTTTAATGCTTGTAATTTAACTCTGTCCTTTTTCACAGTTTGTTATAGTTTTTACTGCTACTTCTTGTAAGTATTCTGCTGCGTGTGCATTTCCTGGTGTATCAGTGGTTTTGCTAAGGAAGACATTCCCTTCTTCTGTTGTTACACAAGCACACACAACAGGAGCACTGTGGACACTGCTCCATCATCAAGACTCAGGTTAACAGTTTTACCCTCTAGACCTTTTGCACGCTGCTCAATTTCTCTTTCATCACTTTATCCAGCAATTTGCCTGCGACATCTGCTCTGTTGGGTGGATGTAACCTGGTCTTAATGACTGAACCATGTTAATGAAGTGTGGGTTCTCAACCATATGGAAAGGAGAGTTTGTTGCATAAACAAACTGGACAATTTTTTCATCAATTAGCTCTTTTTGTAATCTGCTGGTTCTTATCACAAACTTATCTATGGTTGTTTCTGGATCATGGAGATTTTTTTTTCCTTTTTGCTGGAGGTGATATGCTGTGGCAATGTGACTGAAATACTAACATTGGCAGATAACTCTGAAACTATAGAAAACGGTGATCTTGAAGGTAGATAGTCTTCAGAATCCTGTATGTTGAGGATGGATTCTCCTAAACAAAATAAGTCAATGCAGTTATTTAATTATTATTACCATTCTGTGCATTTAGTATTACTCATTGCATCCACTGACACTCGGTACTACTTTAAAGGTGAAATTGTAAAAGGAAGATCTGCCTATTTCAGCTTTTATTTTTTATCACAACTGCATCTAAAAAAAGTACCATAGAGTAACAACTATATTTTTTGCTCAAACATAAGAGTTCAAGAATAGTCCAGAAGGAAGACAGGGAGTCCTTAAGAAGTAGGAAATAAAAAAGTTTACTAACCTGAAGATCCTGCATGTTCAGACATGTTCCTTTCATCATCTTCAACGCAGCTTCCTCCTGAGAAGGAACACTTCTCATGATGTTGTTTCATTCAGGCAACCAGGCCTTGCATTTCCTTGTTGCACTGTTTGCATTTTACACGCATGCCTGTCTTACCCACAGGTAGAAGAACTTCATTAAAATATTCCCAAACTGGGTTTCTTTTATGGCCTGCTGCCATTATAAGTTTTCCCTTCTAGTGAGAGAACGGTACGGGTAGATCTCAAATCAATGAAGGCTACACTCAGAAAGACCTCAAGATTTCTGGAATATGCTGTTCAAACAGTTTCACTTTTGTTCCTACTCCCTGTTCCTCCCTTCTCACATTTATCTCCAGACTTCTTCTCCTTGTCCAGATCTATTCTGCTCCAGCAATCTTCTATTCACTGAACTTTTTGAAACTTTGCACTTTTAGAGAGAGGTAAGGGATTGACTCTGTGTACACAAATTTGCAGAGGGACAAGAGGGTTGAGGTCTGTTATTTCTCGCATCTACATATTTTAAAACATTTTTGCTGTTAACAAACACATTATCTCTGGAGACACAAATCTACAGTTTGAGACCTGCAAAACTAAGCATCTCTGATAGTATCTTCTAGACCAGGGGTCCCCAAAGCGGTGCCCACGGGCGCCATGGCACCTGCAGGGGCATCTAAATGCGCCTGGTTCCTGGCCGGCGGCGGAGCATCCGCCGAAACGCCGCGGAAATTCGGCGGCATTTCGGCGGTGACACCTCTTGATGACGCAGCAAAGAATCCTGTGGCACCTTATAGACTAACAGACGTTTTGGAGCATGAGCTTTCGTGGGTGAATATCCACTTCGTCGGATGCATCGGGGGCAAGTGACATCATCAAGAGGCGTCACCGTCGAAACGCAGCAGAAATTCGGTGGCATTTTGGTGAATGCTCCACCGCTGCCACGGTCCTTTGTCTGGCGCCCACCAGATGAAAAGGTTGGGAACCACTGTTCTAGACTGAGCACTGAGTCCCATTGGGTAGATAGAAAGATTAACCTAAATAATATACACAGAAGTCCCTGGAACCCCATAAAATTGGATCGCTAATCCATGAACTATTGGAACTCATTTACAAAACTTTTCTTAAACATTACATGGATATATTGTCTCATGCTATAGAGTTAGAATTTACAATCCCTATTCCATGAGGAGATATCTTTGAGCTATAATGTATCTTAATTAAAACTATCTTTAGATAGGTTTTTCCTCAAAAAGTATTTTATCAACAAAATCTCATTTAAATAAAAAAATCCATTTTTTTTTATTTTTTGTTGATTTTCATCCACCCTGTTGAAAAGTATCAGAGGAACTAGGCCAAGAGCAACCCACCATGTTTAGCAGCTATGACACTTTGTCAGCTGGAGGGAAACTCCATGCGGGAGTCTGTGTCATTGCTCCCTTTCCAAAATATGCTACAGCTGCTCCTGCAAGTCGGCAAAATGGATACAGTCATAAGTGGCTGTAGCAGTAGGGTGGGGACAGCCTGCAGGTCTCCCTACTCCACTCTCTCTCTCTCTCTAGGGTACCCCATGTCTAAAGCCCCATGGATATTCGCATCTGGGGATACAAATGTCCACGGACCCATTTTTGCAGATTGGATGCGGATACAAATTTGTATCTAGAGTACTGAAAATCTGCAGATATCCACATAACACAGATGCAGATACAAATTTTGTATAAGCGCAGGGCTCTACCCACGTTTGCCAGTGAGAAACACACCTCCTTCCACCTTCTCCCCTGCCGTTGTGAGACACCAACACCTGCCAGATTCCCAGAATGTTAAAACAACATTTTCTTTCGGTCTCTGCAGCTGTTTGCATAAATTAAATGTAGCACTGATCCTTGTGAAAGTCTCAGTTCACACACACACACACTATCCCTGCAGGTGTCCTTCCCCAGGATCCCAGCACATCTTGTGAGCCTGAGACTTGTCAGTCTGCTGCGGGACGCAGGGGCTGAGGCGCCAGGGGCCAGCAGCAAGGTTTGGGGGGAGAGTTGAGTGGGGTTATATGGAATTACTGCGGTGAATGGTGATACCACCACCGCTGGCTGGGGAGTGATCACATATAACCAGCGTGTAGTACACTGGCCCCACGTCACACGCTCCCAGCGTAAGGCATGACGGGCCTAAGTGCCCTGAACCAACGCACAATGTAACCCGTGCGAGGCCAGCACAGCCCTCTCCCCCTGCAGTGGCTACCCCGGGTATGGAGGTTTAGGAGCCCCTAGCCAGAAGTCCAGCACTCCTTCCCCCGCAGGTGATCCCACCTGGCACAACAAAAGCAGGACAGAGCATCTCACACAGTGTCAGCGGCGCGGCCACGAAAGCTGCGCCTCAGCAGCGGTGGGACCAGAAATTCAAGCCCTCAGCCATGACTGTGGGACTGAGCTGGGTGCTGTGGTCCAAAGCAGGTGAGCCTGGAGCCCTGGTGGGGACCGACGGCTACACCCCTCGTGGGGGGGTGACCCCCTGGGGCAGGGGAGACAGAGCCCCACGCTGAACTGCACAAGCCCTGCGCATGATACATTGTATCACTCTAAGCCCTCGTCACTGTATCAAGACCGGGCTAAGGCTCTCACCAGAGGATGCCCCTTGGTAACACTGTGTCCATAAGGTGGCAGGGAGTTACCCAGACAGGGCTGCTGAGGAAGGTGCTTACAGCTAGGACACAAGTCTAGCACACATTGATCTGAAGGGCAGAACGGACTGAGACAAGCATCCTGCCTGCACAGCACAGCCGCGACCTTATGCAGTGAGTGACTCCAGTGTCCATGGCTGAGCGAGAGCATGTCTGAGAATGAGACTCTAGCACGCCCCACGCTCAGGCCAGGCTACACTGCAGACCTAGATTTGTGCAACCACAGTCTCTCAGAGATGTGAATCTCCACCCACCCCCCGAGCAGCTCCATTCTACCAATCTAACCCCCAGCATGCACAGCGCTATGGCAACAGGAGAGCTTCTCCCATCCATGGAACGAACGCCTTTCATGGAGGTGTATTCGCTACACCGAAAGGAGATGCCCTCCCATCGGAGTAGCAGTGTCTTCACTACAGCAATATAGTGCTGTATGTGGAAACAAGCCCTAAGTTGTTCCACTGGTTGGTTACCCTCCCTGTTAAACATCTTTGCCTTATTACTATGAATTCATCTACCTTCAGCTTACAGCCATGGGGTCTCATTCTGCCTTTGCCTGTTAGATTAAAGAGCCCTCTGCTATCATGGAATCACAGAAGATTAGGGCTGGAAGAGACCTCAGGAGGCCATTGTGATGAACTGGGACTGTTCTTAATGTTTGCTCTGAATACTGTGTTGGTGCCTCAGTGTCCCCTAGGCAGTTCTTAAGTATCTGGCAGAGCAAAGGGCCAGTGCACCTGAATGCCTGACACTCTGTCTCCTAGCAACTGATGACCTGGGCCCCCCCTCTGCAAAGGTGCCAGCTGAAAGTGTTGGAGACAAAGAGGTCAGGTGACCTCCTGGCCTGGGAAAGGAGCTGAGCAGAGAG
>NC_133774.1:857358-861648 GCF_003597395.2 Chelonoidis abingdonii
AGGGAGGGGCGGGAGGTTGTGTGAGTCTAGGAGCTATGCTGGGACGAGGAGTAAGTGCAGATCTGGGGGTCTTGGCTCACTGACCCCCAGAATGACCCGGGACCGCAGGGTACCGGTTTCGCTGATCTACAAGCTCTGTTTAGATCCTGTTTCTGGTCATCCAAAAAACTTCTGTGTACTGGCTGGCTAAGCAGTCACGTCTGACTGGCAAAGTGGGGTGCAGGACCTGAGGCTTCCCAGGAAGCCTGGTTGGCTCACGTGTGGGAAGCGCAAACTGAGCCAAACAGAGGGGAATAATCACTTCCCTCGGTCTGCTGGCAACGCTCCTACTAATACAGCCCAATGTGCCGCTGGCCTTCTTGGCAACAAGGGCACACCGCTGACTCATAACCAGCTTCTCGTCCACTGTAACCCCTAGGTCCTTTTCTGCAGAACTGCCACTTAGCCAGTCGGTTCCCAGCCTGTAGCAGTGCATGGCATTCTTCCGTCCTAAGTACAGGACTCTGCACTTGTGCTTGATGAACCTCATCAGATTTCTTTTGGCCCAATCCTCCAATTTGTCTAGGTCACTCTGGACCCTATCCCTATCCTCCAGCCTATCTATCTCTCCCCACAGCTTAGTGTCATCTCTGAACTTGCTTAGGGTGCAATTAATACTCAATTAATAATCAAAGTCCTTCTCCCCATGTAAGTATTCATAGATCATGATCACCTCCACTCTTAACTTTTCCTTATTAAACTAAACAGGTGGAGCTTTCTTAGTGTCTCAAAATCCAGGTTTTCCAAACCTCAAACCATTCATACATATCACTTTTCTGAACCCCTTTTGAACATCCTCTTTGGTGCCTACCAATGGTCTCACCAGTGCTATATACAGATGTGTCAGCATCTCTCTACTCCCACTCTCCTGTTTATACAGACAAGGATCTTGTTTGCTCTTAGTCATTCCACCACCCTCCCAGCTTACTCTCAGGTATCAGAGGGGTAGCCGTGTTAGTCTGGATCTGTAAAAGCAGCAAAGAGTCCTGTGGCACCTTACAGACTAACAGACGTATTGGAGCATGAGCTTTTGTGGGTGAAGCAGTCACCACTTTCCAAAACAGCCCCTGACCTATAAGTTGCTAGGTTTATGGCCTTGCATTTTGTTGTATTAAAACATATGTTGTTCAAATGAGCCCATCTAACCATGCAATCCTGATCAGTCTGTACAACTGAACTGCCACCAATTTGTGGTTCATCAACAAACTTTACTGTGATAGATTGACAAGACCCTGTAATGCTCGGAAAACACCTGTTCACATGAACAAAACTTTACTGAATTAAATTAAACCTGATGGAATCAGGGTTAATCCCTTTGGAGGCCATTGCACTAAAAATGCAACTGCAGCTGTGCTGTTGCAACACTGTATGTACCTGCTGTAGTAGAAGGGGGTGCGAACACAGTCTTCAGTTATCAGCTGTGGAAGCCACAGCCCCACCTTCCACCCCAGGGATATGCAAATACTCCTTCAAACTGGCTTCTCCAGAGACCAACAGACAAAGAAAAGAGTTTTGGATAAATAGCCGAGTTTAAACTGGCTCAGGGCCTTCTTCCTAATCCAGCAAACAGGCAGGAGCCGCAGGACCCCAGGCTACAGACAGTCCTGATTCTCAGGGTAGGACTGGAAGGACTGGGCCTTCTCCGGCCCCATGAGAGTGGGTGCTTCTTCTGATCTGAAGCTGTGATGCACTGGTAGGTGGTAACCACAAGGAATCCCCAAGGCTGGGGCGGGGCGGGGTGTCAAAGGACTGCTCACCTCAGACTCCACAAACTCTGGTAAGCTCATTAACATGCATGTAGGCTCTTTTATGGTTTTTATTACATTTTCTCTGTAATGCTTTTCACCTTAACAATAAAGCAAGTGCTGTCTCACAACTTATCTCTGCAATAACCACGCTGTTACCGGTCTCTGAGGAGAAAGCAAGCAGACTCTCTTTGCTGGGAGATAAACAGTGAAGGCAGGGACCGAGGCAGCCTGGGAGTACCCCAGCCAGAAGAGAGAGATGTGGGTCTCCCCCCAGAAAGGCAGCAGCTGGGGAGTTGGAATCCAAGTGTGGGTGCCCTTGCTGAGCCCCGGAGGGGAAATACAGGTACAGTGGCCCCAGGAACGCAAGAGCCCAGCTCGGCTGCAGACCAATGTTGTGACCTGTGAGGATGCCTCAGTTCCCCCGTGGCCCCATCTCACACAGCTAAGGCAAGGAAAAGGCAAATGATTAGGCTCAGAGGTGACAGTAACAAGGGCCACACAGGAAAGCAAGCGAGAGGTACACATGGTACATAGCAACCAGGACCTTGATCAGTAACAGTAATTCTCTGTCAACATTCCAACAGTCACTTTTAACCCTTGAGTAACTATGTATCTAAAAACATGTTGCAACTTAACAGCCATTGTCCATTCTATTCATAGCACAGAATCGCACACAGTTCGGATCTCAGGCTGTTCTGGTCATTAAGAGAGCATCTAATGAGTGTCAGACCCTAGACAAATTTTAATCACATGGCACTTTATAAGAACAGTAATAACTAACCTTACATTAGATTTTATCACCACAAACTGCTAAAGGAAAAACAAGCCATTAATAAATACAGTAAATACTTGACACTGATACTCTAGGACAGTGGTTCTCAACCAGGGTACGTGTACCGCTGGGGGTACATCAACTCATCTAAATATTTGTCTAGTTTTACAACAAGCTACATGAAAAGCACAAGCGAACTCAGTGCAAACTAAAATTTTGTACAGACAATGAGTTGTTTGTACTGATCTATAGACTATACACTGAAATGTGAATACAATATTTATATTCCAATCAATTTATAATTATATGGTAAAAAATAAAACATAAGCAATGTGTCAGTAATAGTGTGCTCTGATACTTCTGTATTTTTATGTCTGATTTTGTAAGCAAGTAGTTTTTAAACGAGGTGAAATCTGGGGGTATACATGACAAATCAGTCTCCTGAAAGGGTGAGAACCGCTGCAGTAGGAGCTTTCCAGGGACTGTTTTTCACCCCTGTAAAATGGAAATACTGGTGCAACCTTAACTCTAGTGGCACTAGGACCCCCCTTAGAACACAGTATATCCTGCAGGTGTGTTTCCCTCCTCCTCTGTGCTAATGATCAAGACAAGGAAAAAACAACCCCAAAAAGAGCTGCCTACAGCCGAGGAAAGGCGTTCAGAAGACCGAAGTCCACTGCCTACCATGCCAATCTACCCACCAGACTGGGACATGCACCCAGAGGCCAAGACACCAGGGAGATAACGAGGGGGGGATGCACGCGGGGAGAATCTGGCAGGACTGACAGGTCTGTCCACTCGGGGGTTGCAGGGAGAAGAGCTGGGGGATGCCCTGCCAGGCTCTCAGACAAACAAGGCAAGGCAAAGCGCCCAAGGATACTGACCAGGCAGGTGGCCTGTGGGTGGCTCATTGAATTCCCTGAGGGAGAGAAAGGGGCCAGTGTTCGCAGTGCACTGTGAAGGGGCATCGAAGTGCACAATGGCCACAGAAGGGAAGAACCACCTACCGCATGCCCAGGCCCAGGTGTTTCACCAAGTCATAGGCAGAGACGTCCGAGGCCTGGTAGGGTTTCCTCTTCTCCGCAAACTCATGGGCCAGACAGATCCGCCAGCCAGATGACGGCACCTGGTGCCCATGGGCAGTGCCCTCAAACTGCTCCATCAGCTTGGCGCTGTCTGCCATTGCCGCCCCGTCTGCCCAAGCAGCTTCCTCGTCCCGTGTCTGGCTCAGGGTGTAGGTTGTTCCCCCCCCGCCCGCACTGTGCCCGGCTCAGGGTGCAGGTCGTCCGCTCCCAGCGTCCGGCTCAGGGTGCAGCCCCCACCCTGGTGCCCGGCTCAGGGTGCGCTGCTCAGTGCGCTCAGCCCCGGCCCTGCCTGGCCCCCTCCCCCCGGAACAGAGCCCGGGCAAGACACGGAGCCAGTAACAGCTGCCCCCACACACCCTGCCCCAGGCCCTATCCAAAGCCCTGGCCGCCCTGGGGCAGAGCTCAGCGCTTCGGCCCCCGCGGGCAGCACCTGCCTCTGCAGCGGGCTCGGCGAGCCCCGCTGCTGCCTGTCCTGCAACCCTCGGTGCCTATCTACGTGTCCGTCTGCAAACCACTCCCGGTGCCTGTCCGTCTGCAAGCCGCCCCCCACCCCAGTGTCTGTCCGTCTGCAAACCCCCCCCGGTGCCTATCTACGTGTCCGTCTGCAAACCACTCCCGGTGCCTGTCCGTCTGCAAACCGCCCCCC
>NC_133774.1:863557-867156 GCF_003597395.2 Chelonoidis abingdonii
GGGTCTCGGGGTGGGGTGTGGGGGGGCTCAGGATCCCCCCCTACCAGGGCATGGTGTGTGGGGGGTTCGGGTCTCAGGATCCCCCCCCACGGGGCATGGTGTGGGGGGGGTTCGGGTCTCTGCCCCCCCTCCCGCTGGGGCAGTGTGTGTGTTGGGGGGTTCAGGTCTCGGGGTGGGGTGGGGCTCAGAATCCTCATGGGGGGGTTCGGGTCTCTGCTTCCCCCACCCATGTGTCCGTTCAGCCCGGGTCTGTGGCGTGTTGCAGGTACAGGCGGCGCCAGCGGGAGCCATGATCGAGGTTTTGGCCCAGCTGAGCCGCGGGCCCGTCTTCCTGGCTGGAGAGATGCTGGAGTGTGGGATCGTCTTCACTAACCCGCTCTCCGCCACCTCCACCTCCGCCAGCAGGTACCAGCTGCCCTGGCACCCCCTCCCCCAGCACAGACAGGGTCCCCCCGCAGCCCCGAGTGGAGGTGGGTATCAGCCTGGCCAGGGCAGGGACTGGCCCCCAGAGCAGAGAGGAGGCCAGGGCGGGGTCCTGGGAGAAGGAGGCATGAGGGAATGCTGTGGCCTTGTCACTTTACAGCCTTCCCACCCCACGGGGCCCCACTGCTCAGGCACCACTGAACTGGGACTTAGTAACCAGGCCTGCAGGGTCAGGTCAGTTTGGCCCAGGGGAATAAACTAGGCAAAGGATCTGACTGTGGGTGGGATGAAGCCTCCCCTGCCACCAACCCCCCCACCCCCAGTCTGGAGTGATTGAAATGGCACACGAGGTTACAGAGGAAGAATGAACCTAAAATGGCTTTTAAACCTGAAGGGCTGGTTCCCCCCAGGTGGCCTGGTCACTGAGAGCAGAATAGTTACTTCCTGGAGCACCCAGGGGCTCCGCTTGGCATCAGGACATCTTTGTGCTGAGCACTGCACAGACATACAGCCAGAGTCCTGCCCCCAGCGACCTCACACACCACCATAAGAGCTGTGGATGAAGGGCCAGGGAGGGGGTGACACTTGGACACATACAGTTTGCATGTACATAACTGCCCCACAACCGCAGTAGGAGTGTTATTTTTTCTGAGTAAATTCATCCCAAATTTGTCGTAGTTGAATGCTCTACGCAGATTTCCACCTAGAGACATGGCCACAAGTGTCGAGAGAAAAGTTTTTGTCAGTTGAAATGTGTAACTGTCAGAAGCACCTGTTCTGAAATACTCTCGGATTAACAAAGGGCTGAGGTCTCGGGTGATGCAAGCTCGTGGTTTTGGGGCTGACCTCCTGCAAGATGATTCCCCCAAAGCAAGGGTGAAAGCACAACTTAGCAGAACTATGCTCACATTGAAAAAGAAACACTGGCAGTTGTTTGGTTGTGTGTTGCGGCATTCAGAGAAGCGAATGGGAAGTTGGGAATCATTCAGAAAGGGATAGTTAGTAAGACTGAAAATATCATATTGGCACTATATAAATCCATGGTATGCCCACACCTTGAATACTGTGTGCAGATGTGGTCGCTCTATGTCAAAGAAGATGTACTGTATTGGAATTGGAAAAGGTACAGAAAAGATAAACAAAAATGATTAGGGGTATGGAACAGCTTCCATATGAGGAGAGATTCATAAGATGGGAGCGGAGGATATGACAGAGATCTATAAAATTGTGAGTGGGGTATAGAGAAAGTAACTAAGGAAGTGTTAATTACTCCTCATAACACAAGAACTACCAGTCACCAACTGAAATTAATAGGCAGCAGGTTTAAACAAACGCAGAGTCATCTTGTGGAACTCCTTGCCAGAGGATGTTGTGAAGGCCAAGACTATAACAGGGTTCAAAAAAGAACTAAAATTCATGGAGGCTAGGTCCATCAATGGCTATTAGCCAGGACAGGCAGGAATGGTGTCCTTAGCCTCTGTTTGCCAGAAGCTGGAAGTGGGCGACAGGGGATGGATCACTTGATGATTACCTGTTCTGTTCATTCCCTCTGGGGCATCTGGCATTGCCCACTATCAGAAGACAGGATACTGTGTTAGATGGACCTTTGGTCTGACCCAGTGTGGGTGCTCTTATGTTCTTATATGCACTATTTAATTTATATATTGATGGACAGAAATTGGTCAGTTTAGAAACAGACCATAAAGTGTTGGAAGACACAATACAAAAAACATTGTGCAAAGCATCGCCTAGAATTCAGAAAAGGATCATGAAATTACAAGAGTAACCATCACATGTGAGACATGTCTTAGTAGAAGCTCCTTACAGCAAACGTGCTTTCGGAGGGCCTGTGAACAGTGGAAGACTTGCAAGAAGAAGAATGTGAAGTAAATATGACTCAAGTACAACCCATTCCAAAGCAAAATCTAACCAGCTGTGGTAAGAATCACATAGTGACCACCCAGACAAGAACTTGAGACAGTTATTCGAGAGGGATGGGGTTGGCAGAAAGGCCGAGCCACCTCTCAGAATAAAAACATTTTAAAATGAAATTGCTGCGTACAGAGATTCTATGCAAAGAACATTGTTCGTGGTCTACTCAACATGCCGGAGAAATACCAGGTGTAATTCATAGTGCCCATTGACTTATCAAGGTGTGTGTATGTAAGAGCAGAGTCTAGATGTCCTGTCTAGCCAGGCATAAATGCTGCTCCTGAAGATAAAGGATCTAAGTCTGGAAATCTGCAGTAAATAAAGGAAACAAAATGCTGAAGATCCTTAAAATAGCATCCGATTCCTGAATGCCCTTGAGTTTGAAGTCCAGGACTTCCACGGTAGCATTCTCGGAAATGCTTCCAGCTTCACTCGCAGGGCCAGTTAGACAGGCAGAACTGCAGGGTCTCAATTTGTGGATGAGACAATGGTGTAGGGAGGAGGGGTTTAGATTTATTAAGAACTGGGGAAACTTTTGGGAAAGGGAGAGCCTAAACAGGAAGGATGAGCTCCTTGTAAACCAAAATGGAACCAGATTGCTGGCACTAAAAATTAAAAAGGTTGTAGAACAGTTTTTAAACTAAGGGCTGGGGGAGAGCTGACAGGTGTGGAGGAGCACGTGGTTTGGCCAAAGATATCCCTTAGAGGAGGATCTATTAATGGAGATCCGTTATGTCCTAGTAAGGAGGAGAGGATGGACGTTAATAAAATACAACTAGGATCTGATAAGAAACAGTCAAATGAAAAAAAGCCCCATTCAATTACATCATAGCAGACAGCTAAAAAGTGACAAGTTTTGAAAGTGCTTATATACAAAAGCTAGAAGTTTAAATCATAAGATGGGTAAACTAGAATGCCTCGTATTAAATGAGGATATTGATATAACAGGCATCACAGAAACATGAAGGAATGAGGATAATCAATGGGACACAGTAATACCAGGGTACAAAATATATCGTGAGGACAGAACAGGTCGTGCTGGAGGGGGAGTGGCACTATATGTGAAAGAAAGCGTAGAATCAAATGAAGTAAAAATCTTAAATGAACCAAACTACCAAAGAATCTCTCATGGATAGTAATTCCACGCTCTAAGACTATAGCAGTAGGGATATATTACCGCCTACCTGACCAGGATGGTGATAGTTACTGGAAATACTCAGGGAGATTAGAGAGGCTATTAAAAT
>NC_133774.1:869302-872079 GCF_003597395.2 Chelonoidis abingdonii
TCTATAAAATCATGACTGATGTGGAGAAAGTAAATAAGGAAGTGTTATTTACTCCTCATAACACAACAACTAGGGGTCACCCAATGAAATTAATAGGCAGCAGATTTTAAACATACAAAAGGAAGGTTTTTTTCTTGCAACACACAGTCAACCCGTGGAACTCCTTGCCAGAGGATGTTGTGAAGGCCAAGATTATAACAGTGTTCAAAAAAGAACTAGATAGGATGGAGGATGGGTCCATCAGTGGCTATGAGCAGGCTGGGCAGGGATGGTGTCCTGAGCCTGTTTGCCAGGAGCTGGGAATGGGAGACAGGCTGGATCACTTGATGATTCCCTGTTCTATTCGTTTCCTCGGGGGCTCCTGGCATTGGCCACTGTCGGCAGACAAGATACTGGGCTAGATGGACCTTTGGTCTGACCCACTATGGCCGTTCTTATGGTCCAAGGTTGGCACTAATCTCTCTGAATGTAGCAGGAAAGAGATTGCCACTTAATGGTGAACTGCCACTCTCGTTTTCTCTAAATGGGGCTGCTACTGCACAACCTATAAAGCAGGGTAAATCTGAGTTTGCCCACCATGGGTTGCCAGGTGAAATAATAAGAGTGAATAGCTCATATCACGGATCCACTGGATCAGTGCTACAGCCCTGCCTTTGGAACGGTCTTTAAGAGGAGCCCCCTCAGTGTGCCAGACCCCCTAAGGGTCTCATTCTTCCTCCAGGGTCAGCCAAGCAGCTTCACCGCCTCCTCAGACTGGACCTCTGGGCCTACAGCCCTTCTACTTCACCCTATGAGTTCTGCTCAGTGAGTCCCACTGTTAGAGACTTGTCCATTCTGCAGGGATTAATGCACCTCGCCCAGCATCTGCAGTGACACTCACCCAGCGCTGCCAGAACAGTCCGGTGACCAGGTCTGTCCGTCACCTGGACACAGCACAGGGAACCCTTAGGGTAGCCCAGAGAACTGACAGTTGGAGCATCCTCCGGTCTGGCCAGTCCAGAGCCCAGCCACACTGTAGGGAACTCATTTCTTTGATCTCCTTTGTCAGACTCCAGGTGAGAGTCCTGGCTCCTCCCAGCTGCCAGATCTGATCTCCCACCTCCTTCCTCCCTAGTCTTTTGTTCTCCAGCTGGGGAATGGTGCTCAGCCTCCCTGCTGAGAGGTGGGGAAATCCTGATTCCCCTGGGGCTTTGGTTGTTTGGTGTCAATATCCCAGCGATTGGATTTGTCTTTATCTTTTCAAATGCTCCACTGATATGGGGACTGGGGCCAGACAGCTTGGTGATACCCCCGCCTGTCTCCCCCACCCCCACCCCCGCCTGCTCTGAGAGCAAACAGTCCCTTCCAATCCACAGAGTAACAATGCAGCACAATGAAGCTGAGGCACAACGAGGACTCATTAAAATGTTACAGAATATTCCCACTTGGTCACAGCTTACAATTCACAAATGGCTCATTGTGGCTGTTCTGCTTGATAGAGCGATTCAAGTATGCTATGCACAGTCAGCTGAGTCAGCAGAAAAGCTAGTGCAAATGGCAAGGACCTTGATTAAGAGGTAAAAAGCTCTGGTGAGTCAAGGGAGCCGTACCTAGCAGACTATTCCAGCATTCACAGTGCCTGTTAGCATCACCAGCACACCAGTTAGAGACTTGTGGACGGAAGGATAGAAACCTTAATTCCCTCATCTCCTAAGCATCTTGAGCCAAAGACTGCCACCCTCAAGTCCAGGAGAGCCTCAGCGTCATGACCCCTCAGGAATGGAGGTGGTTCATAACTCTGAAATGTTCGTAACTCGGGACAAAAGATTCTGGTTCTTTCAAAAGTTTACAACTGAACATTGACTTAATACAGCTTTGAAACTTTACTGTGCAGAAGGAAAATGCTGCTTTTAAGCATCTGAATATAAAGGAAACAAACACAGAAACAGTTTCCTTAGTTATCAAATCTTTTTTTAAACTTTCCCTTTATTTTTCAGTAGTTTATATTTAACACAGTACTGTGCTGGATTCGCTTTCTTTCTGTCTTTCTTTCTGTCTCTACTGCTGCCTGATTGTGTACTTCTGGTTCCAGATGAGGTGTGTGGTTAACAGGCCAGTTCATACTGTGGGATTTGTAACACTGAGGTTCTGCTGTACTTGCAAAGAGCTATGGACCAAGCAACTAAAACAGAAGAAATACTATGATAAAAATGTCAAAGCAAGGCAGTTACCCCCATTGCAAGTGGGAGAGAATGTTAGACACTCAGGAGATACTGGCTAGCAGGGCTGGCTTTAAGCCAATTCACCCGATTCCCCGGAATTAGGCCCCTCTCCAAAGACTTAAGGCCTGGTCTACACTACGCATTTAAATCGATTTTAGCAGCGTTAAACCAATTTAACGGCACACCTGTCCCAACTACGAGGCCCTTTATATCGATATAAAGGGCTCTTTAAATTGGTTTCTGTACTCCTCCCCAACGAGAGGAATAGTGCTAAAATTGGTATTACCATATCGGATTAGGGTTAGTGTGGCCGCAAATTGACGGTATTGGCCTCTGGGTGGTATCCCACAGTGCACCATTGTGACCACTCTGGAAAGCAATCTGAACTCGGATGCACTGGCCAGGGAGACAGGAAAAGCCCCGTGAACGTTTGAATTTCATTTCCTGTTTGCTCAGCGTGGAGCTCTGATCAGCACAGCTGGCAATGCAGTCCCAAATCCAAAAAGAGCTCCAGCATGGACCGTACAGGAGATACTGGATCTGATCGCTGTATGGGGAGACAAATCTGTTCTATCA
>NC_133774.1:877093-903791 GCF_003597395.2 Chelonoidis abingdonii
GCGAAACCCAGATTTTGACAATACCCTTTTATGGTGTTCACCGACGCTTGCAGGACACTGGTTAACTTGGGGGCGGTTGTTAATGCAGTTGAGTGAAAGGGGGAGAGGACACCCCATCGGTGGTACACTGAGTAAGAAGCTGCTACCGGGAGCAAAAAACTACTGCGGCCACTCGAGAAGGAATGCCTGGCCATGGTGTGGGCCCTTAGAAGCTAGAGCCATATCTCTTTTGGGCGACACTTACACCGTGTTACACCGGATCCACTCTCCCTGAACCTGGCTTGCCCCAGATGAAATGGAGCCAACGCAAGTGCCTGAGGTGGGAGCCGTGCTCCTGCCAGGACTTGTATGACATGGACGTGGGGGTCATGTGAAGGATAGTGCGTAAACCTGATAGCGGGACGCATTGTTCCCGGAGAGGGGCCCTGAACTGTCCCAGGGTCAGCTGTGGCCAGAGTGAGCCCCGCTCAGTTCAGTTTATCCGAAGGGGGGCGGTGGTGTGGGAGTTTAGGGGCTGTGTGTGTTGCGGGGAATGGGAAGGAGTAGGGATCTTGTCGGTGTGGGGAACGGGAAATAGCAGGGGATGTCTGTAAGGTGGCGTGACAGTAGTAGGGTTGCTAATCCGAACCCGGCAGGGGGGAGGGAGCACCGTGGGCGGAGCGAGAGGGGAACAAAAAGGGTTTTCGGCCGGTAGGAGGAGAGGCAGACAGTTTGGGTTTGGGCTGGGGGAGGATTCAGGGGTCCTAAGTGGGGATCAAGCACCGCTGAACCCCGAAGGACTCAGTGAGGGGTGCCGCGACTGTGCTGGCAGCTCTGCTGTAACCTGTGTTCCTGGTTGTCAAATAAACCTTCTGTTTTACTGTCTGGATAAAAGTCACTTGACGGTCCCAGGGAAGCGCGCGCTCGCAGGGCCCAGATCTCCGTGGACACCCTTTATATCGATATAAAGGGCCTCGTATGTTGGGACTAGGGTGGCCGTTAAATCGGTTTAACGTCTGGTAAATCGGGTTTTAAACGACGTAGTGTATTGACCAGGCCTTAAAAGTCTTTGAAGCCAGCATATGCTTTTGCCCCCTGTTGACGATGGGGGTCTGCGGGACCCTAACTGAGAGTGCCAAATCTAGGACCAAATGCTCAAACAGGGGCAAGGTCACAGCCAAGGCTGGGTTTATCACCTCTAGGCACCAAGACCGAGCCAGACAATAAATGACTTTCGGTGTTCACTCCCACTGGCTAACCACGAGTCACACAAACAATTTCCGTTAGACAGCTTCAGTCCCCCAGGTAATCCCACCGAGTTCCCACGTCCTGAGGATGTAATGGTGGTGAAAACCAACACCTCAGGTAAAAGAAAAGATTCTTCTTCAATCCCAAGTGGACCAAGCCCCATACCCAGGTCAATATATGTTTATTAGGAATATTTAAGATAAGGATTGATGACACAGATGTGTTTGACATGTCAGGTGATTAGTCATCCGGGGGCAACGACACAGAGTATGGGGACGCTGGTATTTGGTTATGGGTTAAGTTATTAGTAATGACAGTTCGTAGTAATGTCCCAATGCGGGTACGGTGGGGTGGGTGTCAAAGTATAGTGGGGAGCAGTAGGCGTACATCGCTCAGTCTAATGTGTTGACACATAGTCATGATTAGGCAGAGCAGGCCGGGGTATGGGGACAAGGTTGACTCTCACGTGGTGGAATCCAGTATTCGGTGGATTCGAGGACTCAGGGGATTGTAGTTTAGTCGAGGGGGTTTGTAAGGGTTTCCCCCTCCCCCCTGTGGGTGCGTGTGGCCACATCGGCTCACTCCTAGTACTGGCTGGTGCGGGTGATGTGTTCGGTGTAGGATTGTCCCTGGAGCCACCGTGATAGTGGTCCGAGACCATCAAACGTTCTCAGTGAGCGATGGACACATCAGATCTTTACCCCAAAATCACCCACTGTTGCCAATCCTTCTAGGAATTCTAAAATCTAAAAGGTTTATTTATAAATGCGAACAAGATTAGAGATGAGAGCTTAGAATTGGTTAAATGGAATCAATTACATACAGTAATGGCAAAGATCTTTTAGTTCAGGCTTAGTAGCAATTGATGAAATTAAACTGCAGGTTTCAAATCATAGTCTCTGGAGTACATTCCGCGAAGTGGGATGGGTCATCAGTCCCTTGCTGTAGAGCTTCCAGCTATGTTAGCAAAGTCCTCCATGAGGTAAGAAGCAGGATTGAAGACAGATGGGATGAGGCCTGCGCCTTTATAGCTTTTCATGGTGTAGAGAACACTCCTTTGTTTCCTACTGTGGAAAGTTTTACAGCAAGAATGGAGTCTGCCAGTACATGGGGCCATGTTTCTGACACCCTGCTGAGTCACAAGTATTATCTGCCTCTCGAATTGGGTTCTAGTTGTGTGGCTGATGATCGTGTATGGGCCATCAAGCAGGCTAAGCAGAGCTGACACCAACTTGGTCTGGGATCGTTCCCATAACACAGCACTAAGTTTGAAATACGAGACAGTATACAGCCAATAGTTTTAACTGTCAACTACAAATATACAGACATCCAGACAGCATAATCATAACCGTTAACCATAACCTGGTCTTAGACCCTTATTATGACCCCTTTTCATGGATTTTGGTTGCCACTGCAGACCTTTGGTTGCACCCAGGTGTTCTATATGGTCCCAGTTTTATTATCTAATAACGTCACAACGCCCAACTCCCCCTTGGAAGCTGTTCCGAACTTCAGCTCCTCTGATGGTTAGAAACCTTCATCTAATTTCAAGTCTAAACTTCCTAGTGTCCAGTTTATATCCATTTGTTCTTGTGTCCACATTGGTACTAAGCTTAAATAATTTCTCTCCCTCCCTAATATTAATCCCTCTGATATATTTGTAAAGAGCCATCATATCTCCCCTCAGCCTTCTTTTGGTTAGGCTAAACAAGCGAAGCTCCTCGTAGGTTCAGAGTGGTCGTTACTGATGGGTGGTCGATGTCTTGACCTCTGCCCCTGATGTGTCTTTTTGTGTCCCTTTGCTTCCCTTGTCAGTTTTTTACAACTCCTACTTTCTGATTTATATTCATAATTATCAACTTTCCCTTTCTTACATTTGTAATATATTACTATTTAATTTTTATAGCTGTCCTTAACTTCCTCTCTAAATCAGGTCAGTTTTTTAATCAGCATGGTCTTCTTTCTCAGTTATGGGAAGCTTTTAGGGCCTCTAGTAAGGTGCTCTTAAAAGATCCCCAATTATCAGTCACATTTTTCTGATTCAATTCTTCACAATAGCTGATTTAGCTTATAATTGTTTTCAGCTTTGTGAAATTGGCCCTGTTAAAAGACCAAGGTTATATATTATAGGTCTGGACTTTATTCTGCTTGCACATTATAAATGTAATCAAGTCATGATGACTTGTATCTAAGCTACCATTAACTTTTAGTTCTGTGATCAGTTGCTCGTTATCTGTTAGGACAAAGTCTAATGAAGAATTCCCCCAGCAGCAGCGCCTGGATTAAGGGGGCTGTAGTGTGGGGGTCTGCTGGGCAGAGCTGTGGCAGAATCCTATCTCCCAAACCATTTGGGTTTTATACGTTAGGTGCTTTCCTGTGCCTGGGCTCAGCACCCGTAGCTGGAGAAGTGCAGCGAGTGGGGTTCCGGGGCATGGGATGTCATGAGGAGCAGAATGATTCCCCTTGTGTCCTCCCCTCTGGGTGTGTTGCTTGCCTTGGTGCCTGCTGGGCTGTGTTCTCCCATGTCTCACTGCTTGTCTCTTCTCCTCTGCACCCAGTGAGATGCTGGCGTGGGCCAGCGCCCAGATTCACTGCCAGTTTCATTCCAGCGAGAGCCGGGTGGCGTTGCCTCCCTCGGATGACAGCAAGCATGATGTGCAGGCTGCGAACGAGACAGTGTTTGTCCCCAACAGAGGTGTGTGCTGGCCTGGCCTCTGTTATGCCAGGCCTCAGTGGCGGGGTGGGGGGGAGAGGAGGTGCCCATGTGAGGGGATGTGGCAGGGACTCGGAGTAAGAGACTGAGGAAAGATAAAACAATGACTGATACTGAGAGAGCTCCGGGGGCTGCTCTGTAGCATGCCGAGAGCCAGGGCAGAGAATCCATATTTCCTACCTTGTATCATCACCCCACAGAGCTTCTGCTGCAGGAGCCTTTGGCCCCAAACAGTGAGACTCGGAAAAGCAGTGACCCCAGCTAGGATTAAACTCTCAGAGCTGTCAGGCCTGTGGCTCCAGGTCAGATCAGATGCTCTAGCAGTCACCTTCCTGGGCAAGGATGCCTCCTGCACTGCACGCTGTCTGGGAGGGACATAGCAGGGAAGGAGGACACGGCTGGTTGCGCCTGGTGCTCTGGTCCTGTGCAGCAGTTGTTGTTCTTTACCTTTCAGGAGAGCGAGGTCAGTGCATCCTGTCCACACCCCCAAAGATTCTCTTTTGTGACTTGCGCCTGGATCCCGGAGAGTCGAAATCCTGTAAGGACTAGGTGTAACTCATTTTATTCCTCAGCCTTCCTGATTTTGTCCCTGGAAGCTTGTGCTGTTCTTTGTACCCCTCCTTAGCAATTCACCCATGTTCCCACTTCCTGTAGGATATCTTTTTGAGTTTCAAGTCATTAAAGAACTGCCGATGAAGCTATATTGGCCTCTTACTATTCTTCTACGTTTCTTTTGCATTGGGCTAATTTGCAGTTGTGCATTTAATCTTGTCTCCTTGAGGAACTGCTAGCTGTCCTGAACTCCTTTGTTTTCTTCCCATGGACCTTACCTACCAGTTCTCTGGGTCGGCTTTTGTGAAATTCATTGTCTTAAGACTTAAGTCTTAAGTCTCCTTCCTTTCCTTAGAACCATGAAATCCTCATGTCCTGGTCCCTTCCTCCCAGTTGCTTTCCACCTTCAGACTCACAGCCAGTTCCTGCCTGTGGTCAGAATGAAGTCTAAAATGGCTGTCCCTCTGGTTACGCCCTCTGCTCTCTGACACAAAAAGTTGTCTCCAGTGCATTCCAAGAGCCTCCTGGGAATGTTGGACTTTGCTGTGTTACTCTTCCCACAGATGTCTGGGTAGTTAGTCCCCCATTACCACCAATTCACCTAATCTCACTATGCATCGGTTCCCCATCTGTGAAATGGAGGTGATAGTTCATCCCTGTCTCCCAGGTGGGGGCACTGTAAGGATAATTCCCTCATGCTTGAGAGGCTCAGGTGTTCTGTGAAGAGAGACTATGGCCGTGTTGCAGGGAGTATAGGCAAAGCTGGCAGTGGCACCCACAGTTAAGATTACTCAACTCTTTCCATTGTAAGACCCATGGCAAGGGCGGCTCTCTGTCTTTTGCGGCCCCAAGCATGGCGGTCATGGTGCCTTTGGCAGTGTTTCTGCGGGAGGCCCACTGGTCATGCAGATTCAGTGGCGTTTCTGCAGGTGATCTACCGGTCCCACGCCTTCAGCATGCCCGCCACCGAATTGCTGCCAAACTGCGGGACTGGCGGACCTCCCACAGAAATGCCGCCGAAGGCTGCCTGGCTGCCGCCCTCAGAGCTACTGGCAGCCCGCCCCCCACGGCTTAACGCCCCAGGCTGCGCTGGTGCTTGGAGCCGCCCTGACCGACGGACAGTGAGCCCTGCCCCTCTTGTTTCAGACTCATACCGCGAGACGCTGCCTGTGGACGGGCCGCCCTCCTTCCGGGGGCAGTCGGTGAAGTACGTGTACAAGCTGACCATCGGCTGCCAGCGAGTGAACTCTCCCATCAAGCTGCTGCGCGTGCCCTTCAGGGTGCTGGTGCTGCATGGTAAGGCCCGCTATGGCCCTCTCCTGGCAGGGCACGCCCGGCCCACTGCCAGGCTGTCACCCTTTCTGTGCTCTCTCCCCAGGGCTCAAGGATTTTCAGTTCCCCCAGGATGAAGTGGTTGCCCCCTCGAACCCCTTCCTGGAGGAGGAGGAGGGGGTGAAGAAAGACTCCCGAGTGGCGGACCTGGCCACAGAGCTGCTGATGGCAGCCACCTCCCGGCGCAGCCTGCGTAGGTTGTTCCCCACCTGATCTTACTGTCCCCCCCACCCCCCCCCAGCCCCTTCCGGTGCGCGTCTGGTCTGTGCGATCTCTGCCCTGTCCCCAGCCGGTGTGTGCACTGCAGCCTATTCGTCTGCCCTTCCCAGCTCCCTGGATTCCTCAACAGTGGCTCTGCAGGTCTTTCTTACCAGCCAATCCAGCAGCCTCACTGCGTGCCCGAAGCCCTGACGTTCTGACAGCTCACCCACGCTGCCCTGCCTGTGGAATGGCCCTAACAGATCAAAGCATCTCTGTCCATAGCCAGCCAGGGCCCCGTTGTAACCAGCATGTGCAGTGCGTGTGCTGAGGGGTCCCCAATGCTCCCCGGGAGCTGTCCTTGCGGGGAGTCCTGTCCTGCAGAGGCACAGCCACACTCCTGGGCTGTGGCTTCATTCCAGGCAGGGAGTCGCTGCACCTCTGGCTCATCTGCCTGTCTCGGTCTCCACAGACATGTATAACATCAGCAACACCCGGGGCAAGGTGGGCAAGTTTGGGATCTTTAAGACTGTCTATAAGATTGGAGAAGACATCCTCGGGACCTTTAATTTCTCGGAAGGGGACATCCCCTGTCTGCAGGTGAGCACGGCTCCTGCTTCCCAGCCAGGCAGCCCGTCCCATTGTCCAGCCAGGGGTGGATGTGGGCAGAGGGCTAGCAGTGGTGCAGACACTGGGCTGCTTTGGGTGTTTCTGGGCAGTCCAGAGCCCTGCCTTGCGCTTCCTGGTGGGTTGGGTTGGGGAGAGGGGGGAGCTGCGAGTTATTCAGAGCTAGCCCCGCCCCGAGCCGTTTGCACATCTCTCAGCTGGGATCTCGCAGTGGTGTCTGAATGCCAGGGCTCTGCCCTCCCTCATGTGTGTGCCCTCTCCCCAGTACTCGGTGAGCCTGCAGACAGAGGAGAGTATTCAGGAGGAGTTCCAGCGGCGGCACGGGCAGCCCGTCTCCTACAGCACACATGCCCGCCACCAGGAATCCTGTCTGCATACGGCCAGGAGCAGCTTCAGCCTCCCTGTCCCGCTGAGCTCCACGCCTGGCTTCACCACCAACATTGGTGAGTGCCCGGGGAGGGACCTGCTGGCACTCACTGGGGGGTGGGCATCGCCCCACTGCCATCCCTGAAGGCTCCTGCCCCTGCCAGCTCAGACTCCTGCTCTGCCCTGTGCTGGCATAGCCCCATCAGAGCCGGGCGCCAGAGAGGAGGCAGCTGTGCCAGGGAGTCGCTGCCCTCCTCCTAGAAAGGGGGATCCCTTCGCCAAGCTGGCCAGTGCTAATGTGGCTGCGGAGCGGGGACCCCCTGCCATCCAGGTGCCATTGCACTCGCAGCCTCTGATCCTCCTTTCTCCCGCAGTGTCTCTGAAGTGGAGGCTGCACTTTGAGTTCGTGACCTCCCGAGAGTCGGGGGAGGCCCACGTGGTCCCTGAGAACCAGTCGGAAACCATCACCTGGACTGGGGTGGAGCAAATCGAAGTGGATACCTTCAGCTGGGACCTGCCCATCAAAGTCCTGCCGACCAATCCCGTCCTGGCCTCCTACGTGTCCCAGTTCTCCAGCACAAACTCCATCACTATCTGAGCTGGGGCAGGACCTAGGTGGGAGGCTGGGGTGCCAGTCATACTGCCTGCTGGGGACGGCAGCTGCCGAGTGGTGGGACCCAGGCCGACTCAGCCCTGCACCAGGCCCTGCCTGTGTGAGAGACACCACTCTGTGCCCAGCACTAGCTGGCTTCTCCTTCCTGAGCTGCATCTCTCTGCGTCGGGAGCCAGGCTCCTGGTCGCCTGGGCGTGCACAGGAACCCCCGTGTTCTCTGTCGGGGCAGCATGGCTGCTTTCTCCCCAGTGTGGGGCCTCGTGCCGAGCCCAGGGAAGGAAGAAGGTCGCCCTTCCAGTGACTACCTGCGCCAGTCTCCTGGGAAGCCCATGCTCATTCCTGCTGGGATCTCCCCCCTCATCTCCAGCTGACACATGTCCAGTGCCCCTGCCCCCAGCTGGGAGCGACAACTCTCCAGCCTGTGACTGCCCTGGGACGTGTCCATCCCACGTGGGAACTGCAGTCCCCTCTGGTAGAGTCAGCCCCCTGCCTGGGACAACCCCAGCAGAGGGGAGGCAGGTGCCCTGCACGCCCCAACTGGGCTCCTGCACGTGGCTGGCTTCCCGCGGGAGAGGGCAGGGTGATGCTGCTGCTCCAGGACCTTCGACCAAGGGGGAGGCAGGCTGCCATCCCCACCTGAGCTGAGAGCAAGGAGATCCTGGCCTGGAGGCTGAGTTCTTGCCCCTGCTCTCCCTGGGGTGGATGAGTGCTCCCTCTTCTCTCCGTGCTCCTGGGCTGGGCCAGGCAAAGAAGTCAGTGTAACTCCATTGCTGCAGGAGTGAACTGCCTCCCCCCCCTCCCCCCAGCACTGCTGTCACACCGACCTGCCCCCTGGTGCTGACAGCACTGGGTCCGATCGACCTGCGCCCATGGAGAGCCCCTCCCGCAAGGCAGGCAGCAGCTTCACTCCAGCGTTGTGCTCCAAGTAATGGATTGACCGGGGCCAGGCCCAACCCCTCCAGGCTCCTGAGTTCTTTCCCTGGCAGCCCGACAAAGTATCTGCTCTGTGTGCAAAGTAATAAACACCTGAGTGCCCAGCCCACAGCCTTCCCGGGTCCTTACGGCAGCCCAGGCTCTGCTCTGTGTGTGTTTTTCCTGTAAGACCCCTAACTCTGCCCTATGCGGGGAAGACAGGGGTCTCTGTAACAGCCCTGGGTGGGATCCCTGTAACTGCCCTAACTCTACTGTGTGCTGGGGAGAAGAGGTCCCTGTAACTGCCCCTGCCTGGTGGTGGGATATTTCCTTGCTGTCCCACAGACTGTTCCTGCCACGTCCCACCCTGGCTCTGAGCAAACAGCCCAGTTGCTGACTGTGGCCTGGCCTGTCCCTTGTTGAGGGACAGCAATTGTTCTGTGCAGGGGGTGTGATATGGGGCCCTTTCCCGCTACTGGGAGCTGCCCCCTCCCCCAGACAGTCACTGGCCAGAGCCCTTGTGGGATTTGACTGATACTTTTATTGCAAGAACAGAAACATCTACACAAGGTTCTGCAAAACATAGATGCGGTGCTGGCTGGACCAGGCTGCTGGGGCAGCCAGCTCACAGCCGGTGCTCGGGTTGCTTCAGCTCGCTGAGCCCCAGCAGGGCTCCTGGGCGCTCACACTTCCCATCTGCCAGGTCTCGCCCAGGGGGGTCAGACTCTGCGCTGCCTGAGGCATGGCCTGGTTCACCCTGTACCCCCAGCACACCACCGCCTCCGGGCAGGGCTCTGCTGCATCACCAGGGCTGGCAGGGGCACGTGGTGCAGGCGGGCTCCTTCTGCCCCAGGGAGCTATGGGTGCAGGGGCTGCAGTGGTTCCAGAGGACGCTTTTGCCCCCACACCCAAAGGTGGGACAGAGCCTCACTCATTTCACCCCAAGGCAAAGGGCCGGCAGGGGAAGTGCAGTGACTCGGTCGGGTCTTCACAAGCAGGGCGTGTAAGTGCAAAGGGCCCTTGCTGGCCCTGTGTCCCTGCCCCGCACTGGGATGCTGGCCATGGTAGGGGGAGGCCCAGGATGCAGTTCCTGGGTGATGCAGGGAGGGCAGAGGGCAGTCACAGTGCTGTGCGAGTTCGATCCTCTCTACGACTACGGGGATGTTAGAAAAGCAGCTCTTTGCTTCCCAGTAGCCAGAGATCTGCCTGCCTGGTCCATGCGGGGCTGCGTGCCTGGAGAGAGCCCAGCTCGGCTGCCCAACCCAGACCCCAGGAAGGCATCACAGACTCCTCCCTGCCCTGCTTGGTGCCAACAGAGCACTGAGGATCCTGCACTGGCTGAGGCCACAGACCCAGAGCACTCAGACACACACCTCCTGCTTCCCAGCCCCCCATCCTCAGCTGGGACTCCACTCCAGGGGCTTTCCTCAGTGGGGTTTGAGAAAGGAAGCAGAGGGCTTGTCCACTGCCCCCAGTGTGCCCCCCCCCCCCGTGCCGGGACCTCCCTTAGTGTGTGTGGAGCACTGGGGTGCGGGGGGAGCCCTGGTTTGGCTCAGGAAGCTGAAGGCTAAGAAGAAGCCGGGGCAGAGCAACGCTAGGTTGTAAATATGAAGTTAGTTATTCCAGTATTGGGCGGCTAGTGGTTTCCCTGGAAGGTGGCTGCAGTAGCGTCTCACAGCACGTGGTGCAGGGACAGAACATGCAAGAAATGTGCTGTCGGGGGCAGTGGCGGTTCATGCTGGACGGGCGTGGACGAGGCACGTCCCCACCTCTACCTGCTCAGCCGCATCTCTAGCACCTTGTTGATCACTGGCTGCGAGGTGCTGGCCGAGCCCCACTCGTGCTCCATGCTGCTCACGCACGGCAGGCTGGGGTTGGCTTTCTGCACCACTGAAATCTGGCAGGTCTGTGAGTCGTAGTGGGCCATGCACCAGTCTGGAAAATCGATGGGGTGCTGGGTGCTGGACAGGAGAGAAGGGAGAGGGGTGCTTTGTCCGCAACGATCCTGCAGGAAGGGGGGGAGCTGCCTGGAAAGCCCAGACCCTACGGGGCAGCGGGAGGGATTGCAGGCCAAGCCAGGTGGCTCCTAAGGGCATTCCACTGACTCACCTGTAAGGTAAATGAGTAACGCTTCCCTCCCCCAGGCCTGGCCATGGCCTAGCCTAGCTCCTGCACCCCCCGGCTGCCCCACAGGACAGCCTCTCTCAGGACATCCTGTGCCAGTGATACTTCCCCCAGACCTCTCCCCAGCCACCTCCATGAACTGCCCCAGCCCCACGATTCCCCGGTCTGACCTCCCCCGGCCTCTGGCTGCGCCTCCCAGCGCAAGTGGGGTGCAGCTGTGGCAGCACAAGGGAGATGCCATTTCCATTGCCTGCAGCTCCCAGCACGGGCCTGCAACCCCTCGCACAGGCTGGGTGCTGGGTGCTGATGCTCCGGCTTGCACAGCAGTGTGGCCTGTTTGCTTGTTACATGCACAGACTGGCACTTGCTCCACGTGCGCAGAACCTGCTACCGGGGGCTGATCCCTGACCTGTGCTTCTGCGGCAACCCCAATAGAACTGGCTGCAGCAGCAACCCTCCCCTGGCACGTCCCCACTTACATCTCACAGCAGCCCACGCCAACAGGGTGGAGGCAGGTACAGAGCAGGCAGGTGGTGCTGAGCCAGGACTCCCCCAGGGTGAACTGCTTCCCCTCGTAGTGACAGGGAGCTGCAAAGAAATGGGCCCCAATGAGCGCAGGTGACCGTGCCTGCCCAGAACATGACCCAGGGCCTCCCCAGCTGCTCTACCGTGTAAGAATGGGCTGGGGACCCCCAGGCCCACCGCCTTCTCTCTGACATGAGAAAGGGGGTGGGGGAGCAACCCCAGGGCCCCCCTGCCTGCCCTTGAGATGACAAATGGGCTGGGGGAGCAGCCCCAGGGCCCCCCCACCAGCCCTATGATGCTGAAGATAGCCAGTAACCCCAGCCCCACACTCATGCCTAGGCTCCGTTACCAGACCGGGAAGCCCCTGCAGCTGTGGCTGGGGCCAGAGAGCAGGCACATTTCCACGGGTTTGTGTTCTTGGCAAGTCTCTGTGCTGTGAGCACAATGAGGCTTGGGCCTGATACAGACATGCGTTGCTCCTGCTCACTAATGGCTGTGCCCGTCGGTAAGGCACCAGCACCCACATCCACCTTCAGGGAGCTGTGACCTCCTCTGAGTGCTGGCCTGCTAAACCCAGGGTTGTGACTTCAATCCTTGAGGGGGCCACTTAGGGATCTGGGGCAAAATCAGTACTTGGGCCTGCTAGTGAAGGCAGGGGGTGGGACTCAATGACCCTTCAGGGTCCCTTCCAGTTCTAGGAGCTAGGATAGCTCCATTAATTTTTGTGGGAGGGATAGCTCAGTAGTTTGAGCATTGACCTGCTAAACCCAAGGTTGTGAGTTTAGCCCTTGAGGGGGCCATCTGGGGACTGGTCCTGCTTTGAGCAGCGGGTTGGACTGGATGATCTTCTGAGGTCCCTTCTGTGACGAACTGGGACTGTTCTTAATGTTTGCTCTGAACACAGTGTTGGTGCCTCAGTGTCCCCTATGCAGTTCTTAAGTATCTAGGTGGTGGGATAAGGGGGTGTGATTGCTACAGAGGAAGGGGCCAGTGCCCCTAAAATGCCTGGCACTTTGTCTCCTAGCAACTGATGTCTGGGCCCCCTCTGCAAGGTGGCAACTGAAAGTGTGGGAACAAAGGGATCAGGTGACCTCCTGGCCCGGGAAAGGAGCTGAGCGGAGAGGAGGGGCTGAGGTTGGTTAGTCTGGAGCTGCCTTGGGGACAAGGAGTGAAGTGCAGACCTAGGGGTCTGGCTCACTGCCCCCAGAATGGAACCCGGCCCGAGGGTCTGGTTCGCTGTATCTAAAGTTCTGTTTTGACTCTGTTCCTGTACATTGAATAAACCTCTGTTTGCTGTGCTGAGAAGTCATGTTGACTGCCAAAGTGGGGAGGTGGCAGAACCCTGTGGCTTCCCAGGACCGCCCTGGGTGCGGCTGCGTGGTGGGGAAGCACACGGAGGGGCAGAGGATGCTGAATGCTCCAAGGAGAGACCCAGGAGGTGAAGACGTGTGAGCTTCTTGCCCTGAACAAGTCTGCTCCAAGGGAGAGGAGGCTCCCCAAAGTCCTGACTGGCTTTGAGGGGAGCAGTTCCAGAGCATCGCCCGGGGACTCTGTGACACCTTCCAAGCCTGATATTCTGTGATTCTTCCTTGCCCCTGGCTGGGCTCTCGGCAGGGCCCAGCAGGCCAGTTCTCAGCCAGGGCCCAGGGGAGCTATTCAGTGATTTAAGGGCTGCTTTGCAGTCATCACTGGCCTGTAATCACACTCCCAGGGCTCAGCCCAATTTCTTTATTGCTTTGCAGCCTGGGAGCCCAGTGCTCCCACTGCCCTGACAACCCCAAGAAAAAGCTGAAGGCCTCACCCAGCACCTGCACATCCCAGCTTTAGTCTCCACAGCTGCCTTACCTTGCGCCTGGAAATAACATTTTGCCTGGGCTCCCTGGAGCTGGAGGAGGAAAGATACCAGCAGGCAGATCCTGCCCCAGACACGGGCAACCTTCTGCACCTTCCTGGCCATTGCAGCAGTCGTGCTTCGACTCTTCTTAATCTCAGTAAGTTCCCCGACTCCTCTCTCCCCGTCTCTGTGCTTTGCTCCTTCTCTCTCCCTCGCCTGTTTAATGTCTCCTCTCAGTCCCACCAGGAGACATTTATAAAGTTCAGCTTTATGACCCTGGCCACCAGCTGTGTCCCACTGGAAAAGTTGTAAAATTCATTTCCTGATGTGAAAGGCATGAAAACAAGAGGTAGGATCAAGATTTTTAACAAGCTGTGAAAAGCTGATTCATGTCCTCCAGAACCGGCTCCAGTTGGAAATCCTGGCGGGTGCAAGGCTTGGCAGAGAGGTCACAGAGCAGGGACCCTCTCTGGGTCTCCGTATGCAGGGTCCCTCAGAGACAAGCCACCAGGGCTGGCAGTGATGGGGGTCAAGGGAAAGAGGCCTTTGTGAAAGCTTCCCCTGGTTCCGTTGAGCTGTCTCTCATGCCAGAAAACCTCCACCAATGAGATTTCAGGGGGCATTTTGTCTCAATGGTGACCAGAACGTTCAGCTCCTGCAAAGCACCTTGGGCGTTGTCTCCTGATATTAAGCAGGACAGTCGAGGGGCCATCTTATGCAAAAGCAGGGAAACACGCACCCAGTCAAAAGATGAAGTTGCACACAAACCTGACTGCCATTCCTGCAGAAAGCCTGGGACCAAAACTACCAAGCAACAAAGCAAATGCTAGCCATCACCAGACACAACACACCGACAACCCCTTCAGGATCCAATTGACTACAGCTACCAACAACAACCGGGGCCATGAATACTGTCACACCATGACTCGGCCATCCACAGAAACAATGGGCCAAATTCATGCCTGGATTTCTCTGGAGTTCCATCAGGGAATGAGCCCCCACGAGTCAGCGTTCGGAGCTTATCAGCCTTCTCCCATCATCGACCATGGCCACAGCCTCCCCACCAGGATACCCTCATCTCCCCGATGAGCGGAGTGCCTCAGAGCTGCTCCCAAACGTGGAGCTTGCCACGTGCATGTTTCAGGGAGTTCACCCCGCTGGCACAGTTTGAGCAGCGGAGCACAATGTGGGTGCCCATCCCCCCACTGGTTGTCTCTCCCACGGATGGAGTGTGTGGCTGTCTGCTCTGCCCTGCAATTCGCAGTGGGAGGGAGTGTTCAGTCACCTCCTGTCAATCCACCCCAGTTTATGGAGCTGGTGAGACAGAGGCGTGTTCTGCGAAGTGATAGGAGTCACAGTGCAGTTAACTTCAGTGTCCTTGGGGGAGGAAAGGCACCAGCGACTGAACGGGACCCTAAACTTCAGACAGGGGGAATCTCCAGCAAATGGGGGGATTGATCAGGTGAGGAAATGAAAACCCTTAAACTCCACATAGAGTTTGCTGTAATAAATGTGCAAGATGCCCAATGGCGTGGACGCATGAGCTGCCTGGTTAATGGCAGATCCCAAGTTACTGGAGCCAAGGAAACAGCCCGAGAGAGGCCAGGACGCAGGAGCCGGGGGACAGCAGGGAACAAGTGTGATGGAATTGGGAGGCTAAGGTGAATTAGTAGAAAAAAGAACCAGAGACATAAGAACAAGAGATTCTTGGAGTAGATGTGAAGCCGGAAGCCTGTGAGCGAACCAGCTGGTCTGCTGGATCAAGAGGGCATGCAGGGAGCAATCATGGAAAATAAGGATATTGCTGAGAAGCGACATGATTTCTTTTCATGTCTGTGGGGGTGATTCCTGCTCTGGATCTGCTCTTTTCTGGTAAGAAGGATGAGGTGTTTCCAGAGACCGAGGTATTGGAGGTGGGGATAGCAGAAGAAATTGATAAATCAAAGAGCAACAAGTGCCCCGGCCCAGATGGCACAGCCCTGAGTTCTGCAGGAAATTATGAATGAAGTGGTTGATCTGCTAACAGAAGTTTGCAACTGCTCCTTGGAATCAGCTACTGTGCCAGAGGGTAGCAGCCAGATGGGGTTGGACTCAAGGTCTCTCTCTCTCTCAGTGGCCTTTGCCAGCTGCTGCAAAGGGAGGTGCAAGAACCCCTGAACAGGAGATGTGGGATATCGGCCCCTGCATTAGGGCTCATCCTAATTCCTCATAGTTAGGGGTTGTTTTAAACCCTGAAGTAGGAGGTTTAATGTTCCATCTGGAATTCTTGTTCGAAATAACAATTATTATTCTGGATGTTCTTCTCACCCACATAAACACCCAGTCTCTTTGAATTGTGCTGGTTTTGGTCTCAATGGTTTCCTGTGCCAGTGAGTTCCACAGTCTAACTGCACATTATGTAAGAAAGTATTTCCTTTTGTTGGTTCTGAATCTGCCTCCTTTCCGTTTCGTTGAATGTCTCCTTGTCCTTGTGTTCTGAGACCGGCAGCTTCTGTTCTCTCACCCTCCCTTCTCTAGAGCTTTTGAGTCACCTTGAGCTCTTCCTCAGGTCTGTGTAGCTCCTAAGCGTCTCTCTCACCAACGGCAGCTGGCACAGTAAAAGGTAATACCACCCCACTGTGTCTCTCTGATCTCCTGGGGCAGACCTGGCTACAACAGCACAACACAACAGAGGAAGGTCTCTGGAGCAGTCATTGTCATGTGTTCTTTTATCATGGAACCTTCTATTCATCTTGTCTCCAAGGTAACAGTCCCACTCTTTCAGTTTCTCTTTACAGGAGAGTTTTTCCAAACCCTTCAGCATTCTCCTTGTCCTCTGAACCCTCCCAGCTCTGTGCTGTCCCGTGGGAGGTGGGCAGGGGTGAAAGTAACTTAAAGGACTTGTTGGTACTCTGGAATCCTGAGGAGGGGCGTGGCCTCCGCTGGAGGAGATGGAGCCTTTAAATCCCCAGGCCCTTTAAATCAGGATTTAAAGGGCCCAGGTCTAGGGCTGTGGTAGCAGCAGCTGGGAGCCTCAAGCCCTTTAAATCACTCCCTGAGTTCCCAGCTGCAGAGGTGGCTGGGAGCCCTGGGATTCAGGAGCAATTTAAATGGGGGGATTTAAAGGGCCCAGGGCTCTAGCTGCTGCTACCGCAGCAGAGCCCCAGACCCTTTAAATTGCCAACGGAGCCCCAGGGCTCCAACAGCAGGGCCCGGGGCTCTGGCTGCCGCTACCCTCCAGTTCCCTTTAAATCGTCTCCGGAGCCCTGCTGCTGGAGCCCTGGCGTAGCGGCGGCAGGGCTCCAGTGGCTATTTAGGGGACCCAGGGTGGTAGAGGCAGCGGGAGCCCCGAACCCTTTCAATAGCCACCAGAGCCCTGCCGTCACTACCCCAGGGCTCCGGCGGGCTCTGGGGGCTATTTAAAGGGCCCACATGGTAGAGGCAGCGGGAGTCCCAAACCCTTTCAATAGCCACCAGAGTCCTGCTGCCGCTACCCCAGGGCTCCGGCAGGATCTGGGGGCTATTTAAAGGGCCCGGGCCCTGTAAATTGTCCAGGAGCCCTGGGGTAGTGGCAGTGGGGCTCCAGCGGTGATTTAAAGAACCCAGGGTGATAGCAGTGGCAGGAGCCCTGGGTCCTTTAAATCGCCACCCGAGCCCCACAGCTGCTACCTCATGGCTCTGGCAGTGGGGCTTTGGGCTCCAGCCCTTTAAATTGCTGCCTCAGGAAGCCAGTCCACCCCGGTATGGCACTCCAGCTCTTGCTGGCAGGGGTGGCAGGTTTGTAGAAATTTTGGTGGTGCTCCGAACCTGCACCTGCCCAAACTCTGCCCCCCTAAACTCCACCCACCACCTGCCCAAGACTCTGGGAGGGAGTTTGGGTGGGAGAGGAAGTCTGGGGTGCAGGCCCTGGGCTGGAGCAGGGGACTGGGATGCAGGAGGGGTGCAGGGGGCAGGCTCTGGGAGGGAGTTTGGGGATGGGAGGGAGTGTGGAGGGAGGGGGTGCAGGTTCTGGGAGGAAGTTTGGGGATAAGAAGGGGTGTGGAGGGAGGGGGTGCAGGGGTGAGAGCTGTGGGATGAGGCTGGGGTGGATTTGGGATGTGGCTTGGGATGAGGGGTTTGGGGTGTGGGAAGGGACTCAGGGCTGAGGCAGAAGGTTAGAGTGCAGGGTTATAAGGGCTTTGGGTGGGGCTGGAGATGAGGGGTTTGGGGTGTTGGAGAGGCTCAGAGCTAGGACAGAGGGTTGGGGTATGGGGGGATGGGGGCTCTGGCTGGGAGTGTGGGCTTTGGGGTGGGGCAAGGCTGGGGATGAGTTTGGGGTGCAGGCAGAACCAGAGAGAAGGACTCCCCCCAGCCCTCTCCCTGCTGGCAACAGCGAGCTCTGGAGTGGGGCAGGGCTGGGTATGAGTTTGGGGTGCAGACAGGCTGCCCTGGGACTGGAACCAGAGAGAAGGACTCCCCTTAGCCCTCTCCCTGCTGGCAGCAGTGAGCTCTGGGGTAGGGACCCCCTTCTCCCCCCCGGCAGCACACTCATTCCCCCACTGTCACTGCATGTGCTCCTAGGGCCCCTCTCAGGTCCAGGAATCCCCCTCGCCTCTCCTGTGGTGGGTGCCATGCCGGAGGCGGGGGGGGGGGGGGGTGTCTGCCATCACATGTGCACCTCCTCCCCTGTTGCTGCCCCTCACTATAGCCTCACTGGGGCTGCCCCTTGCCCAGCGTGGGGCAAGAGCAGTGGCTGCGGGCAGGGTCCCACTGGAAAATGAAAGGGTCCTAGAGGGAAGGGCAGCCTGCCCTGGCAGTACTGGAGGGGGGCACTAGGATCCTGTGGCGGCAGTTAATGCAGGCAGGCAGCATGGAGCTGTAGGGGACAGGGAGTGCATGGGGGCAGCAAAGGGGGAGTGGGGCACACTCAGGGAAGGCGCAGGGAGGCAGCAAGGGGGAGACCCAGCCCTGAACATTCGTGGAGCCAGGCTCCCCGACCCTCAGTTTTGCTGGAGCCCGGAGGTGGAGTCAGAGAGGGAGAGATGCTCTGTTTTCTTGCCAGTAGCTACTGCACTTTTTCTTACCGGTCCTCCGTACCGGCTTCCTTTCACCTCTGGAGGTGAGGTGGCTGCTCTGTCGTGCTCAGATGGGGCTACACTACTGACTCTCAATTGCAAGGAAATGTTTTTCTTATTATTCTTCATCCCTTTCCTTATGCCTCCTAACATCATGGGCTTCCAGTTGTTTTGTTAATCTATTTTATGGGCATTTTGACCAGTTACCCAGTTCAGAGGCAAGGCTTACTGGTCTGTAATTCCTTGGATCACCCTTTGTAACAGGGTTGCCTACCCCTTTAAAGGCCAGGGGGACTGGAGCCAGCCAGCCCTGTTCAGTTCTCAGACCCAGCTGGGAAGGAGTCAGGTGATTTCCATAAGGGGCAGAGAGACTCAGTTGGAGAAGTGCTGCAGGAGAGAGATTTGCTCCTGTGACTGCCCCAGAGCAGAGTGAGGCACATAGTGAAAGGCCAGTGAGGCGTCTGCCCGTGGGCAGAATGCAGGCTGGTGATCAGCCCTAGGAACTGAGGGGAAACTAGGCAGCAGAAAAGACTGTGAAAGCAGCTACACAAAGTAAGTGGCAGAAGTGGAACATAAGAACAGCCATAGTGGGTCAGACCAATGGTCCATCCTGTCTGCTAATAGTGGTCACTGCCAGATGAACAGAACAGGAGCAACCATCAAGTGATCCATCCCCTGTCATCCACTCCCAGCTTCTCGCAAACAGAGGCTTAGGTGCTGCATCTATGATCATCTTGGCTAATAGCCACTGATGGATCTGTCCTCAAGGGATTTAGCTAATTGTTTTTTTAATCTATTTATAGTTTTAACCTCCCAAAATGTACTGGCAACGAGTTCCAGAGGTTGACTCTGTGTTGTGTGAAGAAATACTTCCTTCTGTTTGTTTTAAACTGCTGGCTATTAATTTCATTGGGTGACCCCTGGTTCTTGTGTTATGAGAAGGAGTAAATAACACGTCTTCATTTACTTTCTCCACATCAGTCATGATTTTATAGACCTCAGTCATAACCCCCCTTAGTCGTTTCTTTTCCAAGCTGAAAAGTCCCAGTCTTATTAATCTCTCCTCATATGGAAGCTGTTCCATAGCTCTTATCATTTTTGTTGCCCTTTTCTGAACTTTTTCCAGTTCCAATAGATCTTTTTTTGAGCTGGGGCGACCACATCTGCACACGGTATTCAAGATGTGGCCATACCATGGATTTATATAGAGACAATATGATATTTCCTGTCTTATCTCCTCTCCCTTTCTTAATGATTCCCAGCATTCTATTGGCTTTTTTGACTGCCGCTGCACATTGAGTGGATGTTTTCAGAGAACTACCCACAATGACTCCAAGATCTTTCTTGAGTGGGAACAGCTAATTTAGACCCCATCATTGTATACGTATAGTTGGGATGATGTTTTCCAATGTGCATTACTTTGCATTTATCAACACTGAATTTCACCTGCCATTTTGTTGCCCAGTCACCCAGTTTTGTGAGATCCTTTTGTAGCTCTTCGCAGTCTGCCTGGGTCTTAACTATCTTGAGTAGTTTGGTATCATCTGCAAATTTTGCCACCTCACTGTTTACCCTTTTCTCCAGTTCATTTATGAATATAGCTGTACCTCGATATAACACTGTCCTCGGGAGCCGACAAATCTTACCATGTTATAGGTGAAACTGTGTTATAGTGAACTTGCTTTGATCTGCCAGAGTGCGCAGCCCCGCCCCCCTGGAGCGCTGCTTTACTGCGTTATATCTGAATTCGTATTATATCGGGTCACGTTATATTAGGATAGAGGTGTATGTTGAATAGGACTGGTCCCAGTACAGATCCCTGGGGGACACCACTATTTACCTCCCTCCATTCTGATCTCCTCTGGGAGAAGTGGTGGGTGTGAGGCTCCATCCAGCTCCCACTCAGTCTCATCAGCCGGACTCCCCCATGCCCCCGAGCTGCCATCCCAAGCGCTGTGAGGGTTTGCTCTGCAGGGCACAGACAATGTCTGACTTGCCCCACATTCGCCATGGGCACCAGACATGACATGAGCAGCTGGGGCTCATGGGTGATGGACGTTGGGCTCGGATGCCTCACACTTTGAGACAGCCCAGCAGCCCAGTCTGGGGCACTACCGCCTCTGAAAGCCTCTTTGTCTGCTAGGGGCCTATTTCGCTTGGGGGTCTCTGCTGGCGCCCCTCACTGTGGTATCTGAGCACCTTCCCCATGGGATTGGTTAGGGAATAAAGTAACTGAGCCCTGGGGCTTTGCCTGGCCCTGATGGACTCTGGATGCTGAACAGGAAATGGCCGTCTCTCCAGACCAGGGGACTGTGCCCTAGGCAGCTAGGACTCTGAAAAGGACGTAAGGTCAGAAGCACAAGAACTTAACAGGCGCTCCCGGCAGGGTGCTGCAGCCCGAAGGCGAATGTGACGCCCAGGGGTGTAAACAGCTGAGTAGCAAGGAGGAGTGGGGAGGTGATTGTGCTTCTGTGTTTGGCCCGATACTGGATCCTGCGTCCAGGGCTGGGGGACACATCTTAAAAAGAATGTTGAAAAATTTGAGAGGGAACAAAAAAGAACCACACAACTGGTTCCAGGCCTGGGGGAAATGGCTGATAGTGAGAGCGTCAAGGGGCTCGATCAGTTCGGCCTATCGAAAAGACGAGTGTGAGTGACTTTGGCAGGGTACTGTGGGCTCATGAACCTAGCAGGGACAAGCAGAATGACAACCAGACACATTCAAATCAGAAATGAGGCAGAAATTTGTACTGGTGAAGGCAACGAACGTTGGCGCTGGAGTATTTTTACAAGGCTGCTGGTGTGTCTGAGAGGTTAGTATGGGGAAGTTGAGTTAGATGTAAGCAGAGTCAGGATGAGCTGTACCCTGACATCTGGTGGTGAAGTATGGGAAGTGTGGAAAGAATGTCTGGAATGCAAAATCTCAAATATTTGCATAGGCTCGCCTAACCCATCCCAGACTGCCGAGCTGTGGGTGCCATACTCGAGCTGCTTTGTGACAGAAATGACTCAACCTTCAGTTGGGTGGTACTTGCAGACAAGGGAACATGGGTCCAAAACCCTGTAAGGAGAGAGGTGGGACAAGGATACTTGTGCCTGGTGGTGCAGGCTCCTGTGAGCAGAAGCATCATGCACCGCCTCCTCTCTCCACGTGGAATGTCAGACGTTAATTTTTTTTTATTCACGATTAAGACTCTAGAACAGGTGCTAGAGCTGAACTCAATTTGGCTAATGGTGCACTAACAGTGGCCCCTAGCCTATGTGCTGAGATCACTAAAGAGCGGAAACACAAAAGAGCGAAAACGAGCTGGGAGCACTGAGTACTGTCTAACTATGGGGAGCCGAAAAAGCTATACAGGGCTGGAAATCAAGAGCGCTGCGGAGTGGAGCAGTTTGTGGGAATGGCTGGAGCAAAACCCATGGGACAGACTGGTGAGTGGAGCGGAGCGGCTGGCAGAGCGGAGTAGCTGTGGGGCGTGGAGCAAGCCCACAGAGCGAGCGGAGCCGAGCAGTTGCTGGGAAAACTGGAGCCAGCTCATGAGGGCAGCCTGGTGGAGCGGAGCCAGTTTGTGAGGAGGCCAGAGAGCAGAGGCATTGCCTCCTAGAGGCGCCCAGGAGGGTATGGTATGTAAGTGTCCCAGGTCACTGGGTGGGGGCTCGAGCCGGTTATGCCTTGTGTTATTGAAACGGAACCCCTGGATACTGAACCTGGCCCTTGTTGCTGCCAACTCAGAGGGGCAGAAGGGTTACATAGAGATGGGCCCTGGGCCGGGTCGGGGGAGATATCAGCATGCGGGTGTACATGGCAGGCAGGGCTCTTCTGTTGTCAGCGGATGTGGCACTGGGGGCATGCAGGCGACGCTGCCAGGGAAGGAGGCAGAGCGGTGTCCGGGCCGGAGGAGACACTGCAGAGACATGCAGCAACAACAGCTCGCACCAAACCCACAGGAAGAGTGTTGGGCAATGGAAGCAGGTGGACACAGGCTGCCCTTGGAGGGACCCAGGAGTGGCTATAAAACCAGAATCTCCAGAGCCTGGAGCCGGGGGTGCAGCTGCAGAGCAGGAAGCAACAGGCTCTTGCTGGCCCTGGCAGAGCAAACACCATAAACCCAAGGAAGTGGCGATTGCTGTTTTAGGCTCTGAGGAGGCCTTGGCTCCATTCCTCACACCCAGCTTATTTTCTCTCAGAACAGAAAAAATTCAAACTCATCGCTGGGCTGAGCTCGGCCGTCCCAGCGTTCCCCTGGCCCCTCCACTCCCTGCGCCAAGGGACAACATCCTGAGGGAGAAGCTGTGGCACTGGGGCTCACACCGAGGCCCCAACACAGTCTGTGCCGCTCCTGTCTCTTCCCTAATGGTCTTTGGAAGCCCCCAGCAAGTACCCCCTCGCCCTGACCATGGCTCTGTGCCACTGGATCCCAGCTCCTGGCCCAGACTCAGCACCTCCCCTTGCTAATGTTCTGGAGGGCACGGTTGCTCCTCTCCTCCGCTGGGCCCCGCAGCCCCCAGAGACTCCTGCCCATTCTCCAGTCTGCTCCGATCCTTGCCCAGCCCGGGGATCCCCCCAAGGGGACTGCCTTTCTCCCAGGGCCAGGGGCTGTCTGTGTTCACAGCCTGGCACTCCCTGGTCACCTGTCTGCCTTGCCAGGACCATGCCCAGCACTGGGCAGGGCCTCACTGTGCCAAGGGGTGTTTCCCCTCCTGCCCTGCCCCTTCCGTTCCTGTGCGTTCGCTGATCCCCGGGTCCCCAGGCCCTTTCTGAAATTGAGACACCCAAAACTGAACACAAACACCTGGGGCAGGTGGCCCTGCGGGACAGAGGGACTGGCACTGCCCTGCTCTGCCCCTCACATCCCATGGCCCTTCCCCGCTACCACATCACAAGGCAAACTCCTGTCCAATGAGCTGCTCCCTCCCCTCCCACCCAGGAACCCATTCCCGCTCCCCGACCTCATGCTACTCACCAGTTTGTGTTTCTTGCTCAGGTCTCTGATCTCTTGGGGTTGTGTTGGCTTCTCTATGGCCTTGGGGCTCATGCTGCCCCAGTTCATTCTCCGGTCCCTCCCAGACTGCCTTCACCACACATCTAGCCACCTTCTTCCCTGCATTTCAATCACTGAAGACAGAAGTTCACACATCTAGGAGGAAGGCAGGCAGGACTCTCCAACTGCCTGGGGACTGTACCTGGGGATGCAGTGCCTCTGAAAAGATCAAGGGCCATAGTGCACAAGCAGCTCAACATGCTCCCATCGTGATCCTGCCTGCAGCACAAAGGGTAACGCCGTCCTTGGGTGCAGAAACGGGAGCAGGGAGGTGATTTTGCCTTTGTACACAGCACTGGTGAGACCGAGACTGATCCTGCGCCCAGCGCTGGTGAGACCGAGACTGATCCTGCGCCCAGCGCTGGTGAGACTGATCCTGCACCCAGCACTGGTGAGACTGAGACTGATCCTGCACCCAGCACTGGTGAGACTGAGACTGATCCTGAGCCCAGCGCTGGTGACATTGAGACTGATCCTGCGCCCAGCGCTGGTGAGACCGAGACTGATCCTGCACTCAGCGCTGGTGAGACTGAGACTGATCCTGCGCCCAGCGCTGGTGAGACCGAGACTGATCCTGCACCCAGGACTGGTGAGACCGAGACTGATCCTGCACCCAGGACTAGTGAGACTGAGACTGATCCTGCGCCCAGCGCTGGTGAGACCGAGACTGATCCTGCACTCAGGACTGGTGAGACCGAGACTGATCCTGCGCCCAGCGCTGGTGAGATTGAGACTGATCCTGCGCCCAGCGCTGGTGAGATTGAGACTGATCCTGCGCCCAGCGCTGGTGACATTGAGACTGATCCTGCACCCAGCGCTGGTGGCCACATTTTTAAAAGAACGTTGAAAAACAGGAGAAGGGCACTCCAGAGCCCCCCGCCAGCCAGAGCCCACCTCGCAGCCAGAGCCCCCCTGATATTCTCATAAGCAGATGAGAGAAATGTGGTCTAGATGAAATTACTATAATGAGGGTGCACAACAGGTTGAAAGAGTGTATTCAAAGAGTACTTATCAACAGTTCACTGTCCAACTGGGAGGCATCTCTAGTGGGGTCCCGCAGGAATTAATTCTAGCTTTAGCACTAATCAATATTTTCATTAATGACTTGGCTAATGGAGAGGAGAGACTGCGTATAAAATTTGCAGATGACACCAAGCTGGGAGGTTTGCAAGCACTTTGGAGGACAAGATTAGAATTCAAAATGACCGTGACAATTTGGAAAATTGGTCTGAATTCAAGATGGAATTCAATAAAGACAAATGCAAAGTACTTCACTTTGGAAAGAAAAATCAAATGTACAGCTACAAACTAGGGAATAACTGGCTAGGTGGTAGTGCTGCTGGAAAGGATCTGGGGGTTAGCGTCAATGAGAAATTGAAGAATCAACAATGTGATGCAGTTGAAAAAGGCTAATATCATTCCAGGGTATGTAAGACATGGGAGGTAATTGTCCTGCTCTGCTTGGCACTGGGGAGGCCTCCGCTGAAGTGCTGCATCCATTTCTGGGTGCCGCGCTTTAGGAAAGATGTGGACAAATTGGAGAGTTCAGAAGAAAGCAGTAAAAGGGTTAGAAAACCTGACCTAGGAAGAACGGTTGAAAACCTGGGCATGTTCAGGCTTGAGGAAAGGAGACTGAGGGGGACCTGATCAGTCTGCAGATATGTTAAGGGCTGTTATAAGAGGATGGGATCAACTGTTCTCCATGGCCATGGAAGGTGGGACAAGCAGCAATTGGCTTAAACTGCAGGCAGAGAGATGTGGGTTAGATACTAGGAACAGCTTTCTACCTCTCAGGCTCTGGAGCAGGCTCCCAAGGGATGTTGTGGGATTCCCGTCACTGGAGGGTCCTAGGCCAGGTTGGACAAACCCATGTCAGGGCTGGTGTAGGGTTCCTTGGCCCTGCCTTCGCACATGGGGCTGGACTTGGCAGTTTCTCAAGGTCCCTTCCTGCCCCACATTTCTATGTTTCTGTGCTGGTCATGGGCCTTTAGCATGACAGTTGGATTTGGCCTAGCAAACACTTTTCCCGGTTTAATTTTAGTCCTTCAGCCTCTGTATTTTTTTCCAAATGTCACCCAGCCCCACATGGCCCACCCCAGCCCCGGCACAACTGTGCTCGTCTCTCTGGGAGGTTTCTGGGGATGCAGAGCAGAAGGCACTGGGGACAGAAGCTCCATCTGAAGGGGGTGGCAGAAGGGGTGAGCTCAGCCCCATCTGGGGCAGTGGGACTGGCCAGAATCCACTGGTTTTCTTTGCTGGTGGGAATGTGCTGCTTCAGGTGACAGGGTTCTAGCTCCCTGGGAGGGAGAGGAAGACCAGACAAGCCCATATTTCCCCTAACAGGCCCCGAGGGGCACCCCACCACTGGCTCAGCGCTGGGCTCCCCTAGGTGACTCTCTGCTGCCAGCCCCTTGCACAATGGAACGCTCTCCCTCTGCCCAGTCCAGGGAGCCAGCTCCTTCGAGGGACCCTTCTCAAGGCTCATTTCTCCCAGTGCCTGAAGCCATTGGCCTGGCTCAGCTACAGCGCAATTTGTTGTAGTGATGCAACAGCACCACTAGAGTTAAGTTTCAGAGCAGCAGCCGTGTTAGTCTGTATCCGCAAAAAGAACAGGAGCACTTGTGGCACCTTTCCATGTTCTCTGTGTGTTCCATTCTATGCAGCCGAAGAAGTGGGCTGTAGCCCACGAAAGCTCATGCTGAAAGAAATGTGTTAGTCTCTACGGTGCCACAAGGACTAGAGTTAAGGTTGCATCGCAACCTTTCTAAATCCTCTAAAATCAGTGTGCTCACTGAGATTCCTTTGAGATTTGGTGATCCTCAGAGGCTGCAGGACAGGGTCGGTGACCCAAACTTGGGGTCATTTGAGCCAGGGCTTGTGGCTACATAAGTCCTGAAAAAACAGCTATTTTCCAAAATGTTTCTAGGTGTGTTTTTTTGTGAAGAGCTAGAGATCAAACTAAATTGTTGTGATGCGGGTCAAATGGTTTCAGCGGGTCATTTTTACCAAGGTCGTGTTTGGCATCCACACAGGCTTTGGGGGACCCCAGCTGTGAATGGTATTTAAGAACATGTTCCTTCTTGGCTTGCATAGATGTGCAGCCTGGAAGGCTTCCAGGCTGCATGTGCCAATAAGGGGGGGCGGGAAGGGAGGGGGAGTGAGATGGTTTCAATGAAGCTACTTCATGCTTGCCTGGGTCACAGGAGTGTGGCAATGCCACTGCCCAGGTGAAAACCCGGCCACTGATCTTTTTAGTCTGAATTTAGGACGGAAGAATCCCATTCACTGCTACAGACTAGGGACCGAGTGGCTAGGCAACAGTTCTGCAGAAAAGGACCTAAGGGTTACAGTGGATGAGAAGCTGGATATGAGTCAGGAGTGTGCACTTGTTGCCAAGAAGGCTAACGGCATTTTGGGCTGTATAAGTAGGGGCACTGCCAGCAGATCGAGGGATGTGATCATCTCCCTCTATTTGACATTGGTGAGGCCTCATCTGGAGTACTGTGTCCAGTTTTGGGCTCCACACTACAAGAAGAATGTGGAAAAATTGGAAAGAGTCCAGCGGAGGGCAACAAAAATGATTAGGGGGCTGGTGCACAT
>NC_133774.1:905878-988701 GCF_003597395.2 Chelonoidis abingdonii
AGCTCTTTGAGTCTCCTTTCATAAGGCAGGTTTTCCATTCCTCGGATCATCCTAGTAGCCCGTCTCTGAACCTGTCCCAGTTTGAATTCATCCTTCTTAAACATGGGAGACCAGAACTGCACACAGTATTCCACGTGGGGTCTCACCAGCGCCTTGTATAACGGTACTAACACCTCCTTATCTTTGCTGGAAATACCTCACCTGATGCATCCTAAAACCACATTAGCTTTTTTAACAGCTATATCACATTAGCGGCTCATAGTCATCCTGCGATCAACCAATACTCCAAGGTCCTTCTCCTCCTCTGTTACTTCCAACTGATGTGTCCCCAATTTATAACCAAAATTCTTGTTATTACTCCCTAAGTGCATGACCTTGCACTTTTCACTATTAAATTTCATCCCATTACTACTACTCCAGTTTACAAGGTCATCCAAATCTTCCTGTAGGATATCCCTGTTTTCATTTTATGGGGAGTGTAGCAGGATGGACCCCTGCTCCTGCCCTGAAGGTCTTAAAACAGCCCTAGGGAAAGGTTGTGGCTGGGAGCTACTAAGCGGGGCTGATTGGGAAGTGGCTGCAGCTGGGCCACACCCCAATCAGGCCACAGCTGGCCTGTATAAAGAGGCTGGGAGCCAGGAGCTCAGAAGTCTCTCTCTAGCTGTAGAGTATCAGAGGGGTAGCTGTGTTAGTCTGGATCTGTAAAAGCAGCAGGGAATCCTGTAGCACCTTATAGACTAACAGATGTTTTGGAGCATGAGCTTTCGTGGGTGAATACTTGCATCTGATGAAGTGGGTATTCACCCACGAAGGCTCATGCTCCAAAATGCCTGTTAGTCTATAAGGTGACACAGGATTCTCTGCTGCCTTCTCTAGTTGTAGAGGGAGATGGGCCTGGCTGCAGGGAGCTGGACACAGGGTACCTGAGTGGAGCAGGGCTGGGGAACTCTAGCCTGGAAAACCCCAGGCTGTGGCCTAGCATTGGGCTAACAGGTACTGGGAGTTGTAGAGGGCAGCCCAGGGGTAGACCACGGCAGCAGGTCCAAACCCTCCTTGCTAGTGATGAGTGGCTGATACTGCAGTCTGCCCCAGGGCGTGGGGCTAGACAATGACTGGCAGTAGCCTGATACTGAGGTGAGGTGGGAATAGAGGGTGGGGGTTCCCCAGGGGGAGGAGACCCTAAAACTGAGGGGTTACTGCCAGGGGGCAGCACCCCAGCTAAAAGGGCACTGGGTCCAGGGAGGGACACAGGGGCCAGAGGATAGGCAGATCATCGGCCTGCAGAGGGCGCTCCAGAGGCTGGATGGAGCTAATTCCTGGAAGACACCAGCAGGAGGTGCTGCAGGGGTGAGTCCGCGCCTCCCCAGAGGGAGGTTTACTGGGAACACAGCAGAATAGTCAGCAGACGATCTGACCAACATTTGTTGTATCAGGTGGAGAGGAGCCCGATGACTGTGCAGTGAGGGTGCAGGGGACACTGATAGCAAGAGGAGTTATGCCTGCAGAGAGGGTGGAAAGCAAGATTTGGATTGGTTGTTTGGAAAATCATATTTTGCTAGCTGAGACCTGTGGGAGGGATGGGGCAAGTGGCTACTTCCTGACTTTGGAGCATTGATTAATGCAGTGTTTCTAAAAGCACGCAGCAGAGAGGTTTGGAACTGACCGCGCAGGTACCTTGATCACAGAGGGAAAAGAAGTACAAGTGCTGCCCACATAGCCAGTGTGTGGATTCTGGGTGATTCTTGGATGACAAGATTGCAGGAGAGCAGGGGGTTACCGACAACGGGCCAGTGCGGGGGTTACCAACAACGGGCCAATTTGGATGTTGTCATGTCCACCTCGTACACAGTAGGTTGCAGGGCTGCTACTAGCAGGTCAGGCTCCAGTACCAGGTATGGACGGGCTACAGAGCTTCTTCCCCAGAGATACACGATGTGTAGAATTACGTCCTTTAAGGTACAGCCAGGTAGGGCCGAGGTTAATTTAAATGAGGTCTGTTACACTCAGCACCACCTAGTGGCTGAACAGCATAATGCAGTTTAGTATCCCATCCCAGCCCATCCCATCCCCCCTCGTAAATTCTACACTCCTGGGTTTGCCATAGTTACACAATCGCGCTGTCTGTGAAGTTCAGGACGGATCAGTCTGTGAAATGTCTCTCAGCCACACTAGTTTGCTAATTACACTATTTGAACGCATAACAACTTGGTCGTCAGGGTGTCCATTAGTTACAACTGCCTGTGCTTGGTTGGGAATTGTTGAGTCTCCTTCCTGTTCTCCATCCAGCGCGGTAGAGTTTGCTCTGTTTGTTAATTCTGGGGAACGCACTGTCGTTGTTGATGGTTTCGGGTGAACTCTCACCATCAGTCTCACTCACATATCGTCTGGGGGGTGCTGAATTCTTTTTCTTTATGTAAGCAGAGTCAGGATGAGCTGTACCCTGACATCTGGTGGTGAAGTATGGGAAGTGTGGAAAGAATGTCTGGAATGCGAAATCTCAAATATTTGCATAGGCACGCCTGCCCCATCCCAGACTGCCGAGCTGTGGGACTGCTTTGTGACAGAAATGACTCAACCTCAGTTGGGTGGTACTTGCTAGACAAGGGACATGGGTTCCAAAACCCTGTGAATAGAGAGAGGTTGGGGACAGGTATTTGTGCCTGGTGGTGCAGGCTCCTTGTGGAGCTAGAAGCACCAGTTGCACCCCCTCCTCTCTCCACTGTGGAATGTCAGAGTTGATTTTTTATTCCCTTAAGACTCTAGATACAGGTTGCTGAGCTGAACTCACTTTGGGCTAATGGTGCACTAGCACTGGGCTCCCCTACTATGTGCTGAGATCACTAAGAGCTGAAATCACAAAAGAGCTGAAATTACTGAGCTGGGAGCACTGAGTACTGTGCTAACTAGTGGGGGAGCCTGAAGCTATACTGTGGAACAGAGCAGCTGGCGGAGTGGAGCAGTTTATGGGGATGGCTGGAGCGGACCACAGGACAGCTGGTGGAGTGGAGCGGCTGGCAGAGCGGAGTAGCTGTGGGGCGTGTGGAGCAGCCCACAGAGCGAGCGGAGCCGAGCAGTTTGCTGGGACAACTGGAGCAGCTCACGAGGCAGCTGGTGGAGCGGAGCAGTTTGTGAGGACGGCCGGAGGAGCAGAGTGGAGCGGCTGGTAAGGCGGAGCAGTTCGTGGAGAAGGCGGAAGCAGAACCCACGGAGAGGCAGGGCAGTTGGCCCTGGACCACGTAAGGGGCCCCTTTCACCCAGGCTGGGGGGAGGGACCTCTACAGATAGACTCTTGAATTCTGGGGTGGCATTGACCAGAGACTTTTGGGTTGTTGGACTTTGGAGTGATTGGACTTAAGACCCTAAGGGGAAAAGGACATTGCCAAATGTACTTGGGGGGGTGGTTATGGTTTGTGTTATAACTCTGTTTGTGGTGTTTCTCCAACGGGATGCCGCATTGATTCCTTCCTTTATTAAAAAGATTGTGCTACACTCAGACTCCGTGCTTGCGAGAGGGGAAGTATTGCCTCCTAGAGGCGCCCAGGAGGGTATGGTATGTAAGTGTCCCAGGTCACTGGGTGGGGGCTCGAGCCGGTTATGCCTTGTGTTATTGAAACGGAACCCCTGGATACTGAACCTGGCCCTTGTTGCTGCCAACTCAGAGGGGCAGAAGGGTTACATTTACAACACGGAGCATTGTCCATCCTTTCTCTTTATCCAGTTCGACAGGAACTTGGTCACCAAGTTTTACCCCTAGCAGTTCTCTGAGTGACGTCTTTTGTGTAAAAGTGTTATAAACTCGTTTTGCCTTTTAATCTGATTTGGCTGCTCTCTGCATGTTTGGCCACTTCAGAGACAGTCTCGTTTCCAGTGTTGGCACAGTAGTTCTGAGTTGTAGTCCCATCAGGAGCTGTGCTGGGCTGTATCCAGTAGCTGCTGCTGGTGTTCATCTGTAGCTCTGAAGAGCAAGAAACGGATCTTCCTGCTGCAGGCTTTTCTTGGCTGCCTGGAGAGGCTGAGAGGGTAACGTGGGCTGCCAGTAATACAATCAAAATAACCTAAATTCTGCTCCAGTGAATTGTGGCCCGTTCTCCATCACTGGTTGTACTGAAATACCAAACTAAGCTAATGTGCACTTCAGTTGCTCAGTAACGCTGCAACCTGTCATGTCTTTCAAGTACTTTATTTCTATATACCTGGAAAAATAGTCCACTACGACCAGATAATGATGTCCTCTGAATTCACATAAATCTGCAGTTGGTCTCTTCCAGAGTCTGTCAGGTAAAGGTGGTGTTGTTAAAGGTTTGTGGGGTTGTGCTGGTCTGTTAATTCTGCAGTGGTCACATGTGGATACTTTACTGTATGTATGCCCTTGATGGTGCCTGATCATGCACTGACTGGTTGGCCTGTTCACGGCATTTAGTGAATCTGTGATCTCATTCCTGGATGAGGTTTAGGATTTCTTGTCTCATTTTGTTTGGGATTATGATGCAATCGCCTTTAATCATGAGTCCATTTGACCAGCTTAATTATCCATGTACCAAAAAAGGAGTCCCTTGTCAGTTCCTTTGTGTCCTTTAGATGCTTGAGTCAGCCACCCTAATGGAACTTAGAACCTCTTGAAGTTCCGTGTCTGTCAAGGTTGCTTTTTGTGCCTGCCATAGTATCTTTTCTGACACTGGTCTGTATGTGTCCACAGCTTCCCCCCATGCTTTCATGTCCTCTTCAAACTCATTGGTAGTTGCGTGTAATGCTAGGCTCTGTGCAGAGTGTCTGTCTGCTACAACTGGATTTTTCCCAGGAACATACTTAGCAGTTGGGTTAAATCGCATTAACCTTAGCAATAGATGTTGGCATCTCAGCAGTGCTTGGTCCAGGTCTTTTCCACTGACAATGTTTACAAGCAATTTATGGTCTGGTATCAGTGTAAATGAATCCGGCTGGAGATGTGAGCTGTTGGGGTCACCCCTCTCAGGGGTGGCTGGGAGCCAGGCCCCCTCACTACACAAGTTCGATGAGTTGGTGGATTAGCCTGTTGGGGCAGGAAGCCATCAGGAGCTCAGGCCCTCAGGCAGGGGCTGAGCAAACAGTTCAGTAAGGTAAGCCCAGGCTCCTGGTCCTGAGCGTCGGGGCGAGGGGGAGACTGCCACCCATGAGTGGGGTGGCAGGCGGGATGCAGGCCCGCCCACTCCTCTGCGTCCCAGCCCGGGCCCCTAACAACGGCAGGTAGCCTGCTGCTGTGTCAGTGGGGATCCTGGCCGCAACACACTGACATTGGCTCTGGGGGTCCCACAGCCAGACTAGAGTCGGCTGCCCCCGGGCTACTTCCTACCTCCCCCTCTACCAGTACCTGCGTCTCCACGGCGTCTTCCACGGTGTCTAGCACCATGGGCTCCTCGGGATACTCCGAGGGGTAAACTAGGCAGCTCCTCTGGGTCCCTTTGTACCGTTTGGTTCACTGGCTCTTCTGGCATCTGGTCGGCGTCTGGTCGGCGTCCAGCCTCCGCAGGCGTGGCCAGTCCTCAAGTTGGTCCCAGGAGGCAGGAGTCTCCCCAGCGGGAGCTAGGGCATCAGCGTCCGGCCTCTTCCTGGGGCTGGACTTTTATACCTGCTGCCCTGCGCCTTGACCTCTGGGGGGCAGGCGCAGGCTCCAGTGACTCCAGCCACTTTGGCGTCCGTAAGGGCTCGTCCCTCTCTGGGGCGGCTGGGAGCCAGGTCGCCTCACTACATCGGTTTACACAGATAGCTGTGCAAGTTCTCTCACACCCTACGCTTGCCAGGCCCTCCTTGCCAATCTGTGCATATCGGCTTTCTGCTTCCGTGAGTGCGTGGCAGCAAAATGCAGCCGGTTTCCACACAGGGCCATAGGGGGGAGGGATAGCTCAGAGGTTTGAGCATTGGCCTGTTAAACCCAGGGTTGTTAGTTCAGTTCTTGAGGGGGCTATTTGGGGATTTAATTGGGAATTGGTCCCCCCTTGAGGAGGGTGTTGGACTAGATGATCTTCTGAGGTCCCTTCCAACCCTAATAATCTATGATTCTATGTTGTCAGAACAAGACACCACCTAGGCCAGGGCTGCGTGTATCCACACTGGCCATGGTAGGTTCATTCACATCGTAGTACCTGAGAACTGGAGCTGTGGCGATCACTTCTTTTACCTTTTTAAAGACAATTTCTTGTTGGCCCCCAGAGCCAAGGTGTGTTGGACTTTAGCAGGTCATTCCCTGCTTTTGTCAGTGTGGAAAGGTCTTGTAGGTATCAGCCAAGGTAATATGGTTCAGCATTCTCTCCTAGAGGTGATTTGTACTGGCTCTCCTTTCAAAAGTCCAACATCACCAAATATTCCATCGAGTTCCTCCACCTTTCTCGCTAGGCCCATCATGGCTGCAGCTGAGAAGGTTGTTGGGCTTTGATCCTTTTACCACGTGCACGGTGAATGCACAGCCTTTGTCGCTGTAAGTTATTTCTGTGGTGAGCTGGCCCCGGCAGCTCAGAAACCCTCCAGAGCTAGTCAGAGCTGGGCCAAATGACGTCAGCGCTGGGAGGGATTCAAGGTGATTGTAAGTCCCTTCTGAAATGACTGTGACATCAGCTCCTGAGTTTCTGTTAACGTCTATAGTCTTACCAGGAATATTCAGTTTCATCTCGAGGCAGGTTCTGTGTCCTCACTCGTGACACATCCCAGAAACAACGGCTCTTGATTGTCTGTAATATTAATCATCTCCCTGATGGCTTTGGTGTGGCAAACAGCTGCAAAATGTCCTATTTTGTGCATTTATTATACCTTGTGCCTTTGGACATACATCATCTCTTGGGCTATTAATTTTTCCTCATCTCTCGCTTTGAGGCTAAAACGCTTCGGTGCTTGAATGGAATTTGTTCCTCTTAGCTTGGGAGTTCTCTCCTTGCCTCAGGGGTTTATGATATTGACTTTTAGCCTTCATTTTTGTTTACAGCTTCAGAGCTAGTTTCAGGTGTTTCAAGTCGCTCCTGCCTTTTGTTCTGCTGTTTGACTAGCACAGGCTGCTTTGCTATCTGTACAGCTTTGTCTCTGGTATTTTCATGTTTTGCAGTCCCAAAATCACAGTTTTCAGCCAATATACGCAGAGCTCATATAAAACAGTCAACATTTCCCTCTGGTCCTTGAATTCTCTGGTGAAAACACTCTTTCATAGACCTCATTTCTCTGAGGTATAAAGTGCACATCAAGTACAGCCAGAACCCTTTCCTAGTCATCTTTGTGATGGTCTTAGTAAAGTCAAATGATTTAAAGATGTGCCGTGCCCACTTCCCCATACATAGGTATCCTCTTTAATTTTTGGTATCTCCAGTTTCCTTGTGGAGTTTTGTTGCAATGTGAAGTCTTGCAAAATACTGCTTCCAGTCCACCCAGTCATTCTGTAGCTCTGTCAAACCTGAAGTTCTCTGAGGCACTGAAGAGTGGCACATGGATGAGACTGATTCTGCAACCTTTGTTCCTTCCGCTTGCAACCTCTGTTGCTGCTTTTGGTTGGTTTCTCTTCTCCTTTGGCACTAGTTTACTGCTGACACCTTGTACACAGTAGGTTGCAGGGCTGCTACTAGCAGGTCAAGCTCCTCTACCAGTTACGGACGGGCTACAGAGCTGCCTTATCACAGAGATACACCCTAGACATGTTCAGGATCAGATCCTCCAATGTGCTGCCTGGTGTGGCTGAGGTTTACACACAGCACCTCCTCCTGGCTGGACAGCATAATGCACCTGGGTGTTCTGTTACGGGTGGAGATTGATGGCTGGCGTTGGCACCATCCTGTGCCTACTCTGCAGAGTCTACCCTATGATGTAAGAGGTTGTGGCCATTGCGGTGATTTCCAGGGATGGAAATGATCCGGGCTGTGTTCCCGCTGTGCACCTCAGACACCGTAGGGGAGCAGATTTGGAGGGGAGTACAGATTTGTGTCTAGGAGTGTGATGGTTGTCTCGGATTTGGCTGTAGCTCATTGCTATAGCGACTCTATGAAAGCTCTTGGCAAGCGCTGGAAGAACGTTAATGGGGAAATGGAAGGTTCCTGGATGACCAGAGAAAGTGAACTATTCTGGCATTGAAACATTACACACCTGACTCCTCGCTGTTTCTGAGAGAAGGGTAAAGCTATTGAGTGGGGGTCAGAGGATCTTTCAAAGATAAAACTATTCTGGAATAAAAACAACAAGGAGTCCAGTGGCACCTTAAAGACTAACAGATTTATTTAGGCATAAGCTTTCGTGGGGAAGAAGTGGATATTTAGCCTCCCTAGCCTCCTATACCCTCTGCCTAGGCATGTGTGTATATTTATATTCTCTCTCCCTCTCACTTGCGTGCTGTGGGAGTCACGACCATTTTGCCTCATGGTGGAAGTTTACAGCGATTTCAGTGAAGTAGAAGGTTTAGTGAAGCTGAGGAAGCGGCTAACACTGCTGCACAATGCCGCTCGAGGGCATAAACCCCAGCCCTGCTGTGGAATCGAAGTCCGGACATAGGTGTGGGAAGTAGGGGTGCGGGGTGGGGGGGGCTGCAGGACCCACAGGTTTTGCGGCCAGCATCCCGCCCACTCGGGGTCCTGGCCGCCGGCCCCACTACTGCCCATGGGCTCCACTGGTGGCCTGAGGTCCCGCTGGAGCGGGGATGCTGAGCTGCACCCCTCTTACCCCTGTCAGCGTCCCCCCTCCCATAGCCGCATCACTGCTCCCAGCCCCAGCTTTAGGGGGCAATGAGGGGCGCAGACAGGGGGTAAGAGGGTTGCAGCTCAGCACCACTGGGTCCAGAGCACTGCACAATCCAGAGTCATGGGGGTCAGGTGCAGAGTGGGCTGAGGACTGAGTGTGAGGAGGAGCCAACACCAGGGAAGCAGAGTCCCAGCAGTCTGTGGGGAAAGCGTGACTGGGGGCAGAGTGACGTGATCTCACTCACGCTGCCAGGCAGAAGACAGAGAGTCTCTGTCCTGCCTCTGCCAGCATCCCAGAGCCCTGCCACCTCACTGCTCTGATTCCTAAGCTGTCTTGGGGGCAGAGGCACAAAAGGGGCCAGGAGACAGAAAGCGAAGAGAGGATGAAATGGTCACTGTTCATCAGGGGAAAAGGTTACTAGCAGCGTCTCCAGGCTCTGTACTGAGTCCCATGTTGTTTAATGAGCTGGAAAGGGAGAGCACTTCGCAGATGACACAAAGTTATTTAGGTTAGTCAGGACCGTTCGGAACTTCAGAGAGACCCAACCAAGCCAGATGAAGGGGCAGCTCGATGGCAAATGAAATTGAGTGTTTCTAAATGCAAAGGGATGGAAGGGAGGATTTAAACTCTCCTTACACCAACATTAACTGCCTCAGTCCAAGAAAGGGACCTGGACATCACTGCAGACAGCACAATGGAAATGGGTAAGAGAAGGACCGAAGGCCCAGATGAGAAGAGAAGGAAGATTGGGATTGTGACCTGAGAAAGGAGACGGGTAAGAAGGGAGAGGATTCTGAATGGGCTGGAGAAGGGAGTTTGGGAGCTTTTCTCCCTGTCTCACAACAAAGAATAAGAGACAGTTGAGGAGAGTGAGAGGTGGCAGATTTAAAATGGATCAAAGGAAATGCTTTTCCACACAGTAGAACTCATTGCCATGGAAAATCACAGAGGCCAAGAACTTGTCAAGACTCTCAGAGGGAGTGGACATTTATAGGGTTATCAGGCATGGCTGGAGTTATCTAACCTAATGCTACCAAAACTTTTGGCAGGGTCGTTAAACCTTCTGCTTTATAGCTTGAGCCAAACTCTAACTCTGAGACCAGCAAAAAAACTGATGTTGAGGCAGATAATCCCTCACCTGCTTGCTGTGCGCTTCTTACATGTTCCTCTGTAGTAGCTGATCCTGGCCCATAGAGACAACAGGATACTGTGTGACGTGGACATCAGGTCTGACCACTCTATAGCTCCAACTCAGGTCCCCACCCCTTTGCTTACTGTCACACCTGGAGCCTCCTGAGCCAGGACATGAAACCATCGAGATGTCCACATGTCCCAGCTGGGTTCCCGGGTTCGTGTCAGTGTGACCCTGACCCCATCCCCACAGGGTCATAGACTCAGCAACCTTAAGGCCAGAAGGGTCCATTAGATCTAGTCTGACCTCGTGTACATCACAGGCCAGGGAATCTCACCCAGGTACCCCCACACTGAGCCCAGTGATTCATTGGGCTAAAGTATTGTCCAGAAAGGCCTCCAGTCTGGATCTGAAGACATCAAGAGATGGCGAATCCGCCACTGCCCTGGGGAGTTTGTTCTCAGGGTTAATCACAGGTACAAATTTGTGCCTTTTTTCTAACCTGAATTTGCTCCCACTTCCTGCTGTCGGTTCTTGTCCTACCTTTCCTGGCTAGATGCCAGAGCCCTGCGGTTGGGGGATTTTCTCCATGGGAAGGTATGCGGGCACTATCCTCATGTCACCTCTCAGCCGTTTGTGTGGTACACAGAGCAGACCGAGCCCCTCACGTCGCTCACTGGCAGGGTCTTTGCCAACCCTGGAATCTTTTCTGTGCCCTCGTGTCAGGGGATGCCCAGGCTGCTCCACAGGCCTGGCTCTTCCCTCTCCAAAGCTCCTCTGTCAGCTGATCCCCAGTCGGGCTTTAGAACAGGTGCTGGGGCCTACAGAGGGGGAGTGTGGGCGACTCAGGCCTGAGGGTCAGCTGGGAAGGGGGCAGGGAGAGCAGATGTGGGGCTAGGAGACAGGCCAGGAGGCTGGGTAGTGGGAATAGGAGACTCTGGAGCAGAGGAAGGCCAGGGGAGCGCCCTGTACACAGGGCAGGGAGCTGAGATGGACCCAGCAGGGATGGGAGATGTTTGTCACACCCCGGGCAGCAGGTGCTGCTCACAATATTGCTCTGTTTGAACGCCAGCAGTGGGCCCCAGAGCAGCCCCAGAGCTCGCCAGTCTGAACGGGATGACTGGGCCGATGAGCAAGAGGAAGGAAGGCGGCAGAGCCGGAGCCCTTTGTGCTGTGGTTCTGAACTTCACTTTGTGACGTGAGGTGTCCGTCTCCATAAAGGATCCTGTTGCATAGTGCAGTCTGTGGCGGAGAAGTATTCTTGAGGAGCCCTGAGAAGCAGAATCGGAGGGTGGAACCTCTGCAGGGCCAGCCCGTGATGGAAGGGTCCGCTCTGAGGTGGCGACCCTATGACACTGCTCCAGTTTCTCAAGACCCTGTGCAAAGTGTGCACACCAGAACCAGATGCAGGATCCAGCACTGGTTTCCCCAGCGCCGTGTACAGAGATGTGGCATCAACACCATGCACGGGAAGACAGCAGCCCAGACAGGGCTCACTCGCGAAGACTTGGCAGAGAAGGAACAGTCACTTCTCAGGAAAATTGCCTTGCCCTGGTCTCAGGAAAACACCAGAAAAGAAAGGCCAGATGAGTGTCATGCAGCAGGCTTGGCCAATCGTGCCTTCCAACATCACCTGCAACATCTGCCACCAAGTTTGCGGCTCAGGGATTAGGCTCCTCAGTCACCAAAGGACCCATAAAAAATAAAACCTGTGGAAGAGATCATCCTCGACCCCACGAGATTGCTGCTGCCACCGTCCAGAGGTAAAATCCCCTCCCTGAGCCAATTTGCTGCTCCCCTGTTTAACCCCCCAAGGATGGCATCACGCTAGGAGCTCCCACTGGGTTGCTGCAGGCCCTAGATCCCTTTCCGAGTCGCTACTTCCCTGGGTCAGGCCCCATTCTGCAGGTGGGGCCTGCACGGCTTGTTCCTAGATGTCTGACCTTGCATTTGGCTGTGTCGCTGTGAGTCCCGCGCCACCCCTCCCCCCCCGGAGGTCCTTTTGCTTCCTTGCCCTGTCCCTAGGGGTGGAGTGTCACTGCACCCACCCACCCCAGGGTTGTCTCACTGAGCCTATCTCTGCCTTGCCTCACCCCTCAGTTACTCTCACTTGATGCACGGGCTGGCTGCTCTCGGGTCGGGGCTGGAGAGTGCCCGGCATGGCTAGTGACAGCGTAAACACAATAACAGCGTCTGTAGCCTCCACTCTCCCCAGTGCATCGTAGCCCATGGAGCCCCCAACACCCAGCCTTGCCTGCATCACCTCCACTATATCCCAGCACCTCCAGCGTTGAGACAGGGATGCATGGTCAGCCAAGCCCTGGCCTTTTGCTCCCGGCTGGGTCACAGCCCCCAGCGCTGAGACAGGGCTGAAGCTAGTCTGAGCCATTCCCACAGTGCTGACTGCATCCCCCCGCCGTCTCCCCAGGCCTGGGAATCGCCCACCTGGAACACAACTGCACTGAGCGGACAGGTCAGAACGTTCTGGCCCCCTCGTTACTCCGGATGCCGGCTGCATGCAGGAGGTGACTGGGGCCCGGGGCTTTGCTGCTGCACTCAGTTTTGTTTGCACTGGGTGGAACGTGACGGGAGGGACCCAGGGTGTTTAGGAAAACAGGACTTGGCGCTTGTGGGAAGTGCTGGGAAAATAAAAACATCCGGGCGGCCAGCTCTGCAGTGAGTGTGAGGGGCTGGCACACTATAAATTTCCTTCAGCAGGTGCTTTGTAGTCTCAATAAGGAAATGAGCACATTATTCATTTCAACTTAAACCCCTCAATGTTTCCTGTCCTGTGAGTCAGAAATAACCCTGGGAGATCACAGCTCATTCCTGCACCAGGAGGGAAAAGTGCTGCCAAGCCAGTGCCACACTCTCATCAGGGATGTGGCCAGGGGTGTGTCACGGAGTCTCTGGGCGATGCTCTGGAACTGCTCCCCACAAAGCCAGGCAGGACTTTGGGGAGCCTCCTCTTCCTTGGAGCAGACTGTCTTCAGGGCAAGAAGCTCACACGGCTTCACCTCCTGGGTCTCTCCTTGGAGCATTCAGCATCCTCTGCCCCTCCATGTGCTTCCCACAGCGAGTCTGCCCAGGCGGGGTCCTGGGGAAGCCACAGGGTCTTGCACCCCCACTTTGCAGTCAGATGTGACTCTCAGCCAGCCAGTAAAACAGAGGTTTATTCGATGACAGGAACAGGGTCTAAAACAGAGATTGTAGGTACAGAGAATGAGACGCCTTGGCCGGGTCCATTCTGGGGGGCAGTGAGCCAGACCCCCACATCTGCACTTCACTCCTCGTCCCCAGCCAGCTCCAGACTGAAAACCCCTCCAGCCCCTGCTCTCTGCTCAGCTCCTTTCCCAGGCCAGGAGGTCACCTGATCTCTTTGTCTCCAACACCTTCAGTTTGCACCTTTGCAGAGGGGGGGCCCAGGCCATCAGTTGCCAGGAGACAGAGTGCCAGGCATTTAGGTGCACTGGCCCTTTGCTCTGCAGCAACCACACACCCTTATCCCAACACCTAGATACTTAAGAACTGCCTAGGGGACACTGAGGCACCAACACAGTGTTCAGAGGAAACATTAAGAACATTCCCAGTTCATCACAGGGAGTGAGTGAGAGCTAGGAGCTGCAGGGTGACCCAGGGCGAAGGAGGGCAGGGGCCTCAGGAAACCCCAGGGAGGGACTGCAAGGTGATGGGGCCATGGGGATAAGAGCCCAGCCTGGCCCCCAAGGGGTAGAAGGACATGTACATTAGACAGTAAGTCTGTGACAATCAGGGCCAGATAAGTACATGGCTGAACAGAGCTAGAAGCAGCTGGAGGGGCTTCCCAAGGGTCAAAGACCTGAGGTGAGAGATCCAACTGTCCTGGGACAGTCCAAGGGGAAGCAGCCACACGCAGCAGCTGACAGAAGAGAGCAAAGAACTGATGCAGTTAATGGTGCCAGAGGGGCAACAGTGCAATCAAGGGAAAGTACAGTCACCGCTAAGTGGGGGGCGGGGGAGGGTCTGTCTATGAATGGTACACGGCTCAGCTGCTGGGGGGTCTGCTACAGAGATGTGTCTGCAGCCAGGAGTGCATCTGCACAAGAGGTTAATAAGGGACCCCAGTAAAACACCTGGGGTTATGTTTACACTAATGAAAAAATCCTGCCGCAGTGAGTCTCAGACTCAGGGTCAACTCAAAGTAGCAGTGTAGACATTCTGGGCTGCAGCCGGGGCTGTGAAACCTGACAGGGGAGAGGGTCTCAGAGCCCAGGCTCCAGCCCGAGCGAGAATAGCTACACTGCTACTTTGAGCCCTGTAGTGCGAGCCCCAGGGGCCTGAGTCAGTTGACCTGGGCTCTGAGGCTTGCTGTCTTGCAGTGTAGACATATCACTAGTGACAAGCAGGGAACCCTGGGCAACATTCCCATTGACCAGCCAGCCCAGGCACCATGCAACCAGATTTTAAGGGAATCAGCCAACAAATGCATTCGCCCATTGCCAATAGACAGACATTGTAGGAGGTACCAACAGGTGGGGGGACTGTGGCATGGATCTGTGACTCCGGAAGGGGGATGATCCTGGCATTCCATCCCCACGTCGAACTTCTATTCTTCTCACTGTGGTGGTGCACACACAACGAGACCGCGCCAGAGTCCCCCAGCCAACAGCTCATGGACAGAGCCGGGTCAAGAAATAGCCAGTTTGAGCATGGCCAGGTCTCTTGGGCACCTGCTTTCTGCCAAGGTTCTAGCAAAGGAGGTGGCTGGAGGGAACCCATGTGCCAGGGATATCTACAGAATGCAAACACTGACTGCATCAATGGACATGTTTGCACCATATAGATGCACTTTAATGGGAGCTGGAACGGGCCCTATAAGCATCAGGCTCACCCAATCAGAGCACAGAAACATGCCATGTGACCGTGTGGCCATGTGAATTTCTCCATACTTTGAACATGACTCTTTGGTAGATAAATAAACACCAGAGAATCTCTCTGCCCGTGGGCAAATTACAAACAGAATCATAGAATATCAGGGTTGGAAGGGACCTCAGGAGGTCATCTAGTCCAACCCCCTGCTCAAAGCAGAACCAATTCCCAACTAAATCATCCCAGCCAGGGCTTTGTCAACCCAGGCCTTAAAAACCTCTAAGGACGGAGATTCCACCACCTCCCTAGAGAGCCCATTCCAGTGCTTCACCACTCTCTGAGTGAAAAAGTTTTTCCTAATGATCCAACTCCCCACTTGCTTAACCATTACTCCTTGTTCTGTCATCTGTACCCGTTGAGACCAGCTTTTTTTTTTTTTTTTTTTTTTTTTTTTTTTTTTTGCCCATCCTATTGAACCCCCTTTTCAGGGTTATTAAAAGCCAGCTATTCAAATCCCCCTCATTCATTCTCTTCTCCAGACTAAACAATCCAGTCCCTTCAGCCTCTCCTCAATAAGCCATGTGGCTCAGCCCCTAATCACTTTTGTTGCCCTCCGCTGACTCTTTCAATTTTTCCACACTTCTGTTGTGTGGGCCAAAACTGACAGCAGTACTCAGATGAGGCCCTTAACCAATGTCGAATAGAGGGGAATGATCACATCCTTCGATCTGCTGGCAATACCCAACTTATACAGCCCAAAATGCTGTTAGCCTTCTTAGCAGTAAGGGCACACTGTTGACTCATATCCAGCTTCTTGTCCACTGTAACCCCTAGGTCCTTTTCTGCAGCACTGCTGCCTAGCCATTTGGTCCCTAGTCTGTAGCAGTGCATGGGATTCTTCCATCCTAAGTGCAGGACTCTGCACTCTTCCTTCTTGAACCTCATCAGGTTTCTTTCGGCCCAATCCTTTAATTTGTCTAGGTCCCCCTGTATCCTGTCCCTACCCTCCAGCATATCTACCACTTCTCCCAGTTTAGTGTCATCTGCAGACTTGCTGAGAGTGCAGTCCACACCATCCTCCAGATCATTAATGAAGATATTGAACAAAACTGGCCCCAGGACCAACCCTTGGGGCACTCCGCTTGAAACCAACTGCCAACTAGACATGGAGCCGTTGATCAATAACTGCTGAGCCTGATGATCTAGCCAGCTTTCTATCCATCTTATAGTCCAATCATCCAGCCCATACTACTTTAACTTGCTGGAAAGAATACTGTGGGAGACTGTATCAAAAGCTTTGCTAAAGTCAAGGAATAAAAGCTTTGCTAAAGTCAAGGAAGAAGAGGCAGAGGCCCCTGAACACGTCACTGGCTGCACATTATTTACCTAGCACTGTTTATAAAAGCTGTCGTCTCGCCAGACAAACCCAGTTGCCTCTTTTGAAAGAATGATGGAGTTCCTAGCTGAGAGGGAGGGGCGTATGAGAGAGAGAGAGATACAGTATCTGGACTGTAAAAAGCATCTGGTATTGGGAGTTGCAGACAGTCTTACCTGGAAAATGAATCAATATTGGATTTGCTGGGCACTCGGGCATCTGTTGGAAGCTGTGTGCAGGTGACCGGTGAATGGCAGTGTAGTTAGTTGTGGGCAGCTGCTAGTGGGTACTGGGGGGATCAATGGTAGGTCCTGTCCTGTTTAACTCACCTCTCAAACAGGTGAGCAAAGGGCCTGGAGAAGCTGCCAGGATAGCACGGCAGAGTGCAGCGACACGCTCCGAAGGGAGAGGGGCTGGAGTCAGGGCAAGCTGGAACGACCCAGTGGGGCTGCAAACTGGATGTGAATTTGCAATGGGACAGGCTGCAAACAGCCATCGCACTCCAGCACTGGGGCTGTACATGCAGCTCCATGCAGGAGCGGGAGTGGGACCATGGGCGTTTGACTTCTGTATTTGGGGCCGCTCCAGTCAGGCCAGAGTGTGTGTGGGGAGGCAGCAGGGGTGTAAATTCCCCACCTGCCCACAGGGGTGCCACTTCAGACTGGGTGGGAGGAGACAACTTTAACTGTGATTCCAGGGGCTACTTAGGCAACTAAAAACTCCAGTGTTTTTGCAGATAATAACTTAGAAATTATCTGAGCACAATATCTATATCAAGAAAGAAAATTAAATATTAGATCCACTCAGCTCTAACACTAACATGTTCTGACATCTTGTGGCAAGTCACTTATGAGAAACTGGTTAGGTTTAAATTGTAATGTATATTCTTACTCAGCTACTCTTACTGAAGTCAGAAGGGCCCATCTTGACCATCTGATCTGACCTCCTGCACATCGCAGGTCACAGAAACTCACCACCCCCTCCTGTAACGGACCCCTAATGTCTGGCTGCGTCAGTCATGTCCTCAGATCATGGTTCACAGAGTGCAAGTTACAGAGAATTCACTAGTTTAAACCAAAAATTGACCTGGGCCCCATGCTGCAGAGGAAGGCAAAAAAAAAACAACAAAAACCCCAGGATCTCTGCCAGTCTGACTTGGGGGAAAATCCCTTCCCAACCCCTAACCTGGCCATCAGTTAAACCCTGAGCATGTGGGCAAGATACCCAGGAAAGAATTCTCTGTAATAACTCAGAGCCCTCCCATGCAGTGTCCCATCTCCAGCCATTGGGGATTTTTGCTACATGCAGTCACCAATGGGCCACACACCATCCTAGGCAGTCCTGTCATACCATCCCCTCCATAAACTTATCAAACTCAGCTTTGAAGCCTGTTAGGTTTTTTCCCCCACTGCTCCCCTGGGAAGTGCACTCCCCTGATGGTTAGAAACTTTTGCCTAATTTCAAGCCTGAATTTTTTTATGTCCAGTTTATAGCCATTTGTTCTTGTGTCCATATTAGCACTTAACTTAAATAACTCCTCTCCCTCCTTGGTGTTTATCCCTCTGAGGTACTTAAGAGAACAATCTTAGCTCCCCTCAGCCTTTGTGTGGTTAGGCTAAATAAGCCAAGCTCTGAATCTCTTTTCATAAGGCAGGTTTTCCATTCCTTGGATCATCCTAGTTGCCCTTCTCTGCACCTGTTCCAGTTTGAATTCATCCTTCTTAAACATGGGAGACCAGAACTGCACACAGTATTCCAGGTGAGGTCTCACCAGTGCCTTGTATAACTATACTAACACGTCTCTGTCTCTACTGGAAATACCTTGACTGATGCACCCCAAAACTGTGTTAGCCTTTTCATGGTCACATCACATTGACAGCTCATAGTCATCCTGTGATCAGCTAATACACCCAGGTCTTTCTCCTTCTCTGTCACCTCCAACTGATAAGTCCCCAGTTAATAGCAAAAGTTCTTGTTGTTAGTCTGTAAGTGCATGACCTGGCACTTTGTACTATTAAATTTCATCCCAATTTCTATAACTCCAGTTTACCAGATCATTCAGATCTTCTTGTATGATATTCTGGTCCTCCACCATATTGGCAATCCCTCCCCGCTTTGTGTCATCCGCAAATTTTATTAGCACATTCCCACTTTTTGTGCCAAGGTCAGTAATAAAAATGTTAAATAAGATTGGTCTCAAGACTGATCCCTGAGGAACTCCACTAGTAACCTCCCTCCAGCCTGACAGTTCACCCTTCAGTACGACCTGTTGTGGTCTCCCCTTTAACCAGTCCCTTATCCACCTTTCAGTTCTCATATTCATCCCCATCTTTTCCAGTTTAACTAATAATTTCCCAAGTGGAACTGTATCAAACGCCTTACTGAAATCCAGGTGGATTAGACCTACTGCATTTCCTTTGTTGAAAAAAAATCAATGATCTTCTCAAAGAAAGATTTTAGTAACTTTGTTACCACCTCTTGAATCCAACGATTGAAACAGTTGTAGAAAAATCTACAATAATTTTCTATCATTTGAGCTACTCACTTGTTACAGTTCATCAGGCTTTGAACAGATCATTGAACTTTAGGAAACATCCTACCAGCTCTTTCATATCTTATCCCTGTTAACTAACAATGGGGGCCAGGGTCAGTCTGCATGGGAGGCACCCAAGTGACTCAGGACAAGGGGTGTGGGGATCTCAGCAGAAGGACACCACAGAGAATTCAGGCTGAATTTTAGAAACAATCCCTTGAGAGTGAGATAGTGGTGGTGGCTCCCCCTCCACACAAGGGTGATGTCTGCAGGGGGAAAGTTCAGGCCGTGGCACACCCTCCCCACTCGGGGAAGGGCTGGGAGCCCTGCTGCTGCAGGTATTTAAAAGTAGACTAGACAGAATCTATGTGAATGCGCACTGGGGAGTCCAGTCCAGTTCTCCTATCCCATCCCTCTGTGTGACTCGTCCTGACTCCCAGAGGGTCTCTGGTCCCGATTCCAGCTCCTTGGAAGCTCGGTGTCCCTGGGGAGGAAGTTGGGGGTTGGTCAGCAGGTGGCTGGGTTTCTGCATTAGCTACATTGTTATGGATTTGTCCCTGGCTCCCATCTGAGGAAATCTGGTGTGACGATGTGGTTCTGGCGGGACCCAACTGAGAGTGCCAAATCAGGATCAATTGCTTAAACAGGGCAGTCACAGCCCAAAGCTGGGGTTTTTCCACCTCTAAGGCAAACCAAACCAGCCAAGACATAAAAATGACTTGGTATCACCCACTAGCTAACCACAAGTCACACAAGCAATTTCCTTAGACACTCCAGTCTCCCAGTATCACCACCAGTCCCACACGTCCTGGGGATGAATGGTTATGAAACCAACACCCCAGTAAAAGAAAAAGGTTCTCTCGATCCCAAAGGACCAAGCCCAGACCCAGGTCAACATAACACATCAGAACTTACCCACAAATCACGCTGTTGCCAATCCTTTAGACTCTAAATCTAAAGGTTATTCATAAGGAAAAAGACAGAGATAGAGCTAGAATTGGTTAAATGGAATCAATTCCATACAGCAATGGCAAAGTTCTTAATTCAGGCTTGTAGCAGTGATGGAGTAACCTGCAGGTTTAAATCAAGTCTCTGGAGAACATCCCCAGCTGGGATGGGTCATCAGTCCTTTGTGCAGAGCTTCAGCTTGTAGAGTCCGCTCCAGAGGTAAGAAGCAGGATTGAAGACAAAATGGAGATGAGGCCTCCGCCTTATATAGGCTTTTCCAGGTGTAAGACACTTCTTTGTTCTTATTGTGGAAAGTTACAGCAAAATGGAGTTTGCAGTCACATGGCCAGTTTCTGCACACTCTGCTGAGTCACAGGGCGTAACTGTCCTCTCTCGATGGGTCAGTTGTCTAGCTAATGGTCCTTTAATGGCCATCAAGCAGGCTAAACAGAGCTGACACCAAACTTGTCTGGATCTTTCCAGTAACACAGCACAAGTTTGAAATACAGACAGTACACAGCCAATATTCATAACTTCAACTACAAAATGATACAGACGTACAGACAGCATAATCATAACCAGTAACCCGTAACCTGGTCTTAGACACCTTATCTGACCCCCTTTACATAAGATTTGGTGCCACTACAGGACCTTGGTTGCAACCCATGTTCTATATGGTCCCAGTTTATATCAATAACATCACATCTTGTTCCTCACCTGAGCTGTGAGGGGCAGCCAGGAGGGATGCAGCAGCCAGAGTAGCTCTTACCTTGTGTCCCATCTGCTGCCACCTGGATGCCTGAGATTCTCTTCAGTTCTCAGGTGGTGGAAGTGGGCTTGCTGGCCAGGTTAAGGCAGCAGCCCCTGATGTGGGGAGATAATAGACTGTATAATGGGGAGCCTACGGTAAGTGGCTGGAAGGGCAACCCAAAGGGCTGTGTTTGTTGCGGGGAAGGAGAGGCACCTTCACTCCCCCCCCCTCCCGGCACATGGCATGAAGCCCCGAGTTTCCAGCCTGTACAGTCATAGATTTTTAAAGCCAGCACCATCCAGTGTGACCTGCCTAGCCCACGTGACCCTGCCCAGCACTTTCTGTGGAGTGAGAACAGTCATATTAGAAAGAATTCAATCACGATTGAAAGACTCTGAGTGACGGAGAATCCACTATGTCCCTGGACAAGTGGTGCCAATGGTTAATTACCTTTACTATTAAAAACCAGCTCCTGAACTTGTATAGCCTCAGCCTCCTGCCGTTGGATCTTGTTCTGCCGTTGTTGGCTAATGAAAGAGCACTCTGCTATTGGAAATCTGCTCCCTGTGGAGGTGCTTAGGGACTGTGATCAAGTCACCTCTTAACCTTCTTCATTTTTAAGAGGCTGAGTTTCTTCAGTTGGGTGTCTGGCCAGTTTCCCAGATCTTGACTCATTCTCATAGCTCTTTTCTGAACCCTTTCCAATTAGTCACCATTCATCCTGAAGTGTGGCCACCAGAACTGAATCCAGTATTCAGTGACGGTCTCACTTATGCCATACCCAGTGGTAATGCTACTTCCTCCTCCCATGGGATACTCCTTGCATCACATTTGCTCTCGTCGCCCCACATCGCACTGCAAGCTCATGTGCAGATTCTTTCCACCATGAAGCTTAAGTCCTTTTCTGAGTAACCGGTCCCTAAAATCCAGTCCCCAAACTATAAGTGTGACCTGCAGTCACTAGATAGACGCCCTTGCGTTTTGCTTTATTAAACGCATGTTATCCAAGTGAGCCCCATTTACCATGCGATCCAGATCACCTGGTGGAATTGACCTGTCCTTATCATTATTTACCATTCAACTAATTTTTGTCATCTGCAAATTTTACCATCAATGATTTTATATTCTCTGAGAAACCCCAGTTAGACTTTTGCAGGGAGATTTGATGTTAGGGTACATTTTCAGAGGTTCAGTGGGCGATGCATGTTTATGGGCACTGGAAAGGAAAGTCGATGGCAGAAGAACACAAGGCAGAAAAAGATCTTGGTTGGACACATGGTCTCCTGAGGGGACCAAAAGGTCTATTCATCCACACAGAGATTAGCAGAAGATTGTGCTGAATAGGGTATCCTGGTTGCAAACCTCCTGTGATGGAGATGCCACAAAAGAAGAAAAAGATATTACATTTCCTTCCAGATCATTGTTAAAGACATTGATTTTCATTGGGAAGAGAACAGATTCCTGCGGGACCCCACTAGAAACAACTCTTTGGATGATGATTCCTGATTTACAAATACATTTTGAGATCTGTCAGTCAGTGTCTAATCCCTTCAATACGTGCTACACTGACTTGGTATAATGCTATTTTCTGAGCACCACGTCAAATGCTGAAGATGCCACTTTATTAGCCATGAGACATGGTGGTTCTGGTCACACCCATCATGATGGGATGCCATTCTGCAAGATACACTCTAGTGCAGCCCCAAGTAAGTATCTGGATGCAGGACCCACAGGATGAAATGCTAGGGCCTATGCTATGCACAGGGTTGGTCTAGATGATCACAGGGATCTGGTATGGCCTTCAAGTCTCTGCATGCAAGTGTCTCTTCTGAGGTGAGCTGGCCAAGATGGGCTGTCACATGGGGGCCATCAGGTGCCTTTGGGGCTTTCAGGGCTAGAGGTCAGTGCCCAACCCAGAGCAGGCTGGAGGCCGGGAGCATCTATCTATCTTCTGTGTGGGTCACTGCCCCTGGCCTCGTAAACAAGCTTGTCCCCTGAACCAGCCGTGAACCCATGGAACAACACAGCTGCTGCATTACCCACATTTTTCCCTTTCAGATATTTGCCTCTGCTCCATTTTTTCCATCATTGGCACATAAAATCCAAACACAAACAAGGACTCCTTCAGGTTACCGTGACAACAAGAGCACAGGAAACCCATAAATGCAAAGGTCACCCCGTGTGCAGGAATCCATCCCCATGGATTATCTCATGCCACAGGCTCGCTGCGCTGCGTGTGGGGCAGGATCCAGGGCACAGGCCAGTCCATCTGAACGGACTTTGCTGGCTCTGAGTGACCTGTGTTCACCTCCATTGTCTCTATCTCAGGAGCTGCCATGTGGCAGGGTGCCAGGGATAGGAGCCCAGTCAGAGGGATGTCACTGTCTCCTTGTGAGCTGAGTTCTGCCAAGATGGTCCTACCTCCTGGCTCTTTGCTTCCCCTGGCACTGCCATTTGGCCAGAGCGATGTGGGGAGGATGGGTCTTATTCTTCCAGAGCTGCAAGGACTGCTCCAGCTCCACCGCCCTGGGGAACCCGGAAGGGAGGGGAACACTGGGGGATGTCCCTGGTTAGTTTCTGCGTTAGCAATGGGTCTCTCTCCGCCTGCTGCCTGTGCTCCCCTTCCCGTCTATGCAGGTCTCCTTCTCTCCTGCCCACTGCTGCCCACCACTCCACCTTTGCCCTTTTAGAGTCTGTGACTGTTCCAACTCAGGATTTATACCAACAGTCTCCACCCCAACCTGGCACTGGCTGAGGGACAGGCAGGCCACAGACACGGGGTAGGACGTGTGAGAACAGAACACGGACCTCAGTCCAGGCACTGCCCTGCTGCACAGAAACAGAGCCTCAATGGGTTGGGATTGTCCCAGATGCCTTGCAAGAGCCCGGCCCAGCCCTGGCGCAGACTGACGCCTTGCAATCAGGGGAGGCGGATGAGGACTCCGAGGAACTGCTGGAACTGCCAGCAGCTGAGTACCCTGAGGAGACAGAGGATCTTTGGACCACAGGGTTCCCCTACTGCCCCCTGTCACCATCCCTGTCCCCAGAGTGGCAGCCTGTTCCCCTAGGCCAGAAACTCCTGTGTGTTGCTTGCTGTCTGCCCAGCCAGGTGGCTGTGGGCTAAAGCCTGATGTGCTTCACCCTGCCCAGGGGGCTGGAGCTCTCCCCTATAAGACTGTTACTTGCGGTCTGCCAGTAGTGAGGCAGAGTGGCCTCCCTCCCCACTCAGGTGCAAGGGACCACGACAGGGGATTTCCATTATCCCCACATTGACTGGGTACAGGTTACCTCACTGGGATGCAGAGATAAAATTTCCTGACACCTAAAGTAACTGCTTCTTGGAGCAGCTAGTCCTGGAACCCACAAGGGGAGAGGCAATTCTTGATTTAGTCCTACATGGAGCACAGGATCTGGTTCAAGGCATGAATGTCATTGAACCACTCAGTACTAGTGACCATAATGTAATTACATTTAATATCCTGGTGAAGGGGTGTGATGGGGTGTGCATACCCCACTATGGGCAGAGGAAGTCCCTGTCACGGAGTGTGGGGGTTCCAGCCCTTCTCCCCTCTGCTTGGACCCCACAGTGACTTTTATCCAGCCAGTAAAACAGGAGGTTTATTGGACAACAGGAACACAGGTTACAGCAGAGCTTGCAGGCACAGTCAGGACTCCTCCATCCAGTCCTTCTGGGGGTTCAGGGTGCTCGGATCCCAGCTAGGATCCCCTGAATTCCTCCCCACAGCCCCAAACCCAAACTGACCTGCCTTTCCTCCTGGCCGACCCCTTTGTTCCCTTCCCCTCCGCCCAGGAGCTCCCCCCTCCCGGGTTCGGATTACAACCTGACTACCTGTCCCTCACCTACAGACATCCCCTGCTTTCCCGTTCCCCACACCGACAGTCCCTACTCCATCACAGTCCCACCCTTCAGAATCTGCTGGGCACGCTCCAAATGCTGTGCTGGTACAAAGGAGAGCAGCCCAGCTCAGTCTGGGCTGACCACCAAGGAGGAAGGCCGCTTGGCGGAGGCTCCAGCCAAGGAGCCATTACAGCCCTTGCCTGCGGGAGCCGGAGATCCTGAGACCCAGACTGGAGACCTGCTGCTTACAGCTGATTGGCGGGAGTCGGAGTCCCAGGAAGTTACCTGCAGTGAGGAGCCTGGAGCCCCCGACACCATATGGATTACAGCACAGTAAGAAGTAGCCCAGGGAGGGGGAGTGAGTGGTATCTCCCATCCATGTAAGGTCAGCACCTTATGGTTGGATTCTCCACCACCGTTAAGGCCTTGAGCTGGAACCCAGTGAAATCAGGTGGACCTGGGTCCCCCTACCCCGGCCACCACCACCACCACCCTTTGGTGGTGATCCCCATGCAGGGGTGAAAGTAACTTACAGGACTTACCGGTACTGCCGGAGTCCTGAGGGGGGCATGGCCTCCTCCAGAAGAGGTGTGGCCTCAACCCGAAGAGGCATGGCCTCTCAAGATTTAAAGGCCCTGGGGCACTGGCTCTGGCTGGGAGCCCCAGGGCCTTTAAATCAACCAAGGGCTCCCAGCTGAAGAGGCGGCTGGGAGCCCCTGGGGCTCAGGGGCAAATTAAAGGGCCCAGGGCTCCGGCTGCTGTGGTGAACCCCGAGCTTTGCCACAGCTCTGAGCCCTTTAAATCCCGCCCCAGCCCAGCCGCCCAAGCCGCGGGCGGGATTTAAAGGCAGCCCAGAGCCCTTTAAATTGGTTTGTAACTTATTATTTAAATTGGCTTCTGTGCCCAATGACTGGCAGTTAGCTAGTGTAATGCTGATTTAAAAAAAAGGCTCCAGAGGCGATCCCAGCAATTACAGGCCAGTAAGCCTGACTTCAGTACTGGGCAAACTGGTTGAAACTTTAGAGAAGAAAAGAATTCTCAGACACATAGATGGACATGATATATTGGGAAGATACAACACAGCTTTTGTAAAGGGAAATCATATCTCAGCAATCTGTTAGAATTCTTTAGTGGGTTAACAAGCATGTGGACAAGGGGGATCCAGTGGATATAGTGTACTTGGACTTTCAGAAAGCTTTTGACAAGGTCTCTCACCAAAGGCTCTTAAGCAAAGGAAGCTGCCAAGGTCCCCCCTCTCATGGATCAGTGACTAGTTACAAGGTAGGGAATAAAGGGTAGGAATAAATGGTCAGGTTTCAGAATGGAGAGAGGTAAATAGTGGTGCCCCCCAGGGCTCTGTTCTGGGACCAGCCCTATTCAACATATTCATAAATGATCTGGAAAAAGGGGTAAACAGTGAGGTGGCAAAATTTGCAGATGATACAAAACTACTCAAGATAGTTAAGTCCCAGGCAGACTGCGAAGAGCTACAAAAGGATCTCACAAAACTGGGTGACTGGGCAACAAACTGGCAGATGAATTTCAATGTCAATAAATGCAAAGCAATGCACATTGGAAAACATAATCCCAACTCTACATATAAAATGACGGGGTCTAAATTAGCTGTTACCACTCAAGAAAGATCTTGGAGTCATTCTCAGAAAACATCTGCTCAACGGACAGCAGCCGTTAGAAATGCTAATGCTAACAGAACATTAGGAAGCTTTAAGAAAAGGAGAGACAGAAAATATCATATCGCCTTTGTATAAATCCAGGGTACACCCATGGCATGCAGTTCTCCTCACCCCGTCTCAAAAAAGATATATTAAAAATGAAAAAAATAGGGAGAAGGACAATGAAAATTATGAGGAATATGGAACAGCTTCCATCTTAGGAGAGATTGAAAAGACAGGGACTGTTCAGCTTGGAAAAGAGACATGTAAGGAGGGATATGAGAGAGGTCTGTAGGATCTTGACTGGGGTGGAGAAAGTGACTAAGAAAGGGTTATTTACACCTCCACATAACCCAAGAGCCAGGGGTCACCCAGTTGTCACAAACCCACAGGCCCAGTGCTTTGGAACAGTCCTGGGGAGGGCCCCGTCGGTCTGCCAGTCCCTGCTTAGGGTCTCACTCTGTCACTGGGGGAAACTACTTGGCTTCACAGCCTCTTTGGATCAAACCTCAGAGCCTTCAGGACCCCTGGGTCTCGCCGTGAGCTCCCTGCAGCACGTCCACCTGAGCTGGACACCTGAGAGAGACTTGTGCACGCAAGGGGAGCGAAGCTCTCCCACCTTCAGGTTCGGCCTGCGGGGTAACTGCAGTTGGGTTTATTAGGTGTCTGGAACCCAGCAGAGATAGTCCTTGGTTAGCACAGAGACCAGAAAGTTACAGCCTGACCCTGGTCCATCTTGGGCAGCCAAGAACCCTCTGACCCCTTTTGTCCCAGTTCAGGAGAGTCTCTAGTTTCCAGCAACCCACCCTTAACACCCCCCTGACCCCACATGCACCTGACCCCTCCTCAGTCCTTGTTCCCAGGCAAACCCGGCTGGCTTCCTGCGGGGGGTCAGCCATCCATGGTGGTTAGTTGCAAGGTACCAAATGTGTAGGTAGTTGGAGTGGCCACTGTCTTCTCAGACTCCCCATGAGCCCGGGGCCCAGGCCTCACACAGCCATGTGTCAGTCACACCTGGGTCTCTGCAGAGGGTGAATAACATTTTTTTGCTGCCCATTAACAATGCAGTATATAGAGGAAACTGAGGAACACACAATTTCCATACAAAATATTACAAAAAATTCCCATTCTGTGACACCAATTGAAAAGAATAGGCAGTGGGCTTAAAACAAACCAAAGGAAGAACCTTGTCACACAACACTCAGCAAACCTGTGGAACTCTTTGCCAGGGGATGTTGTGAAGACCAAGACTATAAGGGTTAAAAAAAGAATGAGATAAGTTCATGGAGGACAGGTCCATCAATGGCTGTTAGCCAGGATGGGCAGGGACCTAATCCCATGCTCTGGGTGTCCCTTAGCCTGTTACTGCCAGAAGCTGGGACTGGACGCCAGGGGATGGATCACTCGATAATTGCCCTGTTCTGTTCCTTCCCCTGAAGTGTCTTGTACCAGCACTGTCGGAAGACAGGATACTGAGCTAGATAGACCTTTGGTCTGACCCAGTGTGGCCATTCTTACGTTCCTAAGATGTTCTTATGTTCCCAGCTGCTAGGGGGTGGGGGACAGGATTAATTGCCAGGCAGGGGCAATGTGGAGAGAGGCAGGATTAATTGCCAGGTGTGGGGAAGGGCAGACATGGAGGGGAAAGGATTAATTGCCAGGTAGGGGGGAGGGGCAGACATGGAGGGAGGCAGGATTAATTGCCAGGTGGGGAGGAGGGGCAGACATGGAGGGGGCAGGATTAATTGCCAGGTAGAGGGGAGGGGCAGACATGGAGGGGGCAGGATTAATTGCCAGGTAGGAGGGAGGGGCAGACATGGAGGGGGCAGGATTAATTGCCAGGTAGGGGGGAGGGGCAGATGTGGGGCTGGGCTGACACAGAATTAATGAGAACCTTGGGGTTTGGGGAGAAGCTGGAGGCCCCGCTCCAACCAGCAGCTGTAAGAGCCCCAGGAGTGGGGCCAGATTCCACTTGCTCTGTGGAAGTGGGGAGCTGGCAGGGCTGGGACTTCTCTGGGTCTCCTCACACACACATACATGCACTTTTGGGGTGGAGGAAGGGGCCGCTCAAAAATCAAAAGATTGACCCAAAACCACAATATTGTTTAAAAAACCTCATGATTTTTAGCATCTGCCTTGTGGTGTTTGATCCTGTCTCCTGGAACAGGTAAGGGTCATTGAGTCCAGCCCCCTGCCTTCACTAGCAGGACCAAGTACTGATTTTGCCCCAGATCCTTAAGTGGCCCCCTCAAGGGCTGAACTCACAACCCTGGGTTTAGCAGGCCAATGCTCAACCACTGAGGGATCCCTTCTCCCTAGAGGGCTGGCTAAGCTGTGGGGTGATGTGGCCACTCCCCACTCTCCAGCACCTTGCACCCGGAGGCCCTGTGATGGGGTGTAGCTGGCCCTTGGGTGCCCCCTGCTGGATGCTCTGGGGTCCTACCACCCCCCACCCCAGGACAGGAGCAGAGAAGGTGGGTCCTCCAGGGCTGCCTAGAAAGGCTGCAGGGAAGCAGCCAATCAGAGCCCAGCAGGCTCAGTTAAAAGGCTTGGCAGGGGCCAAGTGAGGCAGTCCCTGGCTGGGACCATAAGGGTGGGAGAGTTGTGACTGGCTGGTGTTACAATGCACCCACACCCCTGCGGGAAACCTGCCCCTCCTCCTGTTCCACCTTTCCCCTTTTATAAACCCTTTAAGGATAAGTGACACCCTTACCGTGCTCAAGCCTGCGCATGGTCCCTGTGGTAACATGGGGTCCTCAGGGGCGACCAGACCTACCTGGATCACAGAATTTCCACCCCCTCAGCCCTTTCCGCACCTGGCGAGCACTCTCCAGACTCTGCCAGCCCCGACCCTTCTGCGCTTTCATTCTGGCTGGGCCCTTCCAGCGTCTCTTGTGCACAGCACAGCTGGCAATGCCAGAGCTGCCAGGGTGCTGGAGCAGGACACTGCCACTCGGCCCGGCAGAGCTGGCAGTTCCGGGAGAGCCCCCTGTTTTCAGTGCTGAGCATGTTCTTTCGCTAGTCGCTCTTGGTGTTGACACGTTTCCACTCGGCTCTCAGGCCAGAGGGGAATGTGTTTGTCACGTTTCTGTCATTCGTTGGCTTGTTCTGTGGTGGTCCCAGGAGATGGAAAAGGCATTTTCACCAGTTACAGTCAAGCTTTTCAGTGTTTTGGCTTGTTTTGCTTTCTGAGAACCCGGAAAACAAGGTGCTTTGTTCCTATCTGCCACTTTGGGGCACGTACGCAGGGTGTGTAGTTTCTCTGTCTGCATGACTCCCATTATGCTTGGATCTTCCTGATGTGTAATAATGTCTGTTAGCTGTTACACATGCACAATGCTGTACAGACACACACAATGCCTGTGCACCGTACTGCATACACCTACAACTGTCACGGACCCACAGGGTCAGGGCTAGGCTCCAGCTTTGGAAGGGTCTGTAGGAGGAACCCATCAGTGGGCCGGACCCCCTATGGGCCTCGCTCTTCCTCCAGGGTCAGCCATGCGGCTTCTCTGCCTCCTGAGACTGGACCTCTGGGCCTGCAGCCTCCCTGCTTCACCCCGTGAGCTCTGGTTAGCGAATATCCACTGAGACAGACGCTGGTGGAGACCTGTCCACTCCACAGGGATTAATGCACCTCGCCCAGCATCTGCAGTGACACTCACTCAGTGCTGCCAGAACAGTCGGGTGATCGGGTCTGTCCGTCACCTGGACACAGCACAGGGAGCCCTTAGGGTAGCCCAGAGAACTGATGGTTGGAGCATCCTCCGGTCTGGCCAGCCCAGAGCCCAGCCATGCTGTAGGGAACCCCTTGGGTCAAGCTCTGTCTCTCCATCTGTCTGATCTCCTTGGTCCGAATCCCAGGTCAAAGCCTCCAGCAGCCAATGCTTATCCCCGCCACACCGTGCAGCTCCCTAGTCCTTTGATCTGAAGCTGGGGGACTGTTGTTCAGTTTCCCTAAGGAGAGGCAGGGAGTCCCTCGGGGTGTTGGTTGCTAGGTATCAACGTCCAGGTAATTGGATTTACTATTGTCTTTCAGAGGCTCCACTGATATGGGGATCAGGCCCAGACAGCTCAGCGACACCCATATCTATGTCTCTTCACCTGCCCTGGTAGAAAACAGCCCTTTCCCACCCCAGGTAACAATGTGGCACACAGGGGAAACTGAGGCACACACAGGCTTCATAAAAATATTACAAAAAATTCCCACTTCATCACAACAATCATGGCTCCTGCCCCAAGAAATTTACTGTTCATGGCCCCAGTCCGACAGTGAGCTCTGTATGGCCATAGCCCCATCAGTAAGTATCCACTGGGCACAGCATCTCTCATGCAGAGTCACTGAAGGAGCAGGGCTGAAGCACAGGCATAATACAAGGAGTAAGGACAAGCAGAAGGGGGCCGTGGGAGTTGCCGAATGTTTCGTTGTTTGGGCTGCATTCATCATGGAAGAGCATTAATTTGAGTTAGTGTATTTCTGAAATCGGTGGGATGATTTGCACGGTTAGAATGTCAAAATCAATGGCTATAGCCTATTTCAGAAGGATTGAGTGGGCAAAAGGGGAGGGGGAGTGGCACTGTGTCAAAAATAGCCTTACCTACAAGGAGTCCGGTGGCACCTAACAGATTTCCCTTTCAAAGCTTATGCCCAAATAAATCTGTGAGTGCTTAAGGTGCCACTGGACTCCTTATTGTTTTTGTGGATACAGATTAACACAGCTACCTCCTGATACTTGATACCATGACCTGTTTCCAAGTCACTGATAACTCTGAAGAAAATGATCTTGAATGCTTATGGATCAATGTCCTAACAGATGAAGCACAAGACTGGCTACCAGCTGGTGTCTGCTACAGACCACCAAATCATACTAGGGAACAGGATGACCATCTCCTTACGCACCAATGTAAAATGCATAGGTAGGGCGGAAACTGTATGACTGTGGGGGACTTCAGTTTGAGAGACATGTGCTGGAGGTTTCATGCTGCCAATACTAAAATATTCTAAATACTAAAATATTCTTGGAATTTCTAAACATTATAGATGACAATCTGCTAACACAAAAATTATTGCAGCCAGCATGGGGGAATTCTTTATTCTCTCAATGTCCTAACATATAAAGAGGAACTGATCACAGAACTAAACATCAATGGTCGCTTAGGTACACATAATCATGACTTGATTTCTTTTATAATGTGCAAGCAGAATAAAATCAAGACCAGTAATATGCATACTTGGTGCCAATTTCACAAAGCTGAAAGCAACTATGAACAAAATCAGTTGAGAGGAAGTTTAATTAGAAAAATGTGAATATTTATTGAATACTTCTGCCTTTTCTGCATTATTATTGATAACTTTACCATTTTCCTCTAGTAACAGAACAATGTCATTGTCAGGATTCTTTTTGTTTCCAGTGTATTTTTAAAAAAAAACTTCTCATTGTCTTTAACTCTGCTGGTCACAGCTCTCTCCTTGTGTACCTTTGCTTCCCTTATCAAGTTTCTACAATTCCTAACTTCTGATTTATATTCCTCACTATACTCTTTTCCTTTTTTCCATTTGTTACATTTTTTAAATAGCGGGCTTCAATTCCCCTCTAAACCAGTTTTTTAACCAGCATGGCCTTCTTTCTCAGTTGCGTGACTGTGTCTTTTGGAGTATTTGTTGATTTTGAGTAATGTGTTCAGGAGTAATTAACAAAATTTAAACGGGCATTGGGTATTTGTGTCTCAAAAAGCCACAGTCCTGCCATGAATGACAAGCTCTGGCAGGGATATTAACCTTCATGCTTAGGGCTGGAATCAATCTCTAGCGGTTGGAGACCAGGAGAAGACCTGATGTCGGGATAGATGATCCCACACTTGCTACTGCAGGGTTCTTTCATCTCCTTCTTTAGCCCTGGTGCTGGCAGTATCTGAGAGACGACACTGGGCTAAATGGACCCTGGGGCTGATCCACTTTGGCAATTCTTGCGCCCCGACACTGGCTTCTCTCCCTGACTCGGTGTTGCAGAGGGCTAGAGCCCATTGCAGGGCCTAATCCAGGGAGCAGGTTCCTGCTTCATGAGCTGGCTCTGGGCCAGGGACTGTAATAGCCTGGATGCCGCATCTCTTCAGCTCATGCCTCCAGCTGTTCCCATGAGGGAGGTGCTAATGGCTATTGAGATGTTTCCGCCCACAACCTCAGGCCAGGCCCATTCCTGACTGTCGCTGCCTCTGCATGTGGCTGAAGAAGCCGGATGGGCCTCTGCTGCCCTCGCTGCTCCCCTGGTCACGCCGCTGATTAGAGATCCTCTCCCTGGCAGCAGCAGTTACTGTCACTCAGTTGGTCGGTGAGTCTCTTGGCCTTGTTATACAAGTGTAGGCCCAGCCCCTGTGGTGTCACTAGGGCGGGTGCAGTGCACCAGGATGGGGCAACGCTGTGTTTGGGGTTTGACCCCGGGTCCTTTGCCAGCAGTGTTTGTCCCTGGCCTGGCATCTCTGCTGTCTCTCACCAGGTTTGGGAGCAGTAACGCCAGAGGCACCCAAGGATCGCCCTAGGGAAGGATTAGCCTCCTTCTCCAGCAGCTTCAGTTAAACTCAGCTGGGCAGTGGGCATCCCCTGGGCCCAGCCAGGCAGCCGAGTCTCAGCCGCCAGGTTTTGGTTGTGTGACTGGTCAGGATGATGATGCAACCTAGGTGCGATCCCAGCCTGTGCCGCTGCCATGAGCCACAGGCCCCAGGGCACCAGTTTTGGGGACACACGCCCTCTCTGGCATATCACAGAATAGTCTGTCTCTCTGCTGGCTGCTGAGTGCTGCCTGGGGCAGGCCAGGGGCCCCTCACACCACGTAACACCATCCCATTCCCACGCAGCCCTGTGCAGGAAGTTAGACAAACGCCAATCAAACCAGTAACACAGCCAGACTCTGCAGCTCCAGGATCTCAGCTTGAGAAGTGACCCCTGCAAGACCAGCCACACCCTGGAAACAGAGAGCCCCATTTTCTGGCAGCCAGGGCAAGGGGGAGGGCATGACTCCTAGGGGGCAGCAGGACCAATCACAGCTACCCCTGCTTGTTAACAGCAAGTGCCTTTCCCTTCTAACCTGGCTGGCTGTGCAAATGCCAGGAGAGGGGCCAGGGAAGCTGTTCTCCTGCCCCCTCCGGTGCCCCTCAGACCCCAGGAGGGACTGGCTCTGGGCATCTGGAGCTGGCATCTTAGAGCTTTATATGTAACGGTGCCCCAGGCTGGCAGCCCCTGCATGTGCCTCTGTTCTCAGCGCCCTGAGCTCTGCCTGCCTACCAACCTCCAGCAGTTCCTTCACGTCCCATTAGCCCTGAGCTGGCTTCACTGTTCTGGCCCCATCTCCTCACTGCCAGATCACTGCAGACTAAACAAGACCTGTCCCCATGAGCCAGTCTGTCCTGCTGCCCCTCCATCCAGTCCCTTAGCTCTCCTCTTTCTAGTCTGGCCTGTCTGGCCTGGACAATGGGCGGCGTGCTCCCAGTGTGCCATCACCCTGGGCAGGGAGCACACGCCAGGCCCTGCAGCCAGTCCATTGCCCATCCCCTTGCACAGAGGGTGTCAGCATGACCCTTGCACGAGCTCTCGGCACAGGCAAAACACCCCGTTGGGAGCACAGGGCCTGACTCTGCCCAGCAATTCATGGCATGATTGCACAGTGTCCCTGGAAGGAAGTGGAACCTGACCTCCTCACCAAGTGCCCTGCTCCCTAAGCCACGCATCTGTCTGCCTGTCAAGACTCTTGTGTGGTCCCCGTCACTTGAGTATCTCCATGCCAACATGGCAACAGAGACAGTGTCCTGTGGTCTCCGTCATCTCCTGCATCTGTGTGATCTCCCTGCACAGTGTGCAGCAGCCTGGGGGTCACGCCCTCTGGGAGGTGAGGATCTCCTTGGGAGGAGCTGTCCGAATAGTGTGTTTGTTCCTCTGGGCGGAGTGTGCAGGGAGTCCTCAAGAGCTGATGGCTCATTTCAGTTGCAGAATAGCCCAGGGTTTAGGACAGGTCAGGTTCTGTCTCCGAGAGTCCCTAAGGTGTCAGGATTAGCCCATTGCCAGCCCTGCCAAGGTCACCCGTAGACACAGCTTCAGTCAGCAAACCTGTTGGAGTGAGTAGTGGCTTCTCATGCACCATGAATGGGCCTGTGGCTCAGGGCTGCTGCACAGCTGCCCTCCCTGGAAGAGGTGCTGGTGGTCTCCAGCTGTGGTGGCCCAGGTGCGTCTCGCTGGCTTGCTGCCATGTGCCTGTCCCATGGGATGGCTCACACTTCCCTGGCTCTGGAAGAGCCACTGCCTCAGTGACAGGGCCACCCTCAGGCAAGAGGAGCATCACCGCGCTCCTGCTTTGCACCAGCTGCATTTCCGCAGGCCCAGAGAGCCCAGCGCCGGTGCAGCCGGTCCATTCGGTGAAGCTGGGGCCAGAGCTGGAGGGATGTGTGGGTGCCTCATGGGCAGTGGTGGGGGGAGAACGGAGTGTGTGGAACCATTATAACAACTCAACCCACCCTCCTCACGAAGAGGTTGGATCAACCTCCCTCATCCTCAGACACTTACAAGGGATTGTTCTGCCCTCTGGTGTCATTGTGGTACCACTGCATGTCCAGTCAGTATCTAGGTCTGGGAGAGTCTCTGGAAAGTCTCAGTGGAAACACCCGCACTTCTTGATAGCGGATGCAACAGGACTCTCTGATAACACAATCCCTCGGCTGGCCTCGCGTCCAGGTCCACTGCTGGGGTTGGTATGCAGTCCTCAGCTGTCTCAATATGTCTGGATGGAGCAATTGGGTGGTCTAATGGCACCATAACACCTGGTACCTCCAGCTCCAAAAGAATTCTCTGCAGGCATCTCCTCGTGGTCCTGCAGAGTAAGCTGACTAATGTCTACGAATGTGCCTTCCACCTGGTAACTCAGGACAGGGTCCCACCTGTGCTAAGATGTGGCCTGATAACCAGTGAGGGCCATTGCAAAAATTAAGAGCATATAGTGTGTTACTTACAAAGTTTGTGGTGGTGCTCGTACATCGGATCCAGCCTGCTCCTCTCTCAGCAGTTTCATCAGGGTGCAAAGAGACCAGGTGAATTCCTAGGTTCCTTCCCATTAAGAGTCCTGCGGCTGGCTTTCCTGGTGTAGCTTCTGGTATCCTGCGATCCTGGAAAAGAAGCCTGGCCTGCTTGGCTTCCATGCTCCCACGTGGCATCTTCTTCATTCCCTCTCTTCTGATTCACACAGCCCATGCCACTCAGCCATTCGAAGAAGGGTGGCAGGGCGCAGCTCGAATGTGTTGGATGCTCTTTTGTTGTTAAATAAATTCCTGAACTACAGCACTAGTGAGCTGGGTACCATTGTCCCTCCTGTCTGACTCAGGCAACCTCAACATGGCAAAGGTAAGATGCCATTTATCAGCTATAGTCTGGGCTGTGGAGTGGGGTAAGACGCTTGCCTCAATCCAGTTTGAATGAGCATAAATTATTATTAAAAACATCCCCCCCACAACCTCCCGTAAATGGATCAGCACAGGCGCCATGAGTTGCTGAGGCCACGCCCATGGGTGAACTTTTGATGAAGCTGGATTGGCAAACTGTCACGGAGTCCCCGGGCGATGCTCTGGAATTGCTCCCCACAAAGCCAGTCAGGACTTTGGGGAGCCTCCTCTCCCTTGGAGCAGACTTGTTCAGGGCAAGAAGCTCACATGTCTTCACCTCCTGGGTCTCTCCTTGGAGCATTCAGCATCCTCTGCCCCTCCGTGGGCTTCCCACAGCGAGCCCACCCAGGCGGGGTCCTGGGGAAGCCACAGGGTTCTGCACCCCCACTTTGCAGTCAGACGTGACTCTCAGCCAGCAAAACAGAGGTTTATTCGATGACAGGAACAGGGTCTAAAACAGAGCTTGTAGATACAGCGAACCAGACCCCTCGGCCGGGTCCATTCTGGGGGGCAGTGAGCCAGACCCCTAGGTCTGCACTTCACTCCTCGTCCCCAGCAAGCTCCAGACTAACTCCCCCTCCAGCCCCTCCTCTCTGCTCAGCTCCTTTCCCGGGCCAGGAGGTCACCTGATCCCTTTGTCTCCAACACCTTCAGTTGGCACCTTTGCAGAGGAGGGGCCCAGGCCATCAGTTGCCAGGAGACAGAGTGCCAGGCATTTAGGTGCACTGGCCCTTTGCTCTGCAGCAATCACGCACCCTTATCCCACCACCTAGATATTAAGAACTGCCTAGGGGACACTGAGGCACCAACACAGTATTCAGAGAAAACATTAAGAACATTCCCAGTTTGCCACACAAACCACACAGTGTCACATAACACTTGTGATCTCCCAGTCCATTCCCAGCCATCACACACAATGGTGTGTACGCCCATCATGCAGTGCCAGGATGTGCTTCATGTAATGACTTTTTGGCACCACCAGTCTACTTACTAGTGGCATGATCACCTGAATCGCTAATACTAAGCACCCACCCCGGATACTCAGACCCCTTTGGGGAGTATGTGAGCCAGCAGCAACCAGGGCCGGGTTCCATAGCTAGAGGTTCTTTTTCAACCATACAACACAGAACCATCTCAAGCCCCCACACAGTGACCTGGGACAATTACACCCCACCCCACGGCGCCTCTGAGAGGCAAAACTTCCCCTCTCGCAAGCACAGAGTGTAGAATAGACACTTTTCATGAAAGGAGGGAAGTCACCTGACATTAACTAGGGAAAATGCCACGAGCAGGACGCCCACCCAGAGTGAATGGGGCAGAGCTTCCACCTCCGTGTTCTTCCGTTCTACAGCCGACCGTTCCTTTTCTGTGCCCCCCGCTCCGTCACTGCACCCCACTCACAGGGGGTGTCCTGCGTCAGTGAGGACCCAAAACCCAGAGGCGCAGCTGGGTGAGTTCCCCTCCCACCTGGGGAAGAAGTCACCTGGCTCACTCTGGCCTCTGAGCACTTGCCTTGGCAGCCACTCATGCGGCTCCTGCCAGCTGACTGTTAATTATCTTCTGCTGCCACCAGCCTCTCTGCTGGGACCTCTGACCTAGTGACTGTCAGCTTTTAGCAGGCTGGGCAGAAACACTGCCCCACAACAAGCTCTAATTTAAGCCTTCGAGCTAAATAGGCTTCATTAGGAGCCTGTTATTTTATCTTAGAAGAGTGGAGGAAACAGTTCAAAGCAGAGGGGGGAGGGATGCCTCAGCGGTTTGAGCATTGGCCTGCTAAACCCAGGGCTGCGAGCTCAGTCCTTGAGGAGGCCACTTAGGGAATCTGGGGCAAAAATCAGTACTTGGTCCTGCTAGTGAAGGCAGGGGGCTGGACCCAATGACTTCTTGGGGTCCCTTCCAGTTCTGAGACTGGGGATTGTCAGGGCAGGTGACCAAACAGCAAGTGTGGAAAAATTGAGAGCGGGGGGTAATAGGCCCCTATATAAGAAAAAGACCCAAAAATCAGGACTGTCCCTATAAAACCCGGTCACCCTATTTTAGGGAGAATCCACACCCCCTGGCTGGGACACCTGTCTCTACCCCTCTTACTTTCATGGGGCTCTGGCTTAATGAGGTCCTTTCAGCTGAGGACAGCCCCTCATTTGGGGCAAGGTAAGCACAGCCCTGCCCCCCTTTTACTCCTACAATTAAAAACATGGATAACAGCATTTCACCCCCCTGCAGTCAGTACTAAAGTGATTTGTATCCCAACATTGACCAGCATGGCTCTGTCTGCTGGATACCAACACAGAGGGGGGGTTCATGTAAATACAGTCTGGTCCTGAAGTCTCCCCACCTCCCTGCTGGCTGTCAGGGGAGAGCTCCTTCAGACCCTGCTTCCAAGTAATAAGGTTGGAGTTCTGTGCTTGCCTCTCTGTCCAGCCACCTGTACCTACCCGCTGCCCTCCAGCCAGCAAGGGGTCGGGGTCTGGGTCTCTCTGTGCTGTTGATTAGGGACGTAGTTCAATAAGGAGGAGGGTTTCTGTAGGTTCAGCCCAGGCTGGCTTGTGTTCCCTGCTGCAACACAGAGACAGGCCTGCTGGGCGGGGCGGGGCGGGGCAGTGGCAGCAGGGGCAGGGGCAGGGGCAGGGGCGGGGGGGCGGTGTTCAGATATTTCGCTTTGCTGCAGAGAAGTGAAGCTGCCCCAGGCTGCCTAGCCCTCAAGTGAGGCTGAGCCTGTGCCCTCCTGTTACAGATTGGCCACCCCCATCTTCATCAGCTGAGGGCTAGGGTGGGGCAATGGGTGGGGCAGCCTGCTCCCTGCCTCTCTTCTCAAGTTCCCAGCAGCTCCCTGTGTCCCAAGCCTGCCTGGAGACAGCACCCGCTCTGTGCTGGTGCAGTGTATGCACTCACCACTCTGTTTGCTGCTCGTCCCTGAACCCCTTCGTCCCGCAGGAAGGTGGTGGCCACGAGGTGAAGGCAAAGCACAGCCCTGGGTTTGAACCTGGCGAAGAGAAGAAATGGACCCTTCCCAGCACAGCAGAAGTGTCCCAAGGACCTGTATCAGAAGGTGAGCCGTGTTAGTCTGGAGCTGTAAAAGCAGCAGAGAATCCTGTGGCACCTTATAGACTAACAGACGTTTTGGAGCATGAGATTTCGTGGGTGAATACCAAGGACCTGTGACGCTCCGGGCTGGTTCGTGCTGCTCTGGAAAGGGAGGGAGCAGGGCGGGGGCGATGCTGGCCGGTGACGCTGACTTGGGGCAAAGCAGCCTGGAGCAGAACCCCAGAGCACCAGGCTGGCACAGGTTCCGTGCTGAGAAATGCCCAGGGAAGCACGCTGGAGGGATCGCTTGGACTTTATTACCTGGGTCTGTGCAGGAAAAGGCCCAGCAGCCAGTATGGGCACCTCAGGCCAGGTTTGGCTCAACGCCTAGTGGGGGCTGTGGCTTTCGGGTGAGCGAAGAGAGGGACACGCAGTGACCCGACAGTGGGGCGATAATATTGTCTAACCCCTGGGCTGGCCTTCCCTGGAACGCTGGCTCCAGCTGTGGCCAGGCATGCAGTACCCCCGCAGTGCCTGCATCGAGCCGGCCCCCTCGGGCGACTCTGACTCAGGGACACCAGGCCTGGGGCCACAACAGGGGCCGTCCGTTCATGCAGCCCCACTCTGCCTCAGGCTTTGAGCACCTTCCCGCAGTAGGCGTGGCCCCTGGGGGTTAGGGAGAGGCAGCGCCCCACGTATTCCATACTCCATGGGGCTCCAACGCACCTGGCCGAAACCCTGGGCTGCACCCCTGGGCACTGCTCTGCTGCTTTACGGCTGCTTTAAATGGGCTGCTGAGACGTTCTCTACTGAGTGAGGGGGACCCCCAGCTGCCACCAAACCCCGTCTGGCCCTGGTGTAGGGTGTGTGCCAGGGTGGAGGTGCTGAGTGGGGCGGGGCCAGTGTGTGCTGCCCTCCAGTGCTCGCAGGGGACCATTATGGCTCAGCTTAGAAGAGGGAACAGCTGAGTTTGTGCTAAGTCCCACTGGGGGTGGAATTGCCCTAGGACTGGGGACAGGGGTGGCATTAAGCAATGCTGCCTCTATACCCCACACATGCTAAAACTGCAGCCTCGTATCCCCTCGACTGGGACCCTCGTCTCCTACCATCTCCCCCTCTCCACCCTCCCATGTCTCTGCTACTAAACCTGTACATTCTCTGGGACAGGGCCTGTCCGGACAGATGCCAGCACCGGCTCCCAGCAGGTCCTTGGGGACTACTGGGGGGCCAATAATCTCTCAGAACAGCGAAGCCACCCTGTGGTGTCCTCCCAGCAGTGCTGGGGCACTGAGCAATGACTCCTCAGTCTCGACAGCCTATGCTCTTCACAGCACCCACATCTCAGTGCCTGGCCGTCCGGTCACTCTCAGGCCACATGGGCTCCTAAAGGAAGTGCCTGTGAGCAAAGGGCAGTGGCTGGAGCCTGGTGGGTACAGGAGAGCTGGCGGGGCAGGCTGGGTGCTACGTCCCCCCAGGCAGAACTGGGCTGGTTACTGCCTAGAACACACACACTTCACTGCAGTGCTGGGTTTTGATGGGAACCTCACTGAGCTAGGGACATGTAAATGAGAACCTCGCGGAGTAGCACTGAGGTTATCGGGCACTGGTGCGACGGCTGCTGGAATACAGCTCTGGTGCCCAGAGTTCCCAAAGGACGTTGATAAAATGGAGAGGGGTCAGAGAAGAGCCACAAGAATGATTTAAGGCTTAGAAACCTGCCTTGTAGTGATAGACTCAAAGAGCTTAACCTTACCTTAAGAAAGGGAAGGTGAAGGGGTGACTTGATTACAGTCTGTAAGCACCTGTCTGGGGAACAAATGTTTAACAATGGGCTTTCCAGTCTAGCAGCGAAAGGTCTAAACACGATCCAATGGCTGGAAGTTGAAGCTAGACAAATTCAGACTCAAAATAAGGCACATTTTTAACATTGGAACAGTTTACCAAGGGTCACTGGGGGTTCTCCATCCCTGACAACTTTTAAATCAAGATGGGATGTTTTTCTAACAGATCTGCTCTGGGAATTGTTTTGAGGAAGTTCTCTGGCCCGTCCTGTGCTGGGGGTCAGACTAGTCCCACAGTCTATGCTGTGCAGGGGGTCAGACTGGGTGATCACAGTGGTCCCTTCTGCCCTGGGACTCTAGGAATCTGTGAGCTCAGGCAAACCTGCAGCCTGACTCGGGCAGTCAGCATGGGAGCCTGTGAACTGAGTCCAAGGTGAAGATAGTGAGAGATAGAGTGACTGTGAGGGCTGTGCCAGCGCAGGGAGCCCTGAATGGCACGTTGCGAATTCCCCGGCACAGCCGCCCCCTCAGACTGGCAGTGCCAGGAGAGAGAAAGCAGACTCAGGCCGGGGTAACAGGTGGCCTGCGGGAACCTGGGAACAGGGCCTGTGTAGGAGCCATCACAGCTGGAGTGTGTGTGATGGCCCATGGCGAGGATGCAGGGGAGGTACCAGCTCCAATCTGGCCCCATGGCAGGAGGAATGGCTAGTCCAGTGGGTGAGGAGTGGCACATGGGGCCTTTCTGCAGTAGCAGGTGCTGGCTCTCACCTGGCCCCAGGCAGGGGAGACTGGCTGGGTTAGGGGGTTCCAGTCTGCCCCAGGTCCATTGTTGGGGTTGCCAGGTGTCCGGTTTTTGACTGGAACACCTGGTCAAAAAGGGACAGTGGCGGCTCTGGTCAGCACTGCTGACCAGGCCGCTAAAAGTCCGGTCAGCTCCCGGAAGCAGCCGGCATGTCCGGCTCCTAGGCAGAAGGGTGGCCAAGGGGTTCCACGTGCTGCTCCTGCCGTGAGTGCTGGCTCCGCAGCTCCCATTGGTCGGGAACCACAGCCACTGGTGGGGGGGGGACAGGAACAGAGCCTGTCATGGGGAGGCTACTATAAACCACCGAATCAGGAGCAGGAGGAGACAGAGGAGGCATTTCTAGAACAAATAGCAGAAATATCTAAAACACAGGACCTGGCAGTAGTGAGGGGCTTTAACTACCCAAGCCAGGGACGCTGGAACTTTTTGTATAGTAGGGGTGCTGAAAGCTAAAGAGACAGTACAGCAACGGTTCCCAAACTTTTTACCTTGTGTTCCCCCCCTTCGCGTCCATGTGCCCCACTGCCCACCAGAGCTGGTGCTTGGAGCAGTGCCATGTCTCCAGAAGGGGGGACCTGGACAAGGGTAAGGGGGCCGAGGCTGGGGGCAAGTGAGGGGCCAGGAGCAGAGCCCCATGTAAAACCATGCACCCTAGTTCCCACACTTATGACCTAGACATCTGCGGGAAAAGTCATACAGCAAAACACAAAATTTCTGGTAAGTTCTTGGAATGTGTCAGGGACAACTTTTTGTTTCAGGAAGTGGAGGAGGTAACCAGGGGAACAGTCATTTTCTGCATGATTCTGGCCATCAGGGAGGAATTGATGGTGACGCTGAAGGAGGAAGGGAATTTGGGTGACAGTGATTGTGAAGTGATGATTTCATGGTTCTAGGGAAAGGAAGGAGCAGAATAAGGCCAATGAACTTCAGAAAAGTCAACTTTAACAGACTCCAAGAACTGGTAGGTCCGGTCCATGGAAAGAAAATCTAAGGGACAAAGTTGCTCGGGAGAGCTGGCGGTTTCTCAAGGAGACAAAATGAAAGGCATAACTGCCACCTATCCCAATGCGAAGAGAATAGTAAGAGGCCAATATGGCTCCATCAGGAGCTCTTTCATGATCTGAAAATCAAAAATGAATCCAACACAAAGTGGAAAGATGGATGAATAGCTAAAGAGCGGTACAAAGGATCAGCACAAGCTTCCAGGGACAAAATGAGAGAGGCTGAGGCACAAAAGGATTTACACTTAGCAAGGGACAGAAAGGACTCTGAGAAAAGAGGTTAAATACATTAGGAGCAAGAGAAAGATGAATGGAAGTGGAAGTCCACTGCTCAGCAGGGAGGCAGAGATAGTAACTAATGACATCACAAGGCTCACAGGGTTAATGCCTATTTGGCTTGAGTCTTCACTGAAAAGGTTAATGGTGACCAGATACTCAACCCAGTTAATATTAACAAGTGGGAAGGAACACAAGCTAAAGGAGGGAAGAAACAGGTTAAAGAATATTTAGATCAGTTAGATGCAGGGCCTGATGAAATTCATCCCAGGGTACTTAAGGAACTAGCTGAAGCAATCTCAGAGCCATTAGCAATTATCTTTGAGAATTCCTGGAGGACAGAGGAACTCCTAAGGTCACAGAGGACTAGAGAAGTGCAAACATAGCGCCTCTCTTTCAAAGGGGGAACAAAGAGGACCTGGGGATGTATAGATATGTCAACCTAATTTGAATACCTGGAAAGATACTGGAAAAAATTCTTAAACAATCAATGTGTAAGTACCTAGAGGATCCTTTGGGATTGGAAGAACCTTTTCTTTTATATGATGAGATAAGATTTTCAGTAATTATCATCATATCTGACAAGTGTGTTTGGATGAACAGCAAAGAGTCCTGTGGCACCTTATAGACTAACAGATGTATTGGAGCATGAGCTTTTGTGGGTGAATACCCACTTCCTCAGATGTGTCTGGATGGAGGCCTGAGGCTGGGCACTTTAAGGGACCTGTGTTGTTTGGACTTCTGAGTAACCAGTGAGGTACTGTAGAAGCTGTTCTGTGCTGGATGGTAAATCTATGTATTGGAATAACCACCAGCTTCTGGGGTTGGTCTGCCCCCTTTTGGTTGCAGTTCACCTTAATTGAGTGACCTCAGCTGGCTCCCAGGGGCAGCACCGTCACAGTGGCGTAGTCGTGCAAGGATCCACAAAACCAGGTCAATTAAGCTTTGGGTCAGAACCCCACGCTATCCAAATTCGAATTTTGGTATTGAGAGTTTGGTTGGTTAAAGAGCAGTTGCAATGGATGAGCAAAGAGCATATGAGAGTCTTGACAAAAAACCTGCATTAGAAAGAAAAGCTGCTGAGATAGAGAAAGAAGCTGATAAAAGAAAGAAGGAGCCTGATGAGAGAGAAGAAAGAGCTCATAAGGGGGGCATGGAGCTGCTGGCTGCTGAGGAGGGTTCGCCAGATGTGACAAGAAACTGCCAGACTTCAGCTCCAAGTCAAAGAAGCAAGGGAACAACAGCAGAAATCGTATATCTTGAAAGTCCAGTTTGTAACAATGTTGGTATGTTGTGTAACTCTGAGCAGTTGTCTGGGTGTAACTGTCACCGAGTCTCTGGGTGATGCTCTGGAACTGCTCCCCACAAAGCCAGGAAGGACTTTGGGGAGCCTCCTCTCCCTCGGAGCAGATAGTCTCCAGGGCAAGAAGCTCACACGGCTTCACCTCCTGGGTCTCTCCTTGGAGCATTCAGCATCCTCTGCCCCTCCGTGCGCTTCCCACAGCAAGGCCGCCCCAGCGGGTTCCTGGGGAAGCCAGAGGGTCCTGCACCCCCACTTTGCAGTCAGACATGACTCTCAGCCAGCCAGTAACACGGAGGTTTATTCGATAACAGGAACAGGGTCTAAAACAGAGCTTGTAGATACAGCGAACCGGGCCCCTCGGCTGGGTCCATTCTGGGGGGCAGTGAGCCAGACCCCCATGTCTGCCCTCACTCCTTGTCCCTAGCGAGCCTCAAACTGAAACTCCCTCCAGCCCCTCCTCTCTGCTCAGCTCCTTTCCCGGGCCAGGAGGTCACCTGATCCCTTTGTCATCCAAACACCTTCAGCTGGCACCTTTGCAGAGGAGGGCCCAGGCCATCAGTTGCTAGGAGACAGAGTGCCAGGTATTAGGTGCACTGGCCCTTTGCTCTGTAGCAATCACACACCCTTATTCACCACCTAGATACTTAAGAACTGCATAGGGGACACTGAGGCACCAACACAGTATTCAGAGCAAACATTAAGAACATTCCTAGTTCGTCACAGTAACCCAGTGTACCCCAACACTGCCACCTGTTATGTCAATGCTGTTACTGTGAGTTCAGTAGAGGGTGACCCCACAGTGCCAGTCTATGTACAGGAGTGGTAATGGAAAATTCATAGAGCCTGTAAAACTCAATGGTAAAAGCTGTTTAGGGCAAATTATGGCTTCTAACATCACTCTTGTTAAAGCAGATCTTGTCAAGGAGGAAGATTATTTACCAAATCAGAGTGTGAATGTTGTAGTCCTCTAGGAGTTTACTGTACATGTGTGTGACGATGCGGTTCTGGTGGGACCCAACTGAGAGTGCCAATTCAGGACCAATTGCTCAAACAGGGCAGTCACAGTCCAAGGCTGGGATTTTTCCACCTCTAAGCAAACCAAACCAGCCAGACAAAAATGACTTCGGTTTCACCCCACTGGCTAACCACAAGTCACACAAGCAATTTCCTTAGACACTCCAGTCTCCAGTATCACCTCCAGTGCCACTCGTCCTGGGGATGAAGGGTTATGAAAACCAACACACTAGTAAAAGAAAAAGGTTCTCTCAATCCCAAAGGACCAAGCCCCAGACCCAGGTCAATATACACAATCAGATCTTACCCACAAATCACGCTGTTGCCAATCCTTTAGAATCTAAAATCTAAAGGTTATTCATAAAAGGAAAAAGACAGAGATGAGAGCTAGAATTGGTTAAATGGAATCAATTACATACAGTAATGGCAAAGTTCTTAGTTCAGGATTGTAGCAGTGATGGAATAAACTGCAGGTTCAAATCAAGTCTCTGGAACATCCCCCACTGGATGGGTCATTCAGTCCTTTGTGCAGAGCTTCAGTTTGTAGCAAAGTTCCTCCAGAAGTCAGAAGCAAGACTGAGAACAAGATGGAGATGAGGCATCAGCCTTATATAGGCTTTTTCCAGGTGTAAGAACACGTCTTTGTTCTTACTGCGGAAAGTTACAGCAAAATGGATCTGCAGTCACATGGGCCAGTTTCTGCAAACCCTGCTGAGTCACAAGGCGTATCCGCCTCCTCTCAATGGGTCAGTTGTGTAGCTGATGGTGCTTAATGGGCCATCATGCAGGCTAAGCAGAGCAACACCAACTTGTCTGGATCTTTCCCAGTAACCCAGCACAAGTTTGAAATACAGACAGCATACAGCCAATATTCATAACTTCAACTACAAAATATGATACAGACATACAGACAGCATAATTATTATAACCAGTAACCCGTAACCTGGTCTTAGACACCTTATATGACCCCCTTTACATAGGATTTGGTGCCACTACAGGACCTTGGTTGCAACCCATGTTCTATATGGTCCCAGTTTATATCAATAACGTCACAGTGTACCTTTAGCCAGAATCCACCTTGAATGGAATGGGGCCAAGCATGAAGGTATAGCTGGGGTAAGAAAGTTGTTGCCTAAGGATCTTTTGATTGGGGAAGATGTTAAAGCTTTGTTCAGTCCAGGTAGCCAGTCACAGGACAGGAATGATCTTAAACCTATGTCTATTATGGGCAATGATTTGCCTGGGAGGATTTCTCCAAATGTTTGTGCAAAAAAGCAGTTTATCTGTGAATGAAGTTTCTGAATGTCTGTCTAATGTCTCAGAAGTGAATCTGGAATTAGATCAAGACAAAGGGGAGGAGGACAAGATTTTGGAGGACCCTAGGCAGCCTTGTGAGCTGATGGCTTTGTCTAGTCAGCAGTCTGGGAAGGCCAGGATAGTGGAAGATGAGTGTCCCTATCCCTTACCTGTTTCCTGTGTGGAGAATTGTAACAGTGAAGGAAATGTGCCTGTGTCTGTCAGGGGTATTGACTTAGCCCTTGGGGTGAGCTACCCCAGTCTCCAAGCAGTTCTCTGTGAACAGCTGTGTGCTGGGACAAGGGAAATGAAATCTCAAGCTGTGTGTCTGGTAAAGGAGAATGTGTCTCCGGCTATTCTTTGCCTATGGAGTAGATAGAAGTTGCCTTTCAGCCTGTGATGCTTGAGAATAGTGCAATTGCCTCAGAGTTGGTTCTGGATTCAACTAAAGCCCAGGAAGGGAATGGTCCTAAGTTTGTGTCTGCTGGGGAGAATGGCACTGTAACTAGGTCGCATCCAGTTAGTGTCTTAGCAAAATCCCAGAGGTCAGACAATTCTGGTGCTTGTATTTTGCCTGTTGCTAATGTGTGGCTGGAAAAGGGTGTAGCAACTCTGTCTGATCAGGGTGATATCCTAGCCAGGGGACAAGGAGAGCATGAAGGTGATCTGATTGTGGTACCTACTGACAGTTGGGAAACTTCTAGCAAGAAGAACAAGATTCCTGAACGTGTATGTGGAAAAGGGAAGGAGAAGGCTTCTAACCTTTTTTCTAGTGAGTCTATAAATTTGCCTGAAAGGGGATTGTGTAGGAATCTGCCTAATGGGCCAGAGCTGATTCTGAATGTAAGTGAGACCCAGAAAGAGTCTGTGGTGGCTCAGGGAAGTGTCCTTTAGAGCAAGCCCTAGGTGAAGAGGGTAAGGGCAGAACTTCTGTGAGGGGTGAATTGTTGTTTAGAACAGCTTCTAGAGAAAGGAATCCTCCTGGTAACCTGTGCAAGCAGTTTACTGCAACTGCAGGGTGTGCAAGTGAGTTAATCCAGTAAGTTTCAGTTCCTAACAGCCAGAAATTTTCTGTGGTGAATGAATCCACTGACTTTCCTTTTGAAAATCCAGTATGGGGAGCTTTGAAAAGGTCTCAGGGCTTGGCTACATTAGAAATTTCAAAGTGCTGCCCCGGCAGCGCTGTGGGAGTGCTGCCCCGGCAGCGCTTTGAAGTGTGAGTGTAGTCAGAGCGGCAGCGCTGGGAGAGAGCTCTCCCAGCGCTGCTTGTAAACCACATCCCTTACGGGTGTAGAGTGCAGCGCTGGGAGCCGTACTCCCAGCGCTGCCGCCCTGATTACACTGACACTTTACAGCTCTGCATCTTGCAGCACTTGGGGGGTGTTTTTTCACACCCCTGCGCGCGAAATTTGCAGCGCTGTAAAGTGCCAATGTAGCCAAGCCCTCAGATGGAGTAAAAGCTATTAAGAAAGTTGAGCATCCCTATAACCACATGGCTGTGTTTAGCCAGCTTGTTGGGAAGACAATGGTGCTGGAACAGGACTGTCTCCATGCTGATTCTGTAAGTGAGCAGCCTGTGCTTCAGGAGCTGAGAAGAGTGTGATACAGCATGGCCAGAGGGCAGCATGAGAGTGTTAGCAGGGGGCCTTATTCCCTGCCAAGGGAGGAAGGTTTGCTTTAGATTAACTAGAGCACCTGACTCCAGTCATGTGATAAAAACCCCTGCTTCAGTCAGACAGGGTGGGAGTTGAAGGAGGAAGGTTAGGAGAAAGTAAGTAAAGAAGAAGAGAAGAGTTTGGAGGAGTACTGCGGTGGGATTGTGAAAGTCCAGAAAGAACCCTAGGTAAGGGGCAACCAGGCTGTGTAGAAGGGAGGCAAGAGCCCTTCACAAGCTGAAGGGTAGGGAGGGGAAGTTAAACAGGGGAAGGAACTGCTAGTTTCAAGTGGTTCACCACAAACCTCCGGGGCCCCTGGGTTTGGGACCTGGAGTAGAGGGCGGGCCCAGGTCCCTCCCTCTCCACTCCCCTCCTCCAAGGACACTAGGGGAGTGATTAAGAACCGGTTCAGAGGCAAGCAATAGTGCCCTGAACCTACCCCAGAGAAGAGAAAGCGCGAGACCCAGAGAACAGTACCGGCAATTTGCCACAACAGATTTGTTACTGGTGTTTCAGAGCAAAACAGTTTTTTGGTCGAATGCTTGAGGATGCAGGGAAGAGCAAGCAAACTCTCACCTTCAGGCTATTTGGATTTGTGGGGTGTCTCTGTAAGACAGAGTCCAGCCTTGGAACTGGTAGCAGCTAAGAAGTTAAAAGCTGGTGTTTGTGTTAATGCAAATCACCTGGCTGGCAGGGAGAAGACAGACTTGCTAATAGCTGTTAGCACAAGGAGGAAAGAAAGAACTGAATTTTGCAAAGGGAAGCCACGGGGTAACCCTAAAAGGACCAACCCCCAATGGTACTGAGCCAAGGGTCTGGCACAACAAACGTGACTGTAGATGGACACTTGCAGTGGATTTGGGTTGTTGCTAATGGTGATTTTTGTAACCATTGTGTCGCTATTATCGAAAATTGTCAAAATGTGCAATGTGCCTGATCTTTTGAAAAATCCCTTGAACATGTTAAGGGGAATACATGGGGACACACTCTATGTTAAAAGGCCTTGTAATGCTAATGTTGCACAGTTAATGCCTGTAAACAGGAGGAAAGACATTCCAGACTTGATGTGCTAGATCACATGACAAAGGGCCCTTCTGCCACAAGCTCCATGCACAAAACTGCATGTGCAGTCACCTGCCTGATCAGCCGGTGCACTGCTGGGACGTGCACACACCTGTGATCAGAGAGGGGGCACACCAGGTGTGAGCGTTCATCCATGTGTTTATGCATGGAACTGTGCACCCCACAGGCCCTGGGCGAAAGGCCAGCTCTGGCGTTCTGCAGGAAGTGTCTTTCTCCCTTGGCGTTTGCTCTCTACAGAGACAGGCCGGGATCTTGTCCTCTGTGCAGCTCCAAGGCTGGGCGGAGAGCTGCGGTGGCCTGTCTGCACAGCTCTCCGAGCGGGAGGGAAGTTTGGGGCTGATGCGAGCTTCGGAGGCAGGTGCAATGTGCTGCTGCAGAACAGCCCAGCCCCAGCAGGGCTGTACCACGACTGCGCGGGGCCAGACCCAGAATGATTCCCAGCACTGAGCACCTGTGCTGTGTAACGGATCGGGGGCAGGCACGGGGTGGGGTGGGACAGCCGGCTGACGGACAGGAGTCTGGTGCTAGCTCAGGAGTGGGGCTGGGTCTCTGGTCTCAGCTCCCCCAGCTCTAAGTGCTGGCACTGCCAACTCCCCCGCCACAGGGCATCAGTGGGGGCTGGAGCCCAGCCGGGCATTGGGAGCCTCAGCCCCCTCTGTTTGGCTACTTTCCTGCTGCTCCCTTTCCTGGGGGGGAAACATCTGCACCCACCCCCCACCCCGGAACCAGAGGAGTTTGTGGGGGAGGGAGGAAGGAGCAGCTCACAGGAGGGGAGAGGGAATAGAAAGAGCCCTGGATGCTCCCCGCAGCCCCCTCCTGGGAAGGGGCTGAGTAGGATGAGGGGCCCCTGGAGGCGCAGGCCCGGGTGGGGGTAGAACTGATGTCGAAGCAGAACAGGGCAGAATTAATTGCTAGGAGGGGATGCAGAGCGGGGCTGGGGGGTGGGACTGGGAGCCCAGTGCTGAATCCAGCTCCCTGTAACTTGATCTCATTCACCTCATTCCAGCTCCAGAAATGTGGGTCGCTGGCAGGAGTGTGGAGGCCGTGAGGCGCTGTGGGAGCTCAACAGCCAGAGGCCAGGCCAAAAGCCACACACTCCTCGGGTGAAGATTTGTGGGGGTGGCTCGTGCGATGTGACCTTGGGGGCCACATCCCGCAGGCTTGGCTCCTTGGCTGGCTGCCCCGGGAGCGGGAGGGAGCCTGGATTTCCCCTGCTGGCCACCAGGTGTCACCTCATGTCAGTAAAGCCACCCCATAGCTGGCCGGGGGCACTGAGGCAGGCCCCAACCCCCGGCTGCAGCTCTGGGGCAGAGCTGGGGGCTCTGCGTGTGGGCCCAGGAGTGACAGCCGGGGCGCTCAGGAAGCACAGTTTGACGTCCACAGTAGAACTCGTAACGACCCCCCGGGGATGGAAGGTCCGTAAACCTGAAACGGGCGTAACTCGGACAAAACCTCCTCGTTCCTTCCCAAGTTACAGCTGAACAGTGACTTACTGCAGCTTCGAAACATTGCTGTGCAGAGGGAAATGCTGCTTTTACCCAGGGGAATTTAAATGAAAGACTCACAGAAAGAGTTTCCTTCCCCATCAAAACTTTTTTAAACTTGCCCTTTATTTTGTCGTAGTTTACGTTTAACACAGAACAGTGCGGGATTCACCTCATTGATTTTATTTCTGTCTCGGTCTCTGCTGCTGCCTGACTGTACTTCCGGTTCCAGTGGGGTGCGTGGCTGACCGGCCAGTTTGTAACTCCAAGGTTCTGCTGTATATTTGGGTGGGGCAGCTCCAGTCAGGCCAATGGGGCCCTGCGTGTGTGGGGGGGAATTCTGCACTGCCCCAAGCTTGCAGTTGGGGGAGACTATGCCGCCTCACCCTCCCCTAACTACCCCCATGGTTGGAATATGCCCACTGGGGCCGGGGCCTCACCCCGCGGAGGGCCCTGCCACCTCCCTCACACCTAATGTCTGTGCCTGGGGGCAGGGATGGGTGGAATTACCCTCACCCCCCTGTGCACTGTTTTCCCCCACCTCGCAAACCACTGCCCACCCTCCCCTACTGGGCCCTGTCCCGTCCCCCACACTAGGCCTTGCCCCCCACCACCACAGGCCACTGCCTCCACCTCCACTGGGCCCCACACACCACTGGGCCCTGCCTTTCCACTCCAACACCACTGGGCCTTGTCCCTCCCCCCATATCACAGGCCACTGCCCCCTCCCTCACTGGGTCCTGCCCTGCCCCTCACACCACAGGCCACTGCCTCCTCCCCCAGTAGGTCCTGCCCTACCACCACACCATAGGGCACTGCCCCCTCCCCCAGTAGGTCCTGCCCTACCACCCTACCACAGGCCTCTGCCCCCTCCCCCACTGGGTCCTGCCTTGCCCCCCACACCAAAGGCACCGCCTCCTCCCCCACTGGGCCCTGCCCTCTACACCACAGGACACTGCCCCCTGATAGGCACTGCCCCTGCCAGGTCTCACCTCTGCCTGTGAGCCCTTTTCTCTCCCTGTTTGCCCAGCTCATCCTCGGCCCTTTGTACTTCTGTCTGCTTCTCCTCTCCCCGGGTCCCCTCTGCTCCTGGGAGCTCCAAACCCCTCCCCAGCACCGCTGCCAACTCCTTGTGCGTGGATCAGTGGGCACCGGCCGGGGGATTGGTGCCCACACACCTCAGGCCTGGCTCTTTCCCCCAGCCTTGCTCCAGGCTGCAGCCCGGGCCCCAGGGGAAGCTGCCTCTGTGGCCGGGTGGGGAGCAGCTCTCACATCTGCTGCCGAGTTTACGAGGGCTGGCGTTGGCGTGGCGTGCAGCAGGGCCGGCCCCGCAGGACCATGGGTCCTGCCCAGGAATGAGAGGAATGCTGCATGCAGCTCCAGACAGACACATGCAAACCTGCTCTGTGCTGCGCGGCCCAGGCCTGGCGTTGGGCACCGGCCCCGGGGCCCCAGCCAGACGCTTCTGCTCCCCCCGGCCCAGCACTTCCTCTCACAACAGCAGCCTGGAGAAAATAGGAGGCGGCAGCCAGACAGGAGGGTGGCCATGGGCACCCTGGGCCCTGGCTGGAGGGGCCAGCAGCAGTGCTGCCCATAGGGCATTCGGGTGCAACCCCCATGGGAGGGCCATTCCAGCCCTTTGCCACTGGGCACCTCTGACCGAGCACCCTTCCCTCTGAGCCTGGTAGGCCTCATCAGCCTAAGAGCCTCTCCCCGTCTCCCCATGGCATTTGCCTGGGGGGGGGTGATGCCAGTGGGCTGGGGCAGGGCCGCGAGGGGTGGGTGGGTTACGCAGTACATCTTGCTGATCTGGGGTTCCCTGGCTCTGTGAGGGAAGCAGTGGGGGGCTCGCAGGATGCTGTGTCTAGGTGCACACATTTGTACAGCATGGGGGCTATTGGTGATCGCTGACTTCTTGTGCTGCCCTCAGGGCAGAGCCGGTCAGGCAGCCCCAAAGACCATGGCAAGCAGCGACCTCAGCCCCACAGGGCACTCGGGCAAGGGCACAGCTCAGCTCCCAACAGGCAACTAGCCAAGGATGAGGCTGGGAGGAGATTTGGGGGGCAGAAGGGCGGCTCTGAGGTGGCTGAAGGCAGCGTGTCTAAGGGGGGAGCCAGGGACGAGGCTGGGAGGGGATGGGGGGGGCAGGCTCCAAGGTGGCTGAAGGCAGCTTGTCTGAGGGGGCAGTCAGGGATGAGGCTGGGAGGGGATTTGAGGGGCACAAGGGTGCCTCTGAGGTGGCTGAAGGCAGCGTGTCTGAGGGGGGAGCCAGGACCAGGCTGGGAGGGGATTTGGGGGCAGGCTCTTAGGTGGCTGAAGGCAGCATGTCTGAAGGGGGGAGCCAGGGACGAGGCTGAGAGGGGATTGGCGGGGGGCAGGCTCCAAGGCAGGTGAAGGCAGAGTGTCTGAGGGGGAGCCAGGGACAAGGCTGAGATGGGGGGGGGGGGCAGAAGGGCCGGCTCTGAGGTGTCTGAGGGGGGCAGGAGCAGCGCGAGGGTTTTTGGTGCCCTAGGCGCAGGGTCGGCTCGCCGGTCCCACGGCTCCAGTGGACCTGCCGCAGGCGTGCCTGCGGATGCTCCACTGGAGCCACGGGACCGGCGCCCCTAGTCACCTAAATGGAAGCGCCGGCCCTAGAGGGGGGAGCCAGGGACGAGGCTGTGACGGGATTGGGGTAGGGGGGCAGGCTCTGAAGCAGCTCGTTGTTTGGAACCTCAGATCCGACATTTTACAGAGCTCATAAAACACTTCCCATGGAGACGTCTGGCACTAAGCAGTGCTCAGCTCGGCAGAGACCACTGGGGCACCCGCAAGCTGCTCAGACGGGTGTAAGAGCCCTGTCTGGCATGTCAGAAGGGCCACTGCAGCTGTGGCCACCCTCCCACTCTACAGCTGCTGTGTAACGAGACTGGAGCCACAGCTGCGCTTCCCAGGCTGCCAGATGTTGGCCACACTGGTGCTACAGAGGACACCCGGTGCACTGTCTGGAGTCGCCCCGGGGAGCTGTGCTGAGCCCGGGCTCCCAGCTCGCTCTGCACCATGGTGCCAACTGAATTCCTGCCAGCAGCGCCCAGGGAGCCCACACGTGGGATTGTGCCACATTGCCAGGCCGGAGGCTCCAGCCTGCTGAGAAAACCGCCTTGGCCGGCCCCGGGCATGTAGGTCTAGCCCTGTCCCAGAGAGGGCAGCAGGGTGCAGGACCCGTCCCATCCATACCCCCAACGCTCTCGGGGGCTTGCACAGATGGTACTACGAGGCCTCCTGCTCCACTCCCACAGACTAGTTTGCCAGCTGAGAGCCCCTCTGCCCCTCCCATGCCACTTCCATATGCTCTGGCTGCAGTCCTGTGCCAGGGCCCTGTACAGCTACCTGGCACGGGGACTCCCCCACCTGGGGGCAGCGCTAGAGGTGGGGTGAGGTGGAAGGGGGCAGGGGAGCGCAGGGGCCAGCAGCTGGTTTGACAGCTGTGGAAGTACCATAGGGCCTGGGGAAGGTCTGGGGAGCTGCTCAGCTGGGCCTGTGGAGGGCAGGGAGGGGGGCATGACTGGACGCTGGGGGAGGAAGATATGGAGGGGGGTATGGTCCTGTTGCCGGCGGCCCCTTTCACCTCCGCAGGGCGTTAACTCGTGTCACTAAGGATGGCGGAGCACTGAGAGCTTTCAGGCCCAGCCTGTGGTGAATGGCTTCCTCCCCTGTGACTGCTGCCTGAGTGCAGCCCTGGAGCGTCCCGGCCGCGCTCCAGGATTTGGCACCGGGATCGCGGGGCCAGCGCGCCCACGGGCTGCAGCCGGCGGCCCCGATCCCCGCAGCCCCCAGCTCAGCGCTGGCCTGGGGCGGGGCTGGCCTGGCCGAGGGGCGCCGAGCTCCAGCGGCAGGAGCAGCCGGCCCCCAGCTCGGGCCGCGGATCCGCTTCCAGGCCCCCGTGCCCGAGCCCCGCGGAGCCCCCGACCCTGGCCCGCGCGCAGCCCGGGGACCGGCGGGCGGCTCCTGGCGGCGGCGGAGGCGGCAGGGGGCGCTGGGCGGCTCCGCAGCGGCGGGCTCTGTGCAGTCACGTCCGGAGGGAGGCGCAGGGCAGCGGGGGCCGGGGGGCGGGGCCGGGCCGGGCCGGGGGAGGAGGCGGGCCTCTCCTGCGGGAGCTCGGCGCATTTCGAAGCGAGCGGCGGGCCAGGGAGCGCAGAAGCGGCGCGAGGCCGGAGCGTGGCAGGGACAGCGCGGGCGGCTCCCGGGGCGGGGGCCGGGGCCCCCATGGCGCCGCTGCTGCTTCCTGGCCGCGCTCTGGGCCGCCGGGCGCGCCGAGCCCGAGGGCGCGAACCGCAGCCTGAGCCTGGCCCGTGGTGCTCCCCGAGCGGAACGTGAGCCTACCCGTGGGCCTGGCCGCGCGTGTGGTCCCCGCCATCCGCCTGGCGCTCGAGGCGCTGGAGCGCGGCCCCCCCGCTGCTGCCCGGCCCGCTCGCCGTGCGCCTCCACTTCAGGAGCTCGGAGCTGGAGGGCGCCTGCTCCGAGTACGTGGCGCCCCTCAACGCCGTGGACCTGAAGCTCTACCACGACCCCGACGTGCTCTTCGGGCCGGGCTGCGTCTACCCGGCCGCCTCGGTGGGGCGCTTCGCCTCGCACTGGCGCCTGCCGCTCATCACGGCCGGGGCCGTGGCCACGGGCTTCAGCCACAAGCAGGAGCATTACGGCACCACGGTGCGCACCGGGCCCTCTGCGCCCAAGCTGGGCGCCTTCGTCTCGCAGCTCCACGCGCACTTCAACTGGAGCGCCCGCGCCGCGCTGCTCTACGCCGACCACAAGACCGACGACCGGCCCTACTACTTCACCATCGAGGGCGTCTACCAGGAGCTGCAGGAGGCGCTCAACCTCAGCGTGCGCTACCACATCTACGCGCCCGCGGAGGGCGGCGCCGACGCGGCCCTGCACTTCCTGCGGGCCAGCGCGCGGGGTGAGTGCGCGGGGTCTCTGCGCGGGGCAGAGCGCGCAGCGGCAGAGGTGTCCCGGGATGCAGCGGGACGGCCGGGCGCACTCATGGGTCGGTTCCCGAGGGGTTCGCACTCCCGTTTTGCTCCCTGGGTGGGAATTTAGGGCGAGCGCCCTTTGGAAATTGGACTGAGTGCCCGCCGGGCGGGTGTCGCCGGGCAGGCTGCGGCTTAGGCGGAGCAGTGGGCATCGCCGCGCCCGGAGGAGTCTCGGTACTAGCCCAGCGTTCCTCCCAGTGCCCAGCCACGCCTTGGTCTCCTCCGCTTCATGGCACCTGCCGCTGCGCCCCACAGCCCCTGCCCGGCCTCCTGCGTGGGGCAGCCCACGCCGCCCACCAGCCACCCAGCTCTCGTCGGGCCAGGCGCGGACCCAGCCTCCCCGGCGCTCTGGCCGTCCAGCGGTCCGGGGGGCGGGAGGGACCGTGCGTGAGGGCGGCTTAGCTCTGGGGGGCCTGAGGGGTGGGGGGACGGGACGCCAGGGATCCGGCCGAAGAGTAAATGGACCTGGCGGGGTGGGGCGGGGCCAGGAGAGACCCCAGCGGCTGCCAGGCTGAGCTCTGTGCCCCCGCAGGGGGGTTAGACCGGCCAGAGGGGAACGAAATAGCTCGTGACTGAGCTGCAGGAGTCCCCAGCCACGGGGCTGCGCCCTACAGGAACTGCACCCTCAGGCACAGCCCGCCCCCCACAGGCTCTGTAGGCCTGGCTCTGGTGTGGGTTCCCGGCTGTTCCAGGGCACCCTGGTCCCGTCCTGGCAATGTGGCTCGGGGCACTGGGTGAGACTTTATGATTATTATTTAAGATAGCAGCACTGACACCCCCAGGGCCGGCGCTTCTATTGAGGCGAACTAGGCAATCGCCTAGGGCGCCAGGATTTTCGGGGGACGGCATTTTGCTGGAGGGGGCGGCAGGCGGCTCCGGTGGACCTGCTGCAGTTGTGCCTGCGGTGGGTCCCTTGGTCAGCGGCTCCGGTGGAGCTCCCGCAGAAATGGCTCCACTGGAGCTATTGGAGCGGCGCGTGGGGTGGCGAAATAGCTGTGCGCCTACGGCACGAAAAACTCTAGCACCGGTCCTGTACACCCCGGCCGAGATCGGGGGGGCCCCGTCGGGCCGGGCGCCGCCCAGAGCCCGGCCGAGGTCACGGGGGCCCCGTCAGGCCGGGCGCCACCCAGACCCCGGCCGAGATTGGGGGCCCCGTCGGGCCAGGCGCTGCCCAGACCTCAGCCAAGATCGAGGGCCCCGTTGGGCCAGGCGCTGCCCCGACCCCGGCCAAGATCGGGGGTCCTGTTGTGCTGGGCGCTGCCCAGACTGATGCAGTGAGAGACAAGGCAGGGGGAGGGGAACAGCACGGTAGTGGCAAAGGACATGCTAGTGCCATGATGGGGGCGGGGTTTGGCCTGGGCAGAGCCTGGGGAAGGCACCATGGGCTAAATGCCCTTGCAGGGAGCGGCAGAGCAGTGCCAATCTCTGAGCTGGCATGCGCCCTTTTGGCCAGGCTGGGCAGTGTCACCCTCTCTGGCCCCAGCACAGTCCCCAGGAGGGTAGCTGCAAGGGAGCAGAGCACAGAGCTGGAAACAAGTGTGTGACTTTTCCCGGCAGCTGGCCTTAGCTGGGATTCCAGGCCCCGGGGAGCGGGGAGGGGGCTGGGGGCTGCGCCAGCCTGCTGATGGATTGATAAAGCTGCTGGCCCGCCGGGGAGGTGGCCCTGGGAGAGCGGCTATATCGGGTGCAGGAGGAAATGGAGAGGATTACGGAGCAGCTGGAGCCCAAGGGCAGCCTGAGGCTGGTTCATTATTGATGAGAAAGGGTTATTGATTCCGGAGGCAGCTGCTCGGCTGCTGGCTAATGGATCCTAAGATGCTGTGTCATTAAGAAGGACAGGGAGTCTGGGATGCTGGAGCCGGCGTGGCTGGTGGATGCTCCGCTCTGATCCCATGGAAGCCTGGCCACAGCAGGAGTGGGGCATGGGGCAGTTGGTGCTTCGTGCTGGCTCCTGCCCCAGGTGCTGAGCCTGGGGTGCCCTCTGTGCTGCTCCACACTCATGCTGGGAGCAGGCAGGTGCAGGCCCAGGCTGGAGATGCAGTGTTTGCTGCTGAAAGTTAGGAGCTGCAGTGACCTGGCCCTTAGGGAGCTGAGAGCGTGAGGGGACCCAGCCCCTGAGCCCAGCGGAGGATCTCAATGCTGGGCCCTCAGGGCCCCATGCCCAGCTCAGGCAGGGGTCAGTGCCAGGGCTCTGTGACTGACAGTGTGCAGTCATTGGGCTAGGGCAGAGGAAGGGCACTGGGGGTGGTCCAGTGGCCAGGGCACTCGGTAGGTGCTGGAGACTCAGGCTAAGTCCCTGCTCCAGGGATGGTTTAATTATTTATACGGGTGGCAGCGAGTGCTCAGGGTGGGGAGACACCCCCAGCCAGGGCTCCTCCTTTCATTGTGCTGTGGGTGCCCAGCGTTTCCCATGCCCCAAGTGAATGTCCTGAGCGCTGTGCTCGGGCCCAGCAGGCCTCAGCTTGGGCTAAAGGGCCTGAGATCAATCGGAGAAGTGCTGGGCTGAGACAGATCGTGGGCATGAGGTCAGAAGTAGCGGATCCCTCTCTGGGAGCGATACTGGCACCGGGGCCCTGCGCCCTCCTGGCTCCTTCCAGCACCCAGGCCTGTCCCAGAGCCTGGCGTCTCCGTCCCGCTGCGCCTGGCCTTTGCTGCCCTGCTCCCCCCACAGCAGGGCGTGGGCATGCCTGTGTGCAAGGGGTTGGCCTGCAGCACCGTGTGACGTTCCTGCTGCAATCTCCTCCCCCGGCTTGCTCAATCCTACTGCCTGCTAGCTGCTGGGGAAGGCCCGGGCTGCTCCCCGGCCTCTGTCCTCCTGCTGGGGCAAGGGGCCCCCTTGGGGACAGGATTTCAGCTGGCAGGCTGGGGGCGCCCTGGGGCAATGCTGGCGGCTGGGGTGCTGAGCAGCTTTGGCCTGACCGGGGAGACAGCCTGGGCATCCCGTTCCTCTCCGTGGAGACGCCGGCAGGGCAGCCGCTCTGTTTCCAATTAGTGCCGGGGCCGTGCTAGGGGCAGGAATCCAGGGACTTGCACATTCCTGCCGCCGCCTCAAACCCAAACATGTTTTCACCCTGCTTGGAGCCTGGTGGCTTTGAGCAAGGATTCCCCGGCTGTGCCAGACTCTCCCCCATGTGGGTGTCAGGGGCTCCTGGACCCAGGGCTGGGGATGAGCTCAGAGCAAGCTCCCCCAGCACTTTACTGCCCCACACAGAGGGGCCTGCAGAGCAGCTGGGTCCTGTTTCGAAGCCCGTCCCCCATCAAAGGCAGGCCCTGGACTCCCTCGGTGCCCCACTCGGGGGCTGCTCATGCTGTGGGTCCTCGGACAGTTCCAGGGGCAGAGACCTGGGCTCCGTCAGGAGCAGAGGGGCTAGGCTGGGGGATAGAGAGGAATGGGGGCAGGGCTCTGGGGGGCTGAGTTCTGGAGATGCCAGAGCAGGAGATGGGGGTCAGGAGGGGCAAGTGTGAGGCTGGAGCAGTGGGAAAGGGTTGGGGGGTCACTTTGATGTATGTATTTTTTTTGCCTGCAAGATCACACAAGTCTCTGCAGGGGGTCCCCCTCGCCCCCCACCCTGGGGATCAAACCCCCTGCTGGCCACCCTAGAAATGGCACTTTCATTCTCCATGGGCACTTTGCAAAGAGGGGACAGGCAGGGCCATAAGCTCTGGTCCCAGTGTGCAGAGAGAGAGGAGGTGGGCGGGGAACGAACTGCGGGGACGAGTGTCCAAGGTGGGTTCTCCCCCAGTGACCGTTTTTCACTCAGGATGGGGTGGGTTGCTAAGAGATCTGCTCCTGGTGTCTCTGGCCCGTGTCCTACCGGGGTCAGACTGGGTGGGCACAGGGGTCCCGCTGCCCTTGAAGTCATTGAACTCTGTCCGGGACTGCCCTGAATGTAGCGTGGGGGTGGGGGTGGAGGTCAATGGAGCCAGCATCCTAGGAGCCAGTCTGACCATCTGGGGCTGCCCGAGCTCCAGGATCACCTGGTCAGAGACACCCCCCCACCCACCCCCCGAGCCACAGGGAGCCAGAGCCCAGCTGCAGGAAGAGGTGCCCCATCTGGGTGCAAGGGCCCAAGTGATGGAGAATCCCCCCATCTCCAGGGCAGCTCTGCCGAGGCATCGTGCCCCTCACTAGCAAGTGTCTGGCTGGGTTTGCCCAGTGCCAGCTGCCGGCTCACTGCCCTGAGTGCACTCCCCTGCCGAGGGGCTGACAGGTCGGGGGACATCGCCGCTGAGCCGTCCTTTCAGCGCTCTCACCAACAGGCTGAGTTCTCCAGTGTCTCCATCCTCAGGGGAGCGGGATCCCCGAGCTGGGCCCATCCCGGCGCCGCGTGTGGGGCCGCCCCTGCCAAGCTGGGACGCAGTCTGGGGAGCAAGGGACAGAAGTGGGTCTATCTCTGCAGGAAGGTTCCCTGGCAGGCAGTGGGGGCCGCTGAGCACAGCAGGGCAGGGGCAGCGCCGTCTTGGCTGGGGGAGGGGCCTGCACCCCTCTTCCTGGGGCTCACAGTGATTCTCAGCCAGCCAGCAAAACAGAAGGTTTATTGGGTAACAGGAACGCAGGTTACAGCAGAGCTTGCAGGCACAGTCAGGACCCCTCCATCGAGTCCTTCTGGGCTTTCAGGGTGCTTGGATCCTGGCTAGGATCCCCTGAATTCCGCCCACACAGCCCCAAACCCAAACTGACCTGCCCCTCCTCCTGCCGGCCGATTCCTTTGTCCAGCTTCCTGGGCAAAGGTGCTCCCCCCTCCCCGGCTCAGGTTACAGGCTTAAAGAGCCTGTCCCTCACCTAAAGACATCCCCTGCTCTCCCATCCCCCACACCGACAGCCCCTACTCCATCACACCAGGCACCAGCCACTTCGCCTCTGCTACTCGCACTAGTTTGACCAGTCTTGGCAGTGCTGCAGCGCGTGAGCAGTAACGCGCCCGGCATCAGCCGCGCAGCACTGGGGCAGGGATGGGGAGTTGTGCCTTCCTCTGGAACAGCAGTTCTCGACCTGGGAAACCAGAGAGCAGGGCCCGTGTTAGACTCACTGGGGCTCAGGCAGGGCTGCTATAACCACTAGGCTAACTAGGCAGCCACCTGGGGTGCCAAGATTTGAGGGTGCCAAAAAGGGTGCCCCCAATTTGTTTTTATACTATTGCTTAGGGGCAGGTACCTGTCAGTCTCCAGCGCTGGGGCCGCGCCAGCAGCCTGTTCACCTTGGAGTCTCCCTCGCTTACCCGGGGGCTGCTGGCTGCCATGTAGCGCAAAGGACGGCTGTAGGTGGGAAACAGCAGCAGTGTGGCCTCTCCTGCCCCATAGCGGCTACGCTCGCCCCCTGCCCCTGCTGCCGTGGAGGCTGCTGCTGCCCTGGGCTCAGGCCGCCCGGCTCCCCCCGAGCAGCAACCTGTTCCTGCTGCTCTCGGCTGGCAGTTGCCGGGCCCCAGCTGAGCCCCTTGCGTCTCCTCCGCGGCGGCGCCCCCAGCTGTGTTCTCCCGGGTGGCCGCGGCCGGGGTGCTTGAGAGGAGGAGCGGCCCCCAGGCAAGCAGAGGAGAGATTCCGAGGTGAAGAGGCTGCTGGCGTGGCCTGAGCACTGGAGACTGACAGATCCCTGCCCCTGCCCCATCCTGGCACCACCTGCCCCCCAGCCCAGTGAGTGTGCCCTGCCCCATACTGTCAGCCACCCCAAGCTCACTGTGACACCAGCACCCCTTGGCAAAAGGGCCCCTGATCTTCATAAACAGCTGTCACCGCAGGCCTGACAAACTCACTGCACCCCACGCGTATCTTACAGGGCGCTTACCCACAAAGAGGAACGTGGAAGGGATCTACACAAGGCTGGTAACTTGTCAAGAGTGAGACTCTTTGTGAGATGTCTGCATGGGTAATATTGAAGGAATAATGTATTTACCTTAAAAGTGCTTTACAGACTTGGTGTAGAAATTAGTCACCAGGGGATAATGGCCCTTTGGGGCAAGGGGGATTTGTCAACCTGCCTAACCTGGCTGGTGATGCAATGCGAGGCTCAATTGTTTAGCTTTGCACAATAGTAAGACTTTGACTGAGACACCATCAGAGGCAATGGCAAACCACTGAAATGCCTTAAAGGTAAAAAAAAGAAACATTACAAAGCCCTTACCCCTTCTGACAGGCTGTTTATAATGCCAAGTTTACTAGTTCTGAGGTGGTGGCAGCAGTCAGGGTGCGTGCAAGGTGGAAGTTTCACCTAGGGCGCAAAATATCGTTGCACCAGCTTGGGACAGAAAGCCAAAGCCTGAGCCCTGCCACCCAGGGCTAAAGCCGAAGGCCGAGCAACTTAGCTTTGCAGGGGCCCCAGGTAATTGCCCTGCTTGGTAGCTCCTAATGCTGGCCCTGGCATTTAGCAGTTGTGCCATAGGCAGGCCGGGCAGTTTGTATCGCATGTTGGGGGACCTCAGAAAAAAACAGGTTGCAAACCCCTGGGCTATAGCGTCAGGCACTGGCTGGCTGAGGAGTCCCAGGCCTGGCACAGCTTGTGTTCTCGAGTGTCCGGGGCTCCTGTGCTGCCCCGCTCCGTGCTTGCTTGTGCTGAGCAGGCACCGAATACAGTGAACGAGCACTGGGAGCACCGAGCGTTAGGGGTCAAGGGAGGTGCCTCTGCCTCCTTGCTGCAGACAGCCCTGGAGAGCTGCAGAGATCTGGCCCTGGGGCGCCCTAGGCTCTTCAGAAGTTAATATGCGGCACATGTATAGGCACCGACTCGGTGGCTGGAGCTACAGGTGCCAACTTTCTAATGTGCCGGGCGGAGCTCACTGCTCAACCCCTGGCTCTGCCCCCTCCCCTGAGCCTGCTAAGCCCTCTCTCGCCAGAGCCTCCTGCACACCATGAAACTTTCCAATGTGCCCGGGGGGGAGCTCACTGCTCAACCCCTGGCTCTGCCCCCTCCCCTGAGCCTGCTGAGCCTTCTCTCGCCAGAGCCTCCTGCACGCCATGAAACAGCTGATCCGGAGGTGCAGGGAGGGAGGGGGAGGCGCTGATTGGTGGGGCTGCTGGTGGGTGGGAGGATCTGGAAGCAGGGTGTGGGGAGCTGATGGGGGGCTGCTGATGTATTGCTGTGGCTCTTTGGCAATATACGTTGGTAAATTCTGGCTCCTTCTCAGCTCTGGTTGGCCACCCCTGCCCTAGGCTGTCAGTGCCAGGAGAGGGGCTGGGCTGGGGAGGAGATGCCAAGCCAGTGCTCTCGTCAGGACTCAGTTTGCTCCCCCTGAACAGTCGCTGACCCTAAGTCCGATCCCTGGGCCCAGGCGGCTGCCTCTGTCTGTGTGCCCTGCACAGGCAGCTGCCAGGGTAGGCAGCTGGGAGCCACCGGCTCTCTGGGGAACCAGCTAATGGGGCCAGGGGCTGGGCTGAAGCCTGTTAGTGTCTGTGCGCTGAGTGGATTAGCCGGGGAAGGCCTGGCTCAGCAGTCAGAGGCTGCTGGGAAGGCATTGGCAACGACCCCCAGCTGGAGCGGTGACTCCTGGGGGCAGGAGAGGGGAGGCGGAGGGGCTGTCCCCACGGGATGACGCTCGTTGGGGGAGTTGGGGCGGAAGGGCCATCTGGGGGAGTGACTCTCCTAGGGGGAGGGGCCGTCCCAGGAGAGTGATTCTTGGTGGAGGGGTAGAGGGGGATGATTCATGGGGGGGCTGTCCCGGGGGGTGACTGTCCCAGAGTCACAGCGGGAACGGCTCCGGATGAAGCTCAGCCAGGACTCTGGGGCAGCGTCTCCCCTCAGGGCACTTGTCACCAGGGCAAGGAGTCTGCTCGGCTTCGGCACCTCCTGGATCTGATCTAGGAGCGTTCAGCCCCCCGGTGACCCCGGGAGCTCCCCACAGCGAGTCCCCCTGGGGAGCCTCATGTCCCCACAGGGCCCTGCCCCCCACTCCACAGCCAGCATTGACCCAGCCAGCATGTGACACAGACGCGTTATTAGTCGTCGGAACCCCAGCGTAGAGCAAAGCTCGTTAGCTCAGGAACATTCAGCCAAGTCCATCTTGGGGGGACCTAGGGCTCCCTCCCCACCTCCGAGTCCCAAAACAGGAGACTGACCAGCCCAGCCTCTGTCAGGCCCAGCCGCCCCCTCTGGCCGTTGTCTCTTTCCCAGGCAAATAGCAGGTCACCTCACCTGGCCTCCACCTCTCTTTGTTCTCCAACATCTCCAGCTGATTCTTGCAGGGGCTGGCTCCTGCCATCAGTTGCCAGGCTACTGAGCGTTGGCCATTCTCTGTCCATGGCAGCCAGCTGGTGTCACGCTTGCCCTCTAGGGGCCTCTGCAATGATATCACACCCTTGTCCCACCAAGGTACTTGAGTAACACATGGGGGAAACTGAGGCACACCCTATTCAGAGAAAACATTAAGAACATTCCCACTTCATCACAGACTCATTGGGGGGTTGGGGTGTGACTCGGTTGCCAACTTTCCAGTTTCTGAAAATCAGACACCCTGCTCTGCCCCTCTCCCTGAGGCCCTGCCCCACTCACTCTTCTCCTCTCCAATCCAAACAAAAACACCTAACCCCCAAAGCAGGAATTATTGCAGGAAATCGCATGTTTCCTACCCCCTTTCTATCTTAACCCTTATCATGTGTTCTGAGGAAAGGGGGCGGTGAAGCTTTGCTGAAGTATTTCTCTTGTATTTGTCAGGGACTCTGGAAAGTGTCAAGGAGTTGCTCACTCCTACTGCAATAAGTACCATTACCTGTACCCCAGGCAGAGATGCTGTGGAAAAGAGGGATGAGACTGCTGCCATAACAACCCGTCAGCAGAGAGCCACTGGGATACAGATAGTTACTACACGAGTACTGTGCACCGTGAAATATAAACACAGAAAATGCGTTTCAGCAGCAGAACCCTGCTCTGATTCACCCTCTGTACAACGAAAGCAAAACATGGACTTTTGCTGGCTGCATTTTCATTTTGGCTGAGAAGTTCATTCTTGTCCCTCCTCTATCGGAAGAGGAGCCCCATCTTTGCCAAGATCACATTGAGGTCAGGTGACACATTCCTCTCCCTGGAGGGGGAGGGGCAGGGGGTCAGAGCTCAGGGGTTGGAGCATTGGCCTGCTAAACCCAGGGTTGTGAGTTCAGCCCTTGAGGGGCCACTTAGGGATCTGGGACAAACTCAGCACTTGGTCCTGCTAGTGAAGGCTGGGGGCGGGACTCAATGACCCTTCGGGGACCCTTCGGGATCCCTTCCAGCTCTATGCGATAGGTATAGCTCCATGTATTATCTCTGCGCTGCACAGAGAAAAGGTCCACAGCTCAATGAGGCAGGTCCTGGAATAACCCCAACAAGGTATCGGGTATTTAGGACCCTCTTTAAGACACAGCACTGAGGGAAGCATGTGGGGAGGAGGAGAGATACTGACTCTACTGAGCTAAACCTCCAGCACCCTCCCCAAAAAAGGTTCCTAAAAAGTCAAAGACCTTTAAATAAACACCAATACTGACACAATGGCTACCCCCCCCATACACACCAGAGGCGAGGCTGCAGCATGGAGTAATTCCAGGAGGCTGGGATCGGGGGGTGGGGGGTCCATTGTGGTATCTATGTTCCTCCTGCAGAATGAGTGGCAGGGGAGCTGGCTGTAGTCCTGTGCAGGGAAGGGGGAGGACTGCATGGGCAGGGTGCATGCCTGGGAAGGGGGATGAGGCTCAGCCAAGGTGGCCCCATTGGGAGAGTGGTGCACACAGGGGCTGGCTGGGGACACAGCAGCTCCAGGCTGTGTGTGCAGGGTAATTGGCAGTGAGGTGACACACTGCCAAGGGGCAGGTGGGCTGCTCTGGGCAGGGGGCACAGCAGGTGCACAGATGGGGGCACCCTGCCCTGACTACTCACCCATGCCAGGGGGAAGCTGGCCATGGTGCAGCAGAGGCACAGATGTGGGGGTTGAGGGAGGGAGGCTGGCCAGGAGCAGAGGGGAGGGCCTGGGCTGCCCATCCCTGGCACTGCTGCTGGAGCAGAGGAGACGGCAATGGAGACTCTGGCACAGGCACACACTGAGAGAAGCAAAGTGTGTGTGGGGGGGGGGAGACAGCTACTTGCTGCCCCTGCTTCCAACTCTGTGCCCAATCCCCTCAGAGCACCTCCCTGCCCAGGTACCTGCTTGGCCCCAACTGTTCCAGTGCTCCTGCAGGCAGCAACCAGACTTTGGGTGTCCAGTCAGTGTTTCTGACTGGATGTTGTGAGGTGCCCTTTTCCACCAAACTTTCCAGTTGAAAAAAGGGGCACCTAGCAACCCTAGGCCATGTGAAGGGGCCGTCCCAGAGGGGTGATTCTGTTGTGGGGGAATGGAGGAGCTGTCACAAGGGGAACACTTGTGAGTTTGGGATGTAGAGGTGCTGTTCCAAGGGGGTGACTTGTTGGCGGGGAGAGGTGGAGCACAGAAGTGTCATCCGGATGGAGATGATGGAGCATTGAGGAGTTTTTGTTGGGGGTATAGTCACCTTAAATAGAAAGGTAGATTGGGAACTTTCCTTGTCCACATTCCCCCCACAAGGAGAAAGGGGGAATGTCCAGTGAGACTGAAAGGAGGAAAATTGAAAATGGATCAAATGAAACTGTTTTTCACATGGTGTGTAATTGGCCTGTGGAACTCACTGCCACAGGATTTCATTGAGGCCAAACTTTTAACAAGTTTCAAAGGGGATTGGCCCTTCCTGAACATTACAGCAATATTCAGGGTGCAGTTAATGCTAACAGTTCTGGCAGGGAGACTAAACTTTGCTTCAACCCCAGGGAACAATCTCTAACTATTAGAGACCAGTATGGGACCTGATGTGGGGTACTGCCAAGGTGCAATACTTTCCCCTGCGGCACCTCCTGCTGGTCATCCAGGGAATTAGTGTTTCCAGCTTCAGAGCACCCTCTGCAGGCCAGTGTCTCCCTGCCACTGGGCCTGAGTCCATCCTGGACCCCAGTACCCCTTTCAGGCGAGGGTGCTGCCCCCTGGCATTACCCCCCTTCCACAGATCTGGGTCTCCCCTCCCCAGGGAACCCCTACCCCATTCCCACCTCACCTCAGTATCAGGCTACTGCCAGTCATCACCTAGCCCCCATTCCCTGGGGCAGCCTGCAGTGTCAGCCACACATCCCCAGCAAGGGGGTTGGACCTGCTGCCTCTGCCTATCCCCGGGCTGCCCTCTGGGACCCTCATACCTGTTCTTGGCCTTTAACAAAGCCTCAGCCCGGGGGGCGGGGGTTTGTTTCCAGGCCAGAGCTCCTCTGGCCTTCCCCCAGCCCTGCTCCCTCCCAGGCAGCCAGACCCTTCTCTCTCAGGAGCTGGAGGGAGAGGCCTGCTCCGGCTTCTGGCCCCAGCCCTCTTATAAGGGCCAGCTGGGGCCTCATTAAGCCAGCCACGGCCTGATTGGGGCGTGATCCCCAGCTGAAGCTGCTTTCCCCATCAGCCCCGCTTTTAACTCTCTGCCACAGCCTCTCCCTGGGCTGCTGTGTGCCTTTCTAGGCACGAGCAGGCAACCACCCCGCTACAGGTACATAATCCTCCCGGATACCCAATAGATACAGGTACATAGTCCCACACCTGCTTCTGCAGGGTCGCTGTGCCTTCCTCCACCCCCATTCTCTGCCCGTCTCTGCCCTGCAGCGACTGACACTGCCTGTTCCCCCTCCTCTGTCTATCTCTGCCCTGCAGCGATTGACACCACATCACCCCCTGTGACAACTGGTTTTAATGTTTCCTCTGAATACTGTGTGGGTGCGTATGTTATGGCTGACACTCTGTCACCTGGCAACTAATGGCCTGGGCCCTTCCCCCCTTTCAGGGGGATGCTAAAGGTGTAGGAGAACAAAAAGATCAGGTGACCTCCTGGCCTGGAAAGAGATACAGCCCAGAGAGGAGGGGCGGGGGGGGGGGTTGGCAGTTTTGGAAGCTGGCTGGGAAATGGAGGGGAGTCCCGACGGGGCTTGGGCCTCCCGACGGGGCCGTGGCCTCCCTGGGTAAAGGGGGTCCTGTTGTCTGTACTGGCAAGACCAGTTTTAGACCATGTTCCTGTCATCTAAATAAACTTCTGCTTTACTGGCTGACTGAAAGTCAAGTCTGACTGCAAAGTGGGGGTGCAGGACCCTGTGGCTTCCCCAGGACCCCACTGGGGCGGGCTCGCTATGGGAAGTGCACGGAGGGGCAGAGGATGCTGAATGCTCCAAGGAGAGACCCAGGAGGTGAAGACGTGTGAGCTTCTTGTCCTGAACAAGTCTGCTCCGAGGGAGAGGAGGCTCCCCAAAGTCCTTCCTGGCTTTGTGGGGAGCAGTTCCAGAGCATCGCCCAGGGACTCTGTGACACCCCCATTCTCTGCCTGTCTCTGGCCCGCAGCGACTGACACTGCCTGTCCCCCCTCCTCTGCCTGTCTCTGCTCTGCAGTGACTGACACCACATTGCCCCCATTCTCTGCCTGTCTCTGCCCCGCAGTGACTGACACTGCCTGTCCTCCCCCCCACCCCCCCCGCCTGTCTCTGCTCTGCGGTGACTGACACCTCATCATCCCCATTCTCTGCCTGTCTCTGCCCCGCGACTGACACCATTCTGTCCCTGTCAGCTCTTCACCTGTCTCTGCCCCCATGACTAACACCTCCCATCCCCCCTCCTCCGCCTGTCTCTGCTCTGCAGCAAACTGACACCACCCCTTCCCTCCCATCTCTTGCCCACAGTGACTGATGCTGTCCCTGTGTTTCCCCCCACAGTCATCTACATCTGCGGCCCCCTGGAGATGCTGCACCAGATTATGAGGCTGGCCCAGCGGGAGAGCCTGACCAACGGCGACTACGTCTTCTTCTATGTGGACGTGTTTGGGGACAGCCTGCGTGCCAGTGCCACCCGCGACGCCTTGAAACCCTGGCAGAACAAACAGAGTCAGGACGTGGGCCTGCGTCAGGCCTTCCAGGTACCCTTGGGGGCTGGGGCTCAGGGCTTGGGCCTGTCCCACTCCAGTCCCGTGGCAGCCCCCAGGCAGCCTCCAAGACTCCAAAGCAAGTCCTTTGGGTGCACACGATCCCTGTCTCCCTCTGAGGCTCTATAATAGTCAGCTGCCTCCAGAGCACCCCCTGGTGCCCAGGGGCACCTCTGCAGTGGTCAGCCTCTGTTTTCCCCTTTTCAGGGCTTCTTAAACGAGCACCACCCAGTCCAGAGAAAATGAAGTATTTCCTGCCTAGGATCCAATTGTCCCTGCCCCTGCAGCCCCAGCTCAGCGTCTCTCTCATGATAAACTCAAATAGCAATAGCCCACTCAGGCAGCCCACCTCCTAGCTGCAGCCAGGCACAGTCCTGCCCCCCAGCACCTCCCACCTGGAGTGGGTCCTTCCCCCAACTGCTGACTCAGGGCCCTGCAGAAACCTCCTCAGGCCATGTCTATGCTACAGACCTCAGCTGGCGCACAAGATGCTGGCATGAAGCCACTGCAGTTAGTACATGGCTTGTGCACATGCCTGCTGGGGTCCTTGCGCTGTGCTTGTGGCCATGATCAGGGTGGTGCTCCATGGGTAGTGTCCCAGCGTGAACTCACATCATCTGGCACGTTGGCTTTTGGCAAATGCTGTTGATGCGACATGGAGCAGAGATGACTTGTGCAGGGGTGACAGGGAGTGAGGCAGCAAGTCCCCAGCATGCAACAGCCTCCCAAATGCCATCTCTAGGCTGTAAGTTTTGCACCTTTTTCAAAAGTCCTGCAGACCCACCCAGCACTTCCCAATCTGCTGGATCTGACAGGAGCATGGAGCCTGCACAGCTCTGCGCTCTTGTCAGATGCGTTGCGAACATGGGACGTACGAGCCTCTGGTGTTTGCAGAGCTGCAGGAAGAACCGCATCAACAGGGAATGTGACGATTTCGTGGAGGATAGATTGCCATGGGATGTCCAAAAACCAGTTCAAGGTTGTTGGTGGTCTCACAGGACAGCTGCAGACGGTGGAGCGCCACTCCTGGGCTGAGAAATGAGCAGTGACCGGTGGGATCGCACTGCGATGGAGGTTTGGGATGACGAGCAATGGTGCAGTCCTGGATCTGTGTGCCGAGCTCACCCCCGGCCGCCAGCACAGGGACACCAGAGTGAGAGTTGCACTGACAGCAGAGAAGTGAGTGGCGATTGCACTGTGGAAGCTTGCAATGCCCCACTCCTACTGGTCATGGGAAATCAGTTTGCAGTTGGAAAATGCACAGCACAGGCCGTTACTATTCAAGCCTGCAGGGCCATTAATTGTCTCCTGTTATGCAGGACTGTGACTCTCGGCAGCATGTAGGACATAGTGGATGGATTTGCAGCTGTGGGGTTCCCGAACAGCGGTGGAGCAATAGAAAGCACGTATAGCTCTATTTTGCCCCAGACCGCCTTGCCACAGAGCGCATCAGCAGAATGGGCTTTTCTGTGTTTATGCAACGCTGGTGCATCACTGGGGATGCTTCACTGACATCAGTGTTTGCTGGTCTGGACGCTCCCATCTTTAGAACATAGGACTACTCAGAAAGCTGCAAGCGGGGACTTTATTTCCCGATCAGTGGATCATCATTGGCAGTCGGGATCCTCGGGGACTCAGCCCACCCCTTACTCCTGTGGCTCATGAAGCTGTACCAGCCACCTGGACAGCACCAAGGAAAGATGTGCCCGTGGAATGTGCTTTTGGTCAAGTGAAGAGACGCTGGTGGTGGTTGCTCACAGGATTAGATCTCAGTGAGAAAAACATCCCCTGTTGTGCCCTGCAGAATACCGGTGAGGCACTGGGGAAGAAGCTGCTGTTAGTATGGAGGGGGAGTGGCTGTCTCCTGAGTTTGACCAGACAGACAGAAGGACTGTGAGAAGAGCTCACGTGGTTGCGGTAGGCCTTGAAAGAGCCGTTTACCCGTGATCCCGACAATGTGGTGTGGGGGCCAGTGCTCCACTTGGCCCTTACGCGTTGGGGCTGTTAGGAATTGTGTGGGGGCTGGGGACCATTTCTAATGAGAACAGCTTGTCAGTGGACCTGTGAATTGGGCGCTGCATGCTGTACCTTTATCATTATCCCACTGTGCGTGGCTGAGCCCAAGAATTCTGGTGCCCAGGACGAGAACAAGTCAGGGGCATTTCAGTAGCGCTGGCCTTCTGCAGCACGTGTGGCTAAATAAAGATAAATGATGGTCCCAAGCCAGGTTCTGTTGGTGCCCAAAGTGGTGCATGGCAACAGTGTGCAATTAAAAACCGATACGCTAGAAAGTTCGGAAAGAAAGGAACAGAACGAAACAAGGGGAAAGAACATTCTTGTCCAGTTCAGCCCATTTTGGCTGCCCATACCACAGCCAAGGCTCTCTCCTGTCAGTGTACAGGAAGCTGGGCTGCACCTGGCTGCCCCTCTGGGTATAGGGGTGCAGGCAGGGCTGCGCCCCCGTGCGACATGGACTGTTAAGAGGGCTATAGGGAGGTGCTGCAGTGGAGTTCTCCATGGACTGCAAAGGGAGTTGAGCCCAGGCTTGTTGAACCTGTAGGTCCACGAGAGTCTGCAACATCTGTGTTTGCTGCCGGAGAAGCCCCATCATGGCCTGGTGCACCTCCCTCTCCTTGGCCTGCCGGGACCCTGGGGTCTTTCTCTTGTCTGCTCTTTCCCTCCCCATACAGTCTGCAGTATTCTCGCTCTGGGCCCTCTGCTCACAGTCTAATGCAGCACTGGCTTGCAGGATCTCACTGGACATGGGGTGTAGGGGTGCATGTCCTCTTAAATCCCGAGTCCTCTTCTGGCTCAGGAGGGGGAACCCCCTGAAGCCGCAGTGGCAGAACTAGAGCTGGCGCACACAGCGATACCCTTGTCAGCGGAGTCACAACAGAAAGTGAAAGCCAAGCTGCAGAACTCTCCTTGCTCCCCTAACATATGAAACAAGACTTTCTCATTGGCACCTGCCCTGAGTGATTGTGCCCAGCTCCGTTCTGCAGTCTGGGGCGTCTGGTGGCAGGGGGGGTGAGGGAATGTTACATACACACATGGGGCAAAGGCACTGAGAACAGGCACTCAATGGGCCGTGCGGATTTCAGCTGAGCTCTCGCTCACGGGAGGCACAGAGATTGTGGTGGCTGCTGGTGTCCTGAAGCTGGCTTCCTGCAGTGGTGCCAGCCGAGCTCATCACAGACTGGCGTGGGACGGGGTCCTACTGTAGAGGAAGAATTGGGCTGCCATCCCTACAGTCCTTCGGGAGAGGATTGCAGAGTCTCTCCGTGAATGTTTCACCGAGAGCTCATGGGAGGAGGCAAGGAACATGCCTCAGCATATAAATAAGCTGCTCCGCCTGCCACCCTGGCCTAACTCAAACAGGGCAGATACCACCTCTCGTCTCGTCGGTGTGCTGCTACCTCTTCTCGTACGAGTACATGAACGAGAAGTCGATGACTGTGTCCTTTCACAGTGCGCTCCGTCACCACCACTGCATTTAGACTGTCGTGAGAAGGGCATTTACGTTCCTTCCCAGGCACCAGGCACATCCAAGTGGGACTGACTGGCCTAGGGGAGTCTCAAGACGAGTCCTGGCTCGTAGCGTAGCAGGACCCCCTCCTCCTTGTCCTCACTGTTCACAGCAATGATCTGGCTCTGGCTCTTGGAGGCATCCATGGAGGTGGGGGTGTCTCTGCTGAGGGTGGCATGCAGCTCTTTGTATAAGCAACAAGTCTGTGGCTTGATGCCAGATCGGTTGTTGGCCTCCCTAGCTTCCTCTTACACCCACCACAGCTCCTCTGCTTTCATTCGACACTGCCACTGGTCGCTGCCACACCCCTTCTCCTGCATCCCCCAAGCAATCGGCTCACACCTATCCACGTTTCTATGGTCGGTCTGTAGCGGTGCTCCCCACAGGCCTGGGAGATCTGGTACCTCTCTGCTCCAAGAAGGAGCATGTCACTGGCTGGGCGCTTGCACATGACGCTGGAGGGCTGCTAGGCTAGCTGGACACCCGGGAAAAGGCATTTCAGAAATGTCTGGTGGTTTTTAAATAGGGTGCTGGGTTCCGGTCTTCGTGCCCCTGGGCAGCCAAGTTCACAGTTGTGATCAGAGTGGTTGTGCTGGGCATTGTGGGACAGCAGCTGGAAGACCGGTGGTGTTACTGCGTTGCTGTAACAGGGCGCGTGCATGGGCGGGAGACGAATGGAAGCATAGAGACATGCACAGCTAGTTTCACGCGAGCCTGACCCTGAGTGTAGACAGGCCTGGATCTCTGCAGATAACCACGACTTCCTGGACTTACCCTTCTCTGTGGCCTCCTGCTGCTTCTCTCCTGGCATCACCTGATTCCTCTTCGGGGGGCTCAGTCTGCAACCAGGGTGGGACAGCCCCAGCTTTCCAGCTGTTAAGGGGTGAGCCACCCTGTTATTGGTTCCCTGCAGAAAATCCTGCAGAGCCAGAGCCCCGAGGGAGCTCCCCCAGGGCCCGAGGCAGCAGTTTATTAGTCACCTGACGCAGTGTGCAAAGGTCCCGAGGTCGGCAGACAGATGCAGAGGTTCAGACGGGTCAGTCTAGCCAACACCCAGCCAAGTCCTGTCTCGCACTTTGTCGTTTGTCCCAGGTGTGTGCTCAGTATCTCTGCACACTCAGCTCCTGGCACCGCCACCTGGCACCGGTCCCCTGTGCTCTCCACTCCAGGCTTTGCTCTGCTTCCCTGCAGAGTGGCAGGGAACCTCCTTCTTCGGCTGTTATCACTCGTTGCGACTGTCTTGCCATTGGGGCCCCCCTGGCTCGCCGGAGCCTCCATTCACACTCCTGTGGACGTCATTCATGTTAATAACTCTGGTTCCCAGCCGGGCTGCTGAGTCAGCACCTCGTCCCTTCCCTTCCACGCAGTGCCTGGCCTTGCCACGTCCAGAGGGAAACAGGCTGGGGCTGGGGGTTGGGGGTTGGGGCTACGCCAGGCTAGAGTTGGGGGTTGGGCATTGGGCCTATGCCAGGCTGGGGGTCAGGGGTCGGACCTACGCCAAGCCATGACTAGAGGTTGGAGGTCGGGCCTGTGCCAGGCTGGGGCTGAGGTCAGGGGTCAGGACTAGGAGTGGGGTCAGGCCTACGCCAGGCCGGGGCTGGGGGTCGGGGGTTGGGCCTACGCCAGGCTGGAGGTCAGGGGTCATAGCTGCAACAGGTTGGGGTTGGGGGTCAGGGGTCAGGCCTATACCAGGTCAGGGCTAGAGGTCGGGGGTCGGACCTGTGCTAGGCCAGGGCTGGAGTCAGGGGTCAGGCCTATGCCAGGCTGGGGATCAGGGTGTGATGAAGTGGGAATATTCATAATGTTTTCTCTGAATACTGTGTGGGTGCCTCAGTTTCCCCTTTGCATTTCTTAAGTATCTAGTATCAGAGGGGTAGTCATGTTAGTCTGGATCTGTAAAAGCAGCAAAGAATCCTGTGGCACCTTATAGACTAACAGACGTTTTGGAGCATGAGCTTTTGTAGGTGGGTATTCACTCATGAAAGCTCATGCTCCAAAATGTCTGTTAGTCTATAAGGTGCCACAGGATTCTCTGCTGCTTTTAAGTATCTAGCTCAGGGGTCGGCAACCTTTCAGAAGTGCTATACCGAGTCTTCAGTTATTCACTCTAATTTAAGGTTCTGCGTGCCAGTAATACATTTTAACGTTTTTAGAAGGTCTCTTTCTACAGGTCTATAATATATAACTAAACTATTGTTGTATGTAAAGTAAATAAGGTTTTTAAAATGTTGAAGAGGCTTCATTTAAAATTAAATTAAAATGCAGAGCTCTCCTGACCGGTGGCCAGGAGCCGGGCGCTGTGAATGCCACTGAAAATCAGATTGTGTGCCACCTTTTCACACATGCCATAGGTTGCCTACCCCTGATCTAGGTGGTGGGAGGAGGGAGTGTGATTGTTGCAGAGCCCTAGAGGGCAGATGTGATGCTAGCTGGACAGAAAACGGCTGACACCCTGTCTCCTGTCTACAAAGGTGCCAGCTGAAGGTGTTGGAGAACAAAGAGATCAGGTGACCTCCTGGCCCAGGAAAGAGACAAAGGCCAGAAAGGAGGGGCTGGAGGGGGTTTCAGTTTGGAGCTGGCTGGGGATGGGAAATGAGGGCAGACGTGAGTGTCTGGCTCGCTGGGCCCCAGAATGGACCCGGCCAAGGAGTCCAGATCTCTGTACCTACAAGCTCTGTTTTAGACCCTATTCCTGTCGTCTAATAAACCTCTGTGTTACTGGCTGGCTGAGAGTCACATCTAACTGCAAAATGGGGGTACAGGACCCTGTGGCTTCCCCAGGACCCCGCTGGGGTGGGCTCGCTGGGGGAAGCACACAGAGGGGCAGAGGATGCTGAATGCTCCAAGGAAAGACCCAGGAGGTGAAGCTGTGTGAGCTTCTTGTCCTGGAGACTGTCTGCTCCTAAGGAGAGGAGGCTCCCCAAAGTCCTGACTGGCTTTGTGGGGAGCAGTTCCAGAGCATCGCCCAGGGACTCTGTGACACGGGGGTCAGGCCTATGCCAGGGCAGGGCTGGAGTTGGGTCATGCCTATGTTCGCCTGGGGGTTACGGGTCGGGACTGCACCAGGGCTTCCAGGTCCATGCCTGGGGTCGGGTTTGGGGGCCCCCACAAAAGCCATTCCTTCTTCAGTGATTGTGGGGAGCCTCACCTAGTGCCCTCTCCCTCAGGAGCAGGACACAGGTGGTGGGACTCCACCCGTGGAGGGGATTCTGGGAGACTCCAAGGGGACACATGGTGTCACACAGGACTGGTGCTATGACCTCAACTTTGGAACAGCTTCTACAAGGATCCCATCATGTGCCAGACACCCTAGGGTGTCACTTCTCCTCCAGGGAGACACGCGGCCTCTCCACCTCCTTAAGCTGGACCCCCTGCTCCACCCTGTGAGCTCCATCCAGTGAGTCCAAGGCAGATCTGTCCAACCTTGGGGAGCAACGCACCCTTCCGCCGGCATCTGCAGGGACACTCAGCCAATGGGGACAGACAGTCGGGATTATTAGTCGATTAGCGCACAGCATAGGAAGTCCTTGGTTAGCCCAGAGAAAAGAAAGTCACAGCTGGTCAGGTCCACCCAGAGCCCCAAGCCTTGGCCCCTGATCACCTTGCAGGGTGTCCAGACAGCAAATGTGAAAAATCAGGAAGGGGGTGGGGGGTAATAGGAGCCTTTATAAGAAAAAGACCCCAAAATTGGGACTGTCCCTATAAAATTGGGACATCTTGTCACCCTACCGCTGTGTCCCCGTTGGTATGTGTCCCAAGCCCTCAGCAGCCAGCCCTTAACCACCCCTGGCACCTCCCCAGCCCTTTGTTCTCCAGCTGGACAAATACTACTTGGCTTCCAGGTGAGAGGTAGCCGCCCATAGCCGCTGGTTGCTAGGTATCAATGTCCCGGTGACTGGGGTTGCCATTGTCTTCTCACAAACTCTCTGGATATGGGGCCCAAGCCCCAGACTGAAGAGAGCCATCCACACCCGAGTCTCTGAGCCACTGCAGAGAGCACCAAGCCTTTCTACTAACTAGGTAACACTGCAGCACACTGGGGAAACTGAGGGACACATAGACTGCATAAAAATGTTACAGAAAATTCCCACGTGGTCACCCCCGGGGCCCAGAGACAGAACACCCCTCTCTGAGGGGCGCTGTCATCCTCCCCTCCCTGGCCCCAGCAGCATGGGCTCTCCGCTGGGTATGAGGCAGTGGCCTGTGCTTTGCCTTGCAGACGGTGCTGGTGATCACCTACCATGAACCCCAGAACCCTGAGTACCAGCACTTCCAGACCCAGCTGATCCTGCGAGCCAAGGAGGAGTTCAAGGTGGAGCTCGGCTACTCGCTGGTAAGTGGGCTGGGCCTGCCGGAGTTTTGCCAGGGCTTCTCTCTGCCTGGCACCTTCCCTGCTGGGCTGTGGGCAGGGGGACCCAAGAGGCCTACGGGGACGGGGCCCGGCCCGAGCATCCTTGGCAAGGCCTGTAAAATGTTGGTCCTGGTCTCAGCCGCCTGGTCCCAGGGCTGGGCCGGGCCAGCCTGCCTCATGTGTGCCGGTGGCATAGAGCAGCCTGGGGGCGGGTGTGTGGGCTGGCTCCCCTCCCCAGGGCAGAGATGGGCTGGGCGAGCCAGCAGGAGATGAAGGGCGCAGGTGGGATGGAGAAAACGAAAACGTGAGAGGAGGAGGGACCCAGCACAGGAGTGTGGAGGGTGAGCGCCCCCCCCCATGGAGCTCTTGACACTCTCCGCACCCGCAGGCCCTGAGGATTCCCCACACGGGAGTGCTGGCAGCTGGGAAGCAGGTGGGTCCCAGCCAGTCCCCATCCCACCCACCTGCCCCGCTCTGGGAAACCTCTCCCAGGGCTCCGAGCAGGAAGGGAACAGGCTGGTAGACACAAAGGGCCCTTCTGGCTGTGCCACGGGTCGGCAGGGGCCCGTCTGGCCCGGTTACACCGGGGGATCTAGGGGCCCTGCCAACCCCCGTTCCTGACAGTGCCTCTCTGTGAGCCCCAGCCGTTGAGGTCTGTGCTGTGGGGCTGCAGGGTCCTGTTCACACGTGCATGGCACTGGCTGAACTTGCAGGAAGCCTTAACACACACAAGCACACACTGCCCTTACACATGTGCATGCTGCCCATACACACACACGCTGCCTTTACAAGTGTGCACGCTGCCCTGACACACACGGGCCGCCCTTACACATGTGCATGCTACTCTTACACGCCACCCTTACATGTGTGCACACTTCCCTTACACACATGCCACCCTTACATGTGTGCGCGCTGCCCTGACATATACGGGCCACCCTTACACGTGTGCACACTGACCTTACACACACACGCTGCCCTTACACATGTGTACGCTGCCCTGACACACATGCCGCGCTTATATGTGTGCACTCTGTCCTGACACACACACGCCACCCTTACATGTGTGCATGCTGCCCTGACACACATGCCTTCTTTACATATGTGCACATTGCCCTGACACACGCGCTGCCCTTACACGTGTGTATGCTGCCCTGACACACACGCTGCCCTTACACATGTACACACTGCCCTTACACACACACTGCCCTTACACATGTGCACATTGCCTTGACACACACACGCTGCCCTTACATGTGTGCACGCTGCCCTGACACACATGCGCTACCCTTACGCGTGTACACATTGTCCTTACACACACACTGCCTTTACACGTGTGCACATTGCCCTGACACACATGCTGTCCTTACATGTGTGCACACTGCCCTGACACACGCACGCCACCCTTACACATGTGCACACTTCCCTGACACACACGCGCCACTCTTACACATGTGCACGCTTCCCTGACACACATGCTGCCTTTACATATGTGCATGCTGCCCTGACACACACGCGCTGCCCTTACACGTGTGCACTCTGCCCTGACACACACACTGCCCTTACATGTGTGCACACTGCCCTGACACACATATGCTGCCCTTATATGTGTGCACGCTGCCCTGACACACATGCGCTTCCCTTACACGTGTACACACTGCCCTTACACACACACTGCCCTTACACGTGTGCACGCTGACCTTACATGTGTGTGACACACACGCTGACCTTACATGTGTGCACACTGCCCTGACACATACACGCCCCACCCTTATATGTGTGCACGCTGCCCTAACACACACACACCACCCTTACACATGTGCACACTTCCCTGACACGCATGCTGCCTTTACATATGTTCATGCTGCCCTGACACACACGCGCTGCCCTTACACATATGCACTCTGCCCTGACACACACGCTGCCCTTACACATGTGCACGCTGCCCTGACACACATGCTGCCCTCTGTCTCTGGCACGTCAACCCCCTGCAGCAGCGGCAGTGGGAGCTCCCCCCCCAGGCTCTGTCACTCGCTGAGGACTGGCCCTGGGGATGGTTCCCGTTGAACAGTGCCCCTACAAGAACAGCAGGTCTGTGTCTCAGGGTGGCAGCGTGGGCTGGGCCCTGCCCACATGACTCACAGAGTTACGGCCGCTGCAGTACCCTGCACAGTGACAACAACCCCTGATTGTGGTGCAGGCAGGTGTAGGCTGAGGGCATCCTTGACCTATCGTTTCTGTGCTGCTAAGGGCCTGGGTTTCTGAATACTCTGAGAGTGTCACTTAGCAACCTCCTGGATTCGGAAGGGGCGACACGTGCGGTCGAATCTGGCACGCTGCAGTGGGAGTCACCTGGGCTGTTGCTGTTGGCGGTGCCTGCTGTGCACGTCGGGTGGGAGTGGCTGCTTGTGAGAGCCTCTCTCTCCTCTCACGTGCCACGAGGACAAGGAAGTTCCAGGGAAACCAAGGGGCAGCAGCGTTACAGCTGATGAAAGGAAATGCACAATGTGTGATCGGCCTGCGGAACTCTCCGCCACAAGGTGTCACTGAGGATGCAAGCCCAGGGAAGGCTTAGCTATTTCTGTGGTGAATGAGACCAGCCAGACTCACAATACTAAGGATTAAAAACAGTTTGGGAGGGACTCGTACCTCACAGTGGGAGATCCTTGAGGGATGGGGCTGCCATCCCATCCTTGGGGTGTGGGGCTGCGGCAGGTTCAGCTCCTCTAGTGCTGCAGCTGGTGGGTGTTGACTTCTGTGGCTCAGGTAGCTCCATGAGTTGCTTAACTTCTCTGTATCTTTATAAACAAAGGGAATTGCCCTGGTTATGCCGTATGCTGGGATCCCTCCTATGAGGGCAGAGTGGCTGTTGTGGGGTGTCACGGAGTCCCCGGGCGATGCTCTGGAACTGCTCCCCACTAAGCCAGTCAGGACTTCGGGGAGCCTCCTCTCCCTTGGAGCAGACTTGTTCAGGGCAAGAAGCTCACATGGCTTCACCTCCTGTCTCCTTGGACGCATTGCAGCATTCCTCTGCCCTCCGTGTGTCTTCCCAGCCAGTGGCCGACTCCAGGCGGGGTCCTGGGGAAGTCCACAGGGTTCTGCACCCCCACTTTGCAGTCAGACGTGACTCTTAGCCAGCAAAACAGAGGTTTATTCGATGACAGGAACAGGGTCTAAAACAGAGCTTGTAGATACAGTGAACCAGACCCCTCGGGCGGGTCCATTCTGAGGGGCAGTGAGCCAGACCCCCACGTCTGCTCTTCACTCCTCATCCCCAGCCCGCTCCAGACTAACCAACCCCTCCAGCCCCTCCTCTCTGCTCAGCTCCTTTCCCGGGCCAGGAGGTCACCTGATCCCTTTGTCTCCCACACTTTCAGTTGGCACCTTTGCAGAGGAGGGGCCCAGACCATCAGTTGCTAGGAGACAGAGTGCCAGGCATTTAGGGGCACTGGCCCCTTCATCTGTAGCAATCACACACCCTTATCCCACCACTGAGATACTTAAGAACTGCCTAGGGGACACTGAGGCACCAACACAGTATTCAGAGGAAACATTAAGAACATTCCCAGTTCGTCACATGGGGATACTCTCGGGGTTCAGCCCCATTATGTGAAGGTCATGGTTAGAGCTGGAGCCCAGACTTCACTGCCCTGTGGCCTGGTGGCTGGGAGCCACTCCTCAGCCAGGGAGCTGGAGTCTGTAGTCGTCTGTCTACACAGCAAAGCAAAACCCCCGCTGGCCCGTGCCAGCCAACTTGGGCCGTGGGGCTCGTCCCTGCTATGTGGATTCTGCAACCTGAGCGCTGGGATCCTCCCGCCCCACAGGGTCCTGGAGCCCAGGGCTCCAGCCACAGCAATGAAACAGCCCCGCAGCTGAAGTCAACTGGCAGGGGCCAGCTGTGGGGTTTTCTTTGCTCTGTAGACAGATGTTTAGGAGCTTCCCCATGGGGCTGGGCTGGTGGGTGGCTGAGGGCCCCAGGATGGGGCTGAAGGCTGCTGTGGAATGGCTGGAGCAGGGGACTGGAGCCGGGAGTCGCTCTCGCTGTTGGTGAGTCTCGAGCATGTCTGGGTTGGCGGCACTCCCAGTTTGGCTGGGCTGGGCTGGGAGCCCAGCCAGTTGCTGTTGGGCGACACTCAGGCTGCAGCAGTGCCTGGCTCCCTGTGTCGGGCAGCACCAGGGAGGGGGCGCTGCCCATGCGGAGCAATGACAGGGGCAGGGGACAGCTCCAGTGATGAATCCAGGCTTGCTGGGCCAGAGGCCATGAAGCTCCAGGGCTTGGTGCCTGGGAGCAGATCCTCTCTGCCAAGCAACCTCTGGAGTGAGATTTGGGAAGCTGCCCTCCCCCAACCCCCATTATCCCCAAGGGCCCCGTGCTGCCCCTGAGGTGTGACCCCACGGAGCTGGAGTGGGTTCTCCTGCTGCCTGCCAGTGCGGCCCAGGACAAGCCAGTGGATCTGACGGTGCCCTGGGGAACGTGTGGGGAGCCCACCTGCTGTGTGCAGGCCCCAGCACCTCCTGCTAGGAGCTTGGACAGAGAGAAGCCAGCTGCTTAGCTGGAAGGTCACCTGCCCCATGGAGCTGGGAGGTCTTGCTGCAGGTGAGAGAAACAGGCAGGTGCTCACACAGCCCCTATGACAGCAGCACATGCACACAACAGCCTCCTGAGGCTTCCCCCTGCACCCCACAGCCTGGACCTCTGAGGGGAGCAGCAGCGCCCCAGCCCTGTTCCCTCACCTGTCACTGTGGGTCCCTCCTGTACAGCCCCAATCTTTGCACTCTCCCCCTATACTGGGCATCTCCCCAGCCCCTGCTCATTCCGTGCCCTGCTCAGAAGCTCTGTATTCCTGCTGCACCCTTGCCAGGTGGGGCACAGGGGGCTGTGGGGTCATGTCAGGGATAGGGACCACGTCGGGTGCGGGGCTGTCTCTGGTAGAAGGAACCATGGGAGGCATGGTGTGACGATGTGGTTCTGGCGGGACCCAACTGAGAGTGCCAAATCAGGACCAATTGCTCAAACAGGGCAGTCACAGCCCTAGGCTGGGGTTTTTCCACCTCTACGGCAAACCAACCCAGCCAGACAAAAATGACTTTGGTGTCTCCCCACTGGTCGCAAGCACACAAGCAATTCCTTAGACCACCATCTCCCAGTATCACCACCATGCATCGGTTCTGGGGAGATGTTATGAAAACCCAAAACCGCCAGTAAAAGAAAAAGGTTCTCTCATCCAAAGGACCAGCCCAGACCCAGGTCATAGTACACATAGATCTTACCCAAATCACAGTGTTGGCCAACTCTTTATATCTAATTAAAGGTTGTATTCATTAAAGAAACAAAGATAGAGATGGAGAGCTAGAATTGGTTAAACTGGAATTCAATTCGATACACAGTTGTGGCAAGTTCTTGGTTCAGGCTTGTAGCAGTTGATGAGTAAACTGAGGTTTAAGGTCAAGTTCTCGGAGGAACATCCCCAGCTGGGATGGGGGCTATCGTCCTTGGTGCAGAGCTTCAATTGTTAGCAAAGTCCCTCAAAAGGTAAGAAGCGGGACTTGAGGGACAAAATTGGAAGATGAGGCCTTCGCTATACTTAATGGCTTTCCAGGATGTAAGGACACTGCTTTGATTCCTACTGTGGAAAGTTACAGCCGAAAAATGGCGTTTGCTAGTTCACAATTGGCCAGGTGTTGCACACTATGCTGAGTCAACCGGCGCGTAACTGGCCTCCTTTCTGAAGGGTCAATTGTGTGTGCTTGTGTCCTATAATGGGCCATCAAGCAAGGGCTACATCAAGCAGGCTAAGCTGAGCTGACACCAGCTTGTCTGGGGTGTTTCCCAGAACTGCAGCACCAATTTGAAATACAGACAGCACACAGCCAATATTCATAACTTCAACTACAAAAATGATACAGACATACAGACAGCATAATCCTAACCAGTAACCCGTAACCTGGTCTTAGACACCTTATATGACCCCCTTTCCATAGGATTTGGTGCCACTACACGAACATGGTTGCAACCCATGTTCTATATGGTCCCAGTTTAATCATTAACGTCACACCCCCAACGCAAAATTGATGCAGGAAGGGATGACACAGACATCACTGACTGCATCCTAATGATTCCCTATGCGGGACAATGCATCAGCTGCAATATTTTCCTTCCCCCTTATGTGGATTATATCCATTTCATATTCTTGAAGGGCCAAACTCCAGCGCAGCAACCTGGAGTTGGTACCTTTGGCCTTGTGCAGCCAGACCAGAGGGGCCTGATCACTCAACACAGTGAATTTTTGGTTGTACAAATAGGGCTTAAGTTGCTTGACAGCCCAGACAATGGCGTAACGTCCCTTCTCAATGGTAGCATAATTTTGCTCAGTCGGGGACAACTTTTTGCTCAAGTACGCAACGGGATGTCTCTTACCCCCCGCCCCTCCTGCATTAGCACTGCCCGCAGCCCAGTATTGGAAGCATCTGTACACAGCAAAAAAGGCCTTTTGAAATGTGGGCTGGCCAACACAGGCTCTCTGGCCAAAGCACTTTTTATGCTTTGAAACCCCTGCTCACAGGCCTGTCCATTGCACCCAGTCTGGTTTTTCCTTTTTCGTCAGGTCTGTGATGGGAGCTACAGTGTCACTGAATCCCTGAACAAACCTCCTGTAATAGTTGGCCAGACCAATGAACGATTGGACCTGCTTCTTAGTTCTAGGAATAGGCCAGTTCTTAATGGCCTCCACCTTTGAAGGCTCAGGGCGCAGTCGCCCATTGCCCACCCTGTGCCCCAGGTAGGTCACCTCAGCAGCTCCCATTCTGCATTTAGAAACCTTAACAGTTAGATTGGCCTCCCTGAGCCGGTGCAGCAGAATCCCTATGTGGTTAAGGTGATCTTGCTACGAACTGCTGAAGATGGCCAGGTCGTCTATATAGGCCCTGGCAAAAGATTCCAGTCCCCAGAGAACCTCATTTATAAGTCTCATGAAAGTAGCCCCTGAATTACGCATCCCAAAGGGCAACACCTTGAACTCATACAGGCCCGATTCCACTATGAAAGCGGATTTCTCTTGTGCATCAGCATCTAGGGGAATTTGCCAATACCCCCTGGT
>NC_133774.1:992932-998676 GCF_003597395.2 Chelonoidis abingdonii
AAGTCATTTTTGTCTGGCTGGTTTGGTTTGCCTTAGAGGTGGAAAAACCCCAGCCTTGGGCTGTGACTGCCCTGTTTGAGCAATTGGTCCTGATTTGGCACTCTCAGTTGGGTCCCGCCAGAACCACATCGTCACACATGGACAGCTGTATGGGCTGTGCTGGGGATTGGCGCTGTGCTGGGTGCAGGGCAGTCTCTGGCGCAGGGCACGGGGGGCTGTACGAGCTGTGTCAGGGATCAGGGCTGGGGAGCCGTGCTGGGGATTGGTGCTGTGCTGGGTGCGGGGCTGTCTCTGGCGCAGGGCACCGTGGAGGAGGTACGGGGGGCTGTACGGGCCATGTCGAGGATCAGGACTGGGGAGCCGTGCTGGGGATTGGTGCTGTGCTGGGTGCGGGGCTGTCTCTGGCGCAGGGCACCGTGGAGGAGGTACAGGGGGGCTGTACGAGCCGTGTCAGGGTCAGGGCTGGGGAGCCGTGCTGGGGATTGATGCTGTGCCAAGTGCAGGGCTGTCTCCGGTGCAGGCACCAGGACAGGCGCAGGGCTCTGATGTCTCTCTCCCGCGGGCAGATGAACCTGGTGGCCGGCTGCTTCTACGACGGCGTGCTGCTCTACGCCATGGCGCTGAACGAGACGCTGGCTGAGGGCGGCTCCAAGAAGGATGGCACCCGCATCGTGCAGAAGATGCGGGACCGGAAGTTCCAGGGTACCGGCCTGGGGAGCCCATGAGGGGAGGGGAGATACCAGCCCAGGCACTCTGGCTGGCACGGGCTGTGTCCCCGTCACTATCCCAGCAACTTTTGCCAGGGCAGCCGTGGCCTGTGCTGGTCCCGCTGGGTGCGCTCAGGCTCAGCGCCCGGCCAGGCACACAAGTTGCCAGGGGGAGGGGGGCAAGCAGCCCCAGGCCCAGCTACTGCTCATTAGTGTTCGGGAGAGAAGCTGGTTCCGAGTGCCCACTGGTCAGGAGGGGACCCCCACCCCCTCCTTCTGCCTCCCCAGCCCCAGGGCTCTCACCTCTGCTCCTTCCTTCCAGGGGTCACCGGACTGGTGAGCATGGACAGCAACAACGACCGGGACACGGACTTCAGTCTGTGGGTGATGGGTGACCCCGAGAATGGGGAATATGAGGTGGGTGCAGCCCTGAGCTGGGGGGGCTCCAGTGTCCTCAGGACTGTCCCAGCTGCCGAGCCATCTCCCAGGGCAGGGCAGTGCTGGGAGCAGGAGCTGAGCCTGCCATGGGGGTTGGAGGAGGGAGAAGCAGCAGGGTCAGTGCCCCCAGCAGGGGTCGGAGGGATTTTGGGGGGACAAAGCAGGTGCATGGGGGGAGGGGGAGGCTTTGTGACACCTGTACTCTGGGCTGTTGTGGGGCTGTTTGTCAAGGAAGGGGATGCATGGAGGCGTGGGGGATCTGCTGGTCTGGCTGTGGAGGGATCGCTGTGCCCCAGCTGTGCCCTCTCTCCATGCAGGTGGCAGGGCACTACGCCGGGGCGGAGAAGAAGCTGAACTGGCTGGGGAGGCCCATTCAATGGGTGAAGGGGGCGCCCCCCCCCGACAACCCCCCCTGCGTCTTCGATGTGGATGACCCCGCCTGTGATAAAAGTGGGTGTGATGGGCCTGCATGTTTGCCCTGGGCAGCCTGCATCCTGTTGAGCCTGTCTCTTGAGCCCCCGGCATCCTTGCCTCCCATTCAGCCTGCCCTGGGGATGGGGGTCGGGGGGCCCACCATCCCTCTGTCCCAGCAGCCTCTGGACTGGAAGGCGCCTGCCCCATATGCAGGAAAATGCCCAACTGAGCCAGGAGCCTTGGGGCTGCAGGATGCCTGCTCCCCTGCCAGGTCTGGGGCTGCCCGCCTTCCTGAGCACCTCCCCCGCCAGCCCCCTGCATCCATCCCCGGATCTCTGAGCATGGGGAGCTCTGCCAGGTCTCTGGCTGCTGCCTTCAGGACTAGGCTTGGGCCCGTCTTGGCACCGGGCAGCACATGCTGGGTGCCCCGAGGGAAGGGCTGAACATTTGACGGGGAGCAGGACAGGGCTTGGGGTCTGTGTGGGGAGCCCTGCCCTGCTAACGAGCTCTCCGCTCGTCTCTCCAGCCCCACTCTCCACGCTGGCCATCGTGGCGCTGGGCACTGGCCTCACCTTTGTCATGTTTGGAATCTCCAGCTTCCTGATTTTCAGGTGAGATGGCTGTGCCCAGTCCTGGCACCCTGCCTCCGGGGCCCCACCCTGCAACCTGTGTCTGGGTCCCCACCACGGCACCCTGCCTCCGGGGCCCCACCCTGGACCCTGCTTCTGGGGCCCTGACCTGGCATCCTGCCTCCGGGGCCCCACCACAGCACCCTGCTTCTGGGGCCCCACCCTGGACCCTGCTTCTGGGGCCCTGCCCTGGCACCCTGCCTCCGGGGCCCTGTCTTGGACCCTGCTCCTGGGGGCTCACCCTGGCACCTTGCTCCCCAGGCCTGGCCATGGCACCCTGCTCCTGGGGCCCGGCCCTGGCACCTTGCCTCCAGGGCCCCACCATGGCACCCTGCTTCCAGGGCCCTGCCCTGGACCCTGCTTCTGGGGCCTTGCCCTGGCACCCTGCTCCCGGGGCCCCGCTCTGGCACCCTGCTCCTGGGGCCCTGCCCTGGACCCTGTTTCCGGGGCCTTGTCCTGACACCCTGCTCCCGGGGCCCCGCCCTGGATCCTGCTCCCAGGACCCGGCCTTGGCCCCCTGCTCCCGGGGCCCCGCCGTGGCTCCCTGTTCCCAGGTCAGATCACAGCCACTGCATGTGCACTGCAAGGTGCGTGTGCAGGGTGAAGTGGGGTGAATCCTCAGCAGCCCCCTTCCCACTGGCACCCAGCAGCCCCTCAGCAGAGGCCACGGGCAGAGGGGCCTGTTGAATGGAGCCCCCAAGAGGGGGGCCAGCTGAGGGCTGGGAGTGGGGGGCAGCTCTGCCACTGTCGGGGTGCTCTATGCCTGGCCCAGCCAGTCCCATCTGCAGAGTGCCAAGGCGCAGGGCCTGGCTGGTAGCCACCCTGGCAGAGACGTCCTGTCCTGGGGGCTCCTGGGCGAATGTCCCACCCTGTGATCACAACCGGCCAGTCTGCCCAGGCAGCCCCAATGGGGAGGGAGCTGTGAGGGGGAGCAGCCGTACACAGCACAGCCAGATCCCTCGATACCAGCCGCCCTTCGGAGGGCAGCTCTGGGTCCGCTGCCCAGCCTGGGGCCACCCCCACATCCCAGAGCACCAGGCCCACCGGCAGCTGGGTTCCTCTGGGAATCCCTCTGCGCAGAGCTTCTGTATTAACCCTGGAGCCTCCCAGGGAGCTCAGCCCCATGGCACCATCCTGCGCCATGTCAGCTGGGAAACCATTAGCCTGGCCCCCCGGCGCGGTATCTGAGCTGCCGGCCTGCGCCCCGCCCCGCAGTATCCGAAGGCGTCACAGCACCAGTGCAGGGGCCGGGAGGCTGCAGCCAGGGCTTTCTGGGGCCCTTCCAGCAGCGAGCCTGCCACGTGCACCATCCTGGGGAGTGCGTGCTGCCCCTGCTCCCGCCTGATCTGCACGGAGTCCCTGAGCGGTGCCACGTCCGGCGCAAGGGAACTCGGTCCCCCACAGGGATCCCACAGGAGGCTCTGGAGGATGCTGCTCCCAGGGGACAGTGCCCCATTCCCTCAGCCACCCCGGTGCAGTGGCTAACGGGTACAGGCCTCCACCCCATGCTGTATGTGCACAGGCTTGTGCTCCGCTGCACACACATAGCATAGCACGCTGCACATGCCTGGTGAATCTCCTGCATGCACGCCCAGTGTGACCGGGCTCAGAGCAGACATGGGGGGGGCTGCGTGGCACTAGGGTCTGACTCCACCCTAGGCACAGGGTGGTGGGGACAGGCGTGGGGGCTGGACTCTCTGGGACACTCCAGATGTGTCACCTGTGAGCACGGTGCCCCTGGGAGTCCGGGGCTCCCCTGACACTCTGTGCTCCCCAGGAAGCTGATGCTGGAGAAGGAGCTGGCCAGTATGTTGTGGCGGATCCGCTGGGATGAGCTGCAGTTTGGGAACACCGAGCGCTACTACAAGGGGGCAGGCAGCCGGCTCACCCTGTCGCTGGTGAGAACTCCCGTCTCCGTACATCCCGTGCCTCCAGAACGCCCGCATCTGTGACCATCCCGGCCCCCGTACGCCTCAGCCCCTCCCCGACAGAGCCCGTACGCCCCGTGCCTCCAGAGCGCCTGCACCTGTGGTCATCCTGGCGCCCGTACGCCTCAGCCCCTCCCCGACAGAGCCCGTATGCCCCGCGCCTCCAGAGCACCTGCGCCAGTGGCCATCCCAGCGCCCATATGCCTTGGCCCCTCCCTGACAGAGCCTGTACGCTCCGTGCCTCCAGAGCGCCTGTGGCCATCCCTGTGCCCGTACGCCTCGGCCCCTCCCTGACAGAGGCTGTACGCCTCGGCCCCTGCCCGACAGAGCCCCTGTTCCTCGGCCCCTCCCCGACAGAGCCCGTACGCCCCGCACCTCCAGAGCGCCTGCGCCTGTGGCCATCCCGGCACCTGTACCCCTCGGCTCCTCCCCGACAGAGCCCATATGCCCCGTGCCTCCAGAGCGCCTGCGCCTGTGGCCATCCCGGCGCCCATATGCCTCGGCCCCTCCCCAACAGAGCCCGTACGCCTCGGCCCCTGCCCGACAGATCCCCTGCGCCTCGGCCCTTCCCCGACAGAGTGCGTACACCCCGCGCCTCCAGAGCGCCTGCGCCTGTGGCCATCCCGGCGCCCACATGCCTCGGCCCCTCCCATATAGAGCCCGTACGCCTCAGCCCCTGCCCGACAGAGCCCGTACACCCCGCGCCTCCACAGCTCCCGCGCCTGTGGCCATCCCGGCACCCATATGCCTTGGCCCCTCCCGTATAGAGCCCGTACGCCTTGGTCCCTCCCCTGTAGAGCCCGTATGCCCCGCGCCTGTGGCCATCCCTGTGCCCCTGCACCTCGGCCCCTCCCCTATAGAGCCCGTACACCCCGCGCCTGTGGCCATCCCGGCACCCATATGCCTCGGCCCCTCCCTGGCAGCCCTGCGCCCCGGCCCCTCCCCTGTGGAGCCCCTGCGCCTCGGCCCCTCCCCAACAGAGCCCTACGCCTCGGCCCCTCCTGTGGGGCTCCTGTGCCTCGGCCCCTCCCCGACAGCCCTTGCGCCTTGGCCCCTCCCTTATAGAGCCCCTTCGCCTCGACCCCTCTCCGACAGCTCTTGTGCCTTGGCCCCTGCCCGACAGAGCCCCTGCTCCTCGGTCCCTCTCCTGTGGGGCCCTACCCTTCGTACCGTGCCCTGTACACTCCCTCAGGCACCCCCACAGAGCCTTTCTATGCACTGTCCCCTGTCACCTCCCCAGCCATCCCCACGTAGCTCTTATAACTCACCCATCACCTCAAGACACCCACCATGCCAGCCCCATGGTCCTCCTGCCACTTCCTAGCCTAGAGCACCCCCCAGGCCACACCCGGCCCCCCACTCTCCCTACCACGCTCTCCTAACTGCCTTGTTCCCTCCCAGCGTGGCTCCAGCTACGGCTCCCTGATGACGGCCCAGGGCAAGTACCAGATCTTCGCCAACACTGGCCACTTCAAGGTGAGTCCCTGGCATTCGCCTGCCCTGTCCCCTTGCATTGAGCCCTGCCCCATTGTCACGGAGTCCCCGGGCGATGCTCTGGAACTGCTCCCCACTAAGCCAGTCAGGACTTTCGGGAGCCTCCTCTCCCTTGGAGCAGACTTGTTCAGGGC
>NC_133774.1:1001996-1037201 GCF_003597395.2 Chelonoidis abingdonii
CTGCACCCCCACTTTGCAGTCAGATGTGACTCTTAGCCAGCAAAACAGAGGTTTATTCGATGACAGGAAAAGGGTCTAAAACAGAGCTTGTAGATACAGCGAACCGGACCCCTCGGCCAGGTCCATTCTGAGGGGCAGTGAGCCAGACCCCCACATCTGCACTTCACTCCTAGTCCCCAGCCAGCTCCAGACTAACCCCCCTCCAGCCCCTCCTCTCTGCTCAGCTCCTTTCCCTGGGCCAGGAGGTCACCTGATCTCTTTGTCTCCAACACCTTCAGTTTGCACCTTTGCAGAGGAGGGGCCCAGGCCATCAGTTGCTAGGAGACAGAGTGCCCGACATTTAGGTGCACTGGCCCCTTCCTCTGCAGCAATCACACCCCCTTATCCCACCACCTAGATGCTTAAGAACTGCCTAGGGGACACTGAGGCACCAACACAGTGTTCAGAGCAAACATTAAGAACAGTCCCAGTTCGTCACACCCATGTGGCGCTGAACCTGTCCCTGTCCCTATCCCCCAGGGGAACATGGTGTTCAAAAGGCATCTGTGCCTGCCCCCGTCCCCTTGCACTGACCTCCCGCCCGTGCGGCGCTGACCCTGTCCCTGTCCCTGGCCCCCAGGGGAACGTGGTGGCTATCAAGCATGTGAATAAGAAGCGGATCGAGCTGACGAGGCAGGTGCTCTTCGAACTCAAACATGTATGTACTGGGGAGCTGGGCAGGTTGGGCTTGCGGCTGGGGAGGCGATGGGGGGCCCAGGGGTCTGCTGGAGCAGGAGTGATTGATGCTGGGTGGGGTTTCCAGCCTACCCCAGCACTGGCTGAGTGCAGCATGGTTCAGAGCCCTGGCTGTGCTCAGCTCACATCGAGGTGCCTTGTGGAGCCTGGTGGGTCCGACATGATGCCAGGTGCCAGAGACATGTCAGGGACATGTGTGTCCATGGCAGGGGGAGGGGGCACACAGGCAGCAACGCACAAACGCAGATGCACCCACCTCCCTGCTCTGCCCAGGACCGCACAAGTCCCATTTTATCATCCAGCCCGAATCTGGCTCTCAGGGCCTGAGCCGAGGCCCAGGAACAGCCATCACTGTGCTAGCATCGAGCGTGTCGTGTGGCTCTGATTCCAGAGTGCCTGCGCTGGTCACCAGACACCCAGGCCGGCCCCATCCCCTCCCAGGCCTGGGTGGTGTGGGGTGACCCAGCCAGGGCTCTGATGGGTCCCTGCTTCTGTTTCCGGCCCTAGATGAGGGACATCCAGTTCAACCACCTGACCAGGTTCATCGGTGCCTGCATCGACCCGCCTAACGTGTGCATCGTGACGGAGTACTGCCCGCGGGGCAGCCTGCAGGTGAGGGGGCTGGGGCATGCCGCTGGCTCGCTTGCTGCTGGGCGGTGACCCATGGAGAGGCTGCGGCGGCTGACAGAGGCCAGGAAAGGGGTTGGCAGGGTCTGTTACAGCGCACTGGCCCAACAAGAGAGCAGGACGAACTCCTCCTTCGGCACCTCTCCGCAATGTGCGGAAAGATAAATGGCATTGTTGTGGGTGATGTCAGTCAGGAGGTATCTTGCTGCCCATGGTACAAGATCAGCAGTTTCTAGACATTGTAGCTGATGCTTTTCTAACACGAAAGGTGTTACACCCAGCGTGGGTGCAGATGAATTAATCACTGGTGTGGAGGCTGGTGGTTGCCCAAGGACCAGTGATTGAGACCTGACCACATTCAGTACAAGCAAGCGGAGGGCAGCTCCAAGCAGGGAAATCAGTACTTGCTGCTTCAGAAGGGCTTCTCCCAACCCAGAGGAAAATTATGAGTAAAATTTATTGGGAGGGAAAATTTAGACAGAAAAATGTGAATGAAAAGTGGGAATTTTGAAAGCAGAGTTTATTGGCCGGCCAAAAATGATCCCACAATTGTGCAAGAGGGGAACTCTGGTGTAGAGCCCGTCAGGGCTGTCCTTACCCATACACAGAGTACGCAGCTGTGCAGGGCACCAGGAAATTTGGGACACCACATATCCTGGTACCCTGTGGAGCTGTGTGCTGCTCTGGCCCCTGCTCCGCCTCTTCCCCAGGGCCCCTCCCCCCTGCTCCAGCCCTGCTCCTTCCCTCCCCCACCACGCCGCTTCCCAGCTCCGCCCCACCTCGCCCCTGCCCCGGCTCTTCCTCATGACCCCTGCCCCTCCTCCAACTCCACCCCTTCCCTCCCTCAGCCCCGCCCCACTCGCCCCTGCTCCGCCCCCACCATGCACCTTCCCAGCTCTGCTCCATTCGCCCCTGCTCTGCCCCCACCACGGCCCCTCCCAAGCTCCGCCCACCTGCCCCTGCCTTCCAGCTTCTTCCCCATGCCTGCCTCCCCAACTCCGCCCCTCCCTCCCTCAGGCTCCGCCCACTCGCGCCCTGCTCCTCCCTACCTGCGCCCTTCCCAGCTCCGCCCACCTTGCCCCTGCCCAGCTCATTCCCCATTGCCCCGCCCCTCCCCAACTCCGCCCCTCCTCCCTCAGCCCCGCCCCACTCGCCCCTGCTCCTCCCTATCCTCGCCCCTTCCAGCTCCGCCCCACCTTGCCCTGCTCCAGCTCTTCCCCATGGCCCCTGCCCCTCCCCAACTCCACCCCTTCCTCCTGGCAGCCCCGCCCCACTCGCCTCTATCTCCGCCCCCACCGATCACCTCCAGCTCTGGCTCCATTTCGCCCCTGCTCCGCCCACCACGCCCCTCCCCCAGCTCCGGCCACCTCACCCCGCCTGCTCTTCATGGCACCTTGCCCCCCCCAACCCCGCCCCATCCATCTCCAGCCTCGCCCCCACTCGCCCCTGCTCCTCCCCTACCTCGCCCCATTCCCAGCTCCGCCCACCCTCGCCCCTGCTCCGCCTCTTCCCCAGGCCCTCCCTCAGCCTCCGCCCACCTCCCCCTGCTTCCACCCCCACCACGCCCCTCCCCAGCCCCGCCCCACTCGCCCCTTGCTCTGCCCCCACCTCGCCCCTCAGCCCCGCCCCACCTCACCCCTGTTCTGGCTTCCCATGGCCCTGCCTCTCCACACCCCGCCCTTCCCTCCCCCAGCCCTGCCCCACTACCCCTGCTCCGCCTCCCACGCACATCCCCCCACTCCAGCCTTTCTCCTGGATGACTCCAGAAGCAGTCGGCTCCCGCACTCACGACTGGTAAGCGGAGCGACCTAGACCTAGCCTGCGACTGCTCCCTGGCTCCCAGCTGTGCGCCGGCGAGTGCTTGGGGGTGGTTCCCCCTTCCCCCCAAGCCTGGGAGCCAGGGGAGTCAGAACAGGCTGGGGCTGGGTCACTCCGCTTCCCGCAGGAAGTGGCCAGCCCCCCCACCCCTCCAGCCCCCACAAGGGCCTGGGCAGGGCCCCCACACTAGCCCCACCTCCGTGGAAGGGCTGCAATAGGGCACAAAATAGCTAGGGTGCCCTGGAGCCCATCCTTGCGTTCAGGGGAAATGATGGTGTAAACCCAACATCTCCTGGGGGTGCGGTGTACCTGTCCCACTAGCGGCACTGAGACCCCTTAGAAGAGCAAGAATTAATTGTTTGCTCTACACCAGTGCGTTTAACTCATGCAGAGAGGCCTCATGCACTAAGCTTCACGTGGTTCCATTCGACCTGCCCGCCAACGACCACATTCTGTCAGTGTACAAGTGGGATCAAACCAGGCGACCTCTGGGAGCTCAGAGCTTAGTGCATGAGGCTTAAAAGCCATCTGGCAGTTAGCTAAGGCTGGAGAGCAGACTCACCAGTCTCTCTTCTCTAATCGGTCTGGTTGCCACTAGATGGGACAGACAACCACCCCCAGGAGGTGTGTACAATCGCAGCAATTGGATATGGAAAAAGGGACTAGGTGTCCTGGCAAATTGATGTGAATTAGTGTACCGTGAAGAACCATTCCGTGTACTTCCAGCCCGCACACCACACGATCCAACTGTCTACAGCCAAGCACTGAGTACAACCGCATCTGCCTGCTAACCCCTCTGACAGAACCACAACCTACAAAAATCTCCACCTAGCTTTCTCAAACTACAAACCCGCGACAGGAAATAAGGAAACAGATCAACAGAGCAGGAACAGCTGTACTTAGAGCCTCTTACTGCAAGACCAACCCAGAAAGAAACGAACAGGACTCCACTGGCCAATCACATACCAGTTCTCCAAGCTAAAACTCCTCCAACAACCAGTCATCAGATCTACAACCATCCTGGACAATGATCCCACAACTTTCACAGGTCTTGGGTGGCAGGCCAGTCCTCGCCCAACAGACAACCTGCCAACCTGAAACGTATCTCACCAGCAACCTTGCACACACGCACATAGTATGTGATCCTGCTAGACTCAAGAACCATAATCCATGCAACTAACTTCGATGCCAACTACTGCCACATATCTACACAGGACACCATCACAGACCTAACCCAGCTCAAGCGCGCACCATCACCGGATTCATTCACCTGCACCCACCAATGGTACATATCCCAGTCATATGCCAGCAATGCCCCTCTGCTATGTTACATCGGCCAAATGGACAGTCCCTACGGGAAAAGGAAAATGGAACAAATCAGATATCAGGAATGGCATATTTACAAAAACCTGTAGGAGAGCACTCTCAACCTCCTGGCCACACTATTAGCAGACCTTAAGTGGCCCATCCGCCAGCAAAAAACCTCAGGACCAGACTTTCGAAGAGAAACTGCTGAGCTTCAGTTCATCTGCGAAAATTTGACACCATCAGCTCAGATGCAACAAAGGCAGTGATATGGCTTGCCAACGTACAGAACCAGTTTCTCCTCTCTTTGGTTTTCACCCTCAACGCTAGAACAGGGCCTCATCCTCCCTGATTGAACTAACCTCGTTATCTCTAGCTTGCTTCTTGCTTACATATATATACCTGTCCCTGGAAATTTCCACTACCTGCGTCTGAGGAAGTGGGTATTCACCCACGAAAGCTCACGCTCCAAAACGTCTGTTAGTCTGTAAGGTGCCACAGGACTCTTTGCTGCTATTCCTGCGCTCATCAAGTTTGAATGGCAGTGACTCCCTGCAGAGCACAGGCCAGAGGAAACACCCCTCCCCCCCCCAGTTACCCTGGGACTGAGCACCAGAACTTGGGTTTGACTAAAGCATCTTAGAGGAGGGCCTCTGGGGCTGATCTGCGGACACGAAGAGATGGAGACTCCACCGCTGCCCATGGCAGTCAGTTCCCATGCTTCAGCAGCCGTATTTCCAATTGAAATTTGTCTGGCTTTAATGTCCAGCCTTCAGTGGTGGTTCTGCCTTTCTCTGCTAGATTGGGAGCCCTTCAGTGCCCAGAACTTTCTGTCTGTAACGGTGTTTACACGCTGATCGTGGCACTCGCCATCTTTTGGACTGAGCTCTTTAAGTCTCTCACTGTCAGGCATTTTCTGTACCCCTCAAATCATTGTTGTGGCTCTTTTCTGCCCTCTCACCAAGATGCGGTTCAGGATTTGGACACCAGAACTGGACGCAGTATCCAGTATCAGGCTCCCCAGTGCTGTAGAGAGGTAGAATCACCTCCGTGCTGCATAGCACGTGGAAGACTCAGCAGCGACTTGCTGACAGTGTGCAAGGACCTTTCCAGGCGGCAAACCCTGGGCACTGAAGGCTGAACAAGAACTGATGGCTGGAAGCTGAAGCCAGATACATTCAGTTTGGAAATACAGCACCAGTGAGGGTGACTGACCACTGGAACAAACTGCCCAGGGCCATGGTGTTTCTCCATCTTGGGGCCTTCAGACCCAGATTGGAGCCTTTCCGGGTGATGCTTTGCCAGGCACAGTTGGTGGGCTCTGTACAGGGGTGTGCAGGGGGACTGGAATGGCCTGTGCTCTGTGGCAGTTCAGACTAGATGATCTAATAGCCCCTCCTGGCCTGCGCTCTGTGAATCTATGAAAGAGAAACCCTATTGCCATGCCAGTTGTGGCCCAGATTGCAGCACCTGTCTCAGCGCGGGGGTTGTGTCCAGGGGCTGGGAGCCTTGGCATGGGGTCACGAGGGCTCGGGCATGTCTTGAGGGGGAGTCATGGTGCTGGTGGCTGGAGTGTCCCATGGGGTGTGGCACACCTGCCCAATGGAGAGGGCCTGGCTGGGGGTGGCTTGGCTGGAGTGCCCGGAGCCCACACCTGACACACTTCACTCTCTGGCACCTCCCAGGACATCCTGGAGAATGAGAGCATCAACCTGGACTGGATGTTCCGCTACTCGCTCATCAATGACATTGTGAAGGTACGAGAGCGTGGGGCGCGGCTCCTCTCTGCCCTGCACCTGTGGGTCTGGCGCCTCGTGCTTGGGGCCCTGCTGGCACTGGGGAAGCAGCACTGGGATGAGAGAACTCCATGGCCAGACAGCGTCACCGTGGCAGGCAATGCTCCCCACTCTGGCCGTGGTATTGGGGGTGGGGGAAAACCTTGTTAGGCCCCACCCCACACTAGGGAAGGTGCCACGGAACCACCTGTCCCTGCTCTTGGTTCTCCAGGGAGTGCAGAGCCCCGTGGCACCAGCCCACTAGCCAGGGTGGGACGCTGGCGCTTTCCCTGCTGGTGACCCCGGGGTAGCCGTGGCTGGGTCATGCCAGCTCTTGTGCCCTCTGGGCCGTAGGGGGTAGAGTTTCTGCCCTGATGGGGTGCCCCCAGGTTCTGGCTGGGGGAGGGGCGTAGGTCGGGGCTGTCTCCTGGTCTGGAAGCCCCAGGAGTCCCGATGGGTGACATCTCAGCAGCATCTGTCTGGCACAGGGAATGGTCTTTCTGCACAACAGCATCATTGGGCACCATGGCAGCCTCAAGTCCTCCAACTGCGTGGTGGACAGTCGCTTCGTGCTCAAGATCACGGACTACGGGCTGGCCAGCTTCCGCTCCAGCTGCGATGCCGAGGACAGCCACGCTCTGTATGCCAGTGAGTGCCCCCGCCCCAGAGTGCACCTGCTGTCCGCCTCCCCCTGCTCCCCAGGAGCCTCGCTTCCTTCCCTGCCAGCAGCATGTAACGATGCAGCCTCTGGCGGGACACAACTGAGAGTATCAGTTCAGGACAAACTGCTCAGAGCAGGACAGTCACAGCCCCAGGCTCGGGGTCCTTTATTATTAAGGCATCAAACCAGCCAGACAGAGAGGATTCTCTGCTGCTTTCACAGATCCAGACTAACACGGCTACCCCTCTGATACTTGATACCAGCCAGACAGAGAGGACTTTGGTGTCACCCACTGGCTAACCACACGTCACACAAGCAATTTCCTTAGACACTCCAGTCTCCCAGTATCACACCCAGTCCACACGTCCTCGGGATGATGCGTTATGACACACCCCAGTAAAAGAAGTTCATCGATCCCAAGAGCAAGCCCTACCAGTTCATATACACATATCAAATCTTACCACATCACGCCATGTTTGCCAATCCTTTAGAATCCTAAAACTCTAAAGGTTATCTTCTATAAGGGAAAAAAAAAGAATAGAGATGAGACCGCTAAATTGGTTAAATGGAATCAAACTCCATACAGTGATGGAAAGTTTCTTAGTTCAGGCTCTGTAGCAAGTGATGGAGTGAACTGCAGGTTTCAACTCAAGTCTCTGAGTCTATCTCCCATAGCGATGGGGTCATTCAGTCCTTTGTTCGAGCTTCAGTTTGTTAGCAAGATTCCGTCCAGAAGCAAGAAGCTGAATAGAAGACCAAATATGAGAGTTTCCAAGGCCGTTATTCTCCCTTCCTTGTGGAAGGACACCCCTTTGTTCGTTACTGATGGAAAAATCACAGCAGCAAGAATTGGGAGCGATGTCACATGGGAAGTCACCATGTCCAGGCATGACTCCGTTTGCAGGCTGACGATTGTTACTAATAAAAGTTTAAAGAGAGAACTGGATAAATTCATGGTGCTAAAGTCCATAAATGGCTAGTTAGCCAGAAGGGTAAAGAATGGGTGTCCCTAGCCTCGGTTTGTCAGAAGGAGAGGAGATAGGCAAGAGAGAGATGCAATTGATCATTGTCCTTGTTAGATTCACTCTCTCTGGGGCACCTGGCATGGCCATGTCAGTAGACAGTCTGGCTAGATGGGACCTTTGGTCTGACCCAGTACGGCCGTTCTTATGTTCTTAAGTGTTTCTCAGTAAGTGCCCATTCTCAAGAAACTGAGCAAATGCTTCACTGAGGCTGCTTTGGAATCAAACACATTTCAGATACAAGTACATAGCCCATATTCATAACTTCAAATTCCCAAATGATACACACACACACAGCCAGCATCATCATAACCAGCAAATCCTAACCTTTCCATAGACACCTCACACGACAACCTTTGTACAATGTTTGCTGCAGATATATAACAGTGGTTGGAACAATGATCTATATGGTCACAGTTCGTGTCAATAACGTCACAGAGGAGAAGTGGTCCCCTATGCTCAGGACCGAGAGGGCAGCTCAGCGTGGTCCTTCAGGCCTGGGCTGCCCCACAGCGTGCTCCCCTGGCAGCACCCAGCCTGGCCCCCGCACAGCTCCCATCCGGGCTCCATTGAGCTGCGTGGGGCTTGGCCCTGGGGGCTCTGGGCTGCTGGGTTCTCTCAGGGTGGGTGGAGGTCGGACCCGTGGGGCTCCGCTCAGAGGTGGCTGTGCTCCTTGCTCCTCCCAGAGAAGCTGTGGACGGCCCCAGAGCTGCTGCAGCAGGGGCGCCTGCCCCTCCCAGGGATGCAGAAGGCTGATGTGTACAGCTTCAGCATCATCCTGCAGGAGATCGCCCTGCGCAACGGGCCCTTCTACATCGAGGGCATGGACCTGAGCCCCAAGGGTGAGTGGGGGCTGGGTCCCCAGGGATGGGGCGGTGGGGGGCTGGATCCTAACGTGGGGAGGGGGCAGGGCTGGGGCCCAGGGATGGGGCAGTGGGGGGCTGGACCCTGAGGTGAGACCGGGTGGGGGAGGCATGACTGGGTCCCTAGGGACAGTGCTGTGGGGCCCAGACCCCGAGGTGCAAGAGCTGGGAGGCAGGTCTGGGTCCCTAGGGATGGGGCGACAGGGCCTGGACCCCGAGGTGCGAGGGCAGGGGGCGGGGCAGGTCACGGTCCCTAGGGACAGGGCAGTGGGGGACTAGACCCTAATGTGGTGGGGGCAGGGCTGGGTCCCTAGGGATGGGGTGGCGGGGGCCTGGACCCCGAGCTCAGAGTTCAGGGGGGCAGGGCTGGGTCCTCAGGGACGGGACAGTGGGGAGCTAGACCCTAACGTGTGAGGGGGCAGGGCTGGGTTCTCAGGGATGGGGCGGTGGGGCCCGGACCCTGAGGTGCAAGGGCTGGGGGGCAGAGCTGGGTCCCCAGGGACAGGGCGGCAGGGCCAGGACCCCGAGGTGCGAGAGCTAGGGGGCAGGGCTGGGTCCCTAGGGACGGGGTGGCAGGGGCCCATACCCTGAGCTCAGAGTTCAAGGGGGCAGGGCTGGGTTCCCAGGGATGGGGCAGCGGGGGCTGGGCCCCGAGGTGCGAGTGCAGGGGCCAGGGCTGGGTCCCCAGGGACAGGGCCGCAGGGCTGGGGGGCAGGGCTGAGTCCCTAGGGACGGGGCGGTGGGCCCAGACTCCGAGGTGCGAAGGCTGGGGGGCAAGGCTGGGTCCCTAGGCACAGGGCAGCAGGGCTCCAGACCCTGAGGTGTGAGGGCTGGGGGGCAGGGCTGTGTCCCGAGGCACAGGGCAGCGGGGGCCCGAACCCCGAGGTGCGAGTGCAAGGGGGCAGGGCTAGGCCCCAGGGACGGGGTGGCGGGGGCCCGTACCCCGAGCTCAGAATTCAGGGGGGCAGGGCTGGGTTCCCAGGGACAGGGCGGCAGGGCCCGGACCCCGAGGTGCGAGGGCTGGGGGACAGGGCTGAGTCCCTAGGGACGGGGTGGTGGGCCCAGACTCCAAGGTGCGAAGGCTGGGGGACAGGGCTGAGTCCCTAGGGACGGGACGGCGGGGCCCACACCCTGAGGTGTGAGGGCCGGGGGGCAGGGCTGGGTCCCTAGGCACAGGGCAGTGGGGGCCCGAACCCCAAGGTGTGAGTGCAAGGGGGCAGGGCTGGGCCCCAGGGACAGGGTGGCAGGGCCTGAACCCCGAGGTGCGAGGGCTGGTCCAGCCTAGGGCGAAGACACCCAGGCTGTGCAGCCAGCAGCGCGGGCGTTGGTGCCCCGGGCCTGGCTGGACTCCTTGCCCAGGCCGGTGACGCGCTCCCGTCCCCGCAGAGATCGTGCAGAAGGTGCGGAACAGCCAGAAGCCGTTCTTCCGGCCCTCCATCGATATGGGGCTGCACAGCGAGGAGCTAGCCGTGCTCATGGAACGCTGCTGGGCGCAGGAGCCCGCCGAGCGCCCCGACTTCAGCCAGATCAAGATCTTCATCCGCAGATTCAACAAGTGGGTGCCCCGGCTGGGGCGGGACAGGGCTTGGGGCGCAGCTGGCACCCAGGGGCTGGGGAGGTGTCTGGGGTGTGGGAACACCTGGGAGCAGGGCTGAGACGTGTGAGTGGGGGACATGACGGGCAGGAACGGAGAAGCAGGACGGTGAGTGCGTGCGAACACAGGAGCCTTACGGTGTCACACACAGCCCCTTTGGGGGGGGGAATACGCAGGGGTGGGGGTCTTATCTCCCACCTCCCAGTCGTGTGTTCTCAGGTGGGGCATGCTGCTCACCCTCCCCACTTGGGGGGAGGGGGTCTGCTCCCCACGGGGCATTGGGTGCCAGGTGTCACTGTTCTGGTGACTGGGTTTTCAGATCCTCCATCGATATGGGGCCAGCCTCAGAGCCAGCAGGGCGACATTCAGACTTGTGTGTCAGCCTCCCTGAGAGCAGACGGTCCGTTCTCCCCCGCTTCACCCCCAAGCATACAAAATATAGGGGAAACTGAGGCACACCACAAGGTCATGTAACATATTCCAGAAATTTCCCACTCAGTCACAGTAGCAACCAGGGTTATGTGATGCCACAGCCTCTTCTTGAGTGCCAGCCTCAGGAGGAGACTGGGGAGCAGCAGCCCTTGGGGAGCAGGCGCTGAGTGGGTGGGCGTTATGGTGCCCCCGTGTTGTGGATACAAGGTCCCCCCATAAGTCTCCCATGGCCTCCCTGCCGGCCTGTCTCTGCAGGGAAGGCAGCACCAGCATCCTGGACAACCTGCTGTCGCGCATGGAGCAGTACGCCAACAACCTGGAGAAGCTGGTGGAGGAGAGGACGCAGGCCTACCTGGAGGAGAAGCGCAAGGCCGAGAACCTGCTCTACCAGATCCTGCCCCAGTAAGAGACCCACACAAGCCCCTGAGCACGTGCTGGCAAGGGGAGGAGCCCAGGGGGCATATGCCAAGCTCCCCCACGGGTGTGTGCTGGCACGGGCTGAGTGTGTGGAGCACCTCCGTGAGCGTGTGGTGGGGTGCGGGGCAGCATGCCCCTTGGGGAGGTCAGCACCTGGTGCACATGAATATTGCCTGGGACTTTGGAACAAGCAGGGGAAGGCAGGTGGGCCAGGCCTCGGGGAACCTGAGGAATTAGGTCAGTAGGTCAGGGCGCCCCCATGAGGTGAGAGGCCCAAACGTGCTCCCCTGCCCTGGCTGGTCGCCCGCCCTCGCACACTGGGTCAGGAGGGTGCCCCTGCCCAGAGCCTGGGGTGGGGGGGACAGCGCAGACGCTGTGCAATGGCTGGAGCGCAGGCTTGTGGGGGGGCAGGTCTGGGGACGATTTTGGGGGAGGAGTGTCAAGCGGCAGATGCCTGAGCCACCACTAAGCGCCCCTTGGGCGGTCCCACAGGATCCTTGCCATTCCCCCAGAGACCCTTCCTCGCCCTGACCCCACCAGACTGACTGGGGGGATGAGGGGGCTGGCAGGCATTCTCGCTGCTGACTCGCGGGAGTGGCTGGTGGATGGGGGTTAAAGGCCTTAGCACTGGTGCACCTGGCCTCGTGCCTGGGGTGGGGGGCAGGGGCCTAGTGCTCCTGTTTTGCTCCCATTTCACAGCGGGGGTGGGGAGGGCGCCAATCTGGGGCAGCAGCTCACACTGACCTGCTCCCCCCAAGCTCCGTGGCCGAGCAGCTGAAGCGTGGGGAGACGGTGCGGGCCGAGGCCTTCGACAACGTCACCATCTACTTCAGCGACATTGTGGGGTTCACAGCCCTGTCGGCTGAGAGCACTCCCATGCAGGTAACCAGGGGAGAGAACACACCTGTGCAGGTAACTGGGAGAGAGTCCCCATGCAGATAACAGGGGGGAGAGCACACATCTGTGCAGGTAACTGAGGGGAGAGAGCCCCCATGCAGGTAACGGGGGAGAGAACACACCTGTGCAGGTAACTGGTGGGAGCGCCCCCCATGCAGGTAACTGGGAGGGAGAGAACACACCTGTGAAGGTAACTGAGGGTTGAGCCCCCCATGCAGGTAGCTGGGGGGCAGAGAACACACCTGTGCAGGTGACTGGGGGGGGAAGAGCCCCCCATGCACGACACCTAGGTGGGGGGAGAGCAGCGCCCCTGCAGGGAGCCAGGGGGACCCCTGCGGGGATGGATCTGTAGGGAAGCAGCCAGTGAGCAGCCTTCCCACCCCCCCTGGCAGCCCAGTTCCCGGAGCTCTGAGCATGGGCTGGCCCATGCGTGGGGGGCCGTGGCCCACAGTGTGGGTGTGGCTGGGCGCCCCGGGGCAGTGCTGGCAGCGCAGCAAGTGGCCAAGAAGGCTGGGCCCTCACCTGTGCTCCCCACCTACAGGTGGTGACCCTGCTGAACGATCTCTACACCTGCTTCGACGCCATCATCGATAACTTTGACGTGTACAAGGTGAGACTGGCCGGCTGCTATTGGGGCAGGGCCTGGACACAGCCCTGGTACTTGGGCGGGTTGGGGGAAGCTGTGCCCCAGAGAGGGGGTGGGGAGCTGGGATGGTGCACCTCGGCAAGGGGCCACGGAGCCTGGCTCTCAGCGGGATGGGGTCTGTGAAGATGCGGTTCTGGCAGGACTCAACTGAGAGTGCCAAATCAGGACCAATTGCTTAAACAGGGCAGTCACAGCCCAAGGCTGGGGTTTTTCCACCTCTAAGGCAAACCAAACCAGCCAGACAAAAATGACTTCGGTTTCACCCCACTGGCCAGCCACAAGTCACACAAGCAATTTCCTTAGACACTCCAGTCTCTCAGTATCACCACCAGTCCCACTCGTCCTGGGGATGAATGGTTATGAAAACCAACACCCCAGTAAAAGAAAAAGGTTCTCTCGATCCCAAAGGACCAAGCCCCAGACCCAGGTCAATATACACATCAGATCGTACCCACAAATCACGCTGTTGCCAATCCTTTAGAATCTAAAATCGAAAGGTTTATTCATAAAAGGAAAAAGATAGAGGTGAGAGCTAGAATTGGTTAAATGGAATCAATTACACACAGTAATTGCAAAGTCCTTAGTTCAGGCTTGTAGCAGTGATGGAGTAAACTGCAGGTTCAAATCAAGTCTCTGGAGAACATCCCCAGCTGGGATGGGTCATTCAGTCCTTTGTGCAGAGCTTCAGTTTGTAGCAAAGTCCCTCCAGAGGTAGGAAGCAGGATTGAAGACCAGATGGAGATGAGGCATCAGCCTTATATAGGCTTTTCCAGGTGTAAGAACACTCCTTTGTTCCTACTGTGGAAAGTTACAGCAAAATGGAGTCTGCAGTCACATGGGCCAGTTTCTGCACACCCTGCTGAGTCACAAGGCGTATCTGCCTCCTCTCAATGGGTCAATTGTGTAGTTAATGGTCCTTAATGGGCCATCAAGCAAGCTAAGCAGAGCTGACACCAACTTGTCTGGGATCTTTCCCAGTAACCCAGCACAAGCTTGAAATACAGACAGTACACAGCCAATATTCATAACTTCAACTACAAAAATGATACAGACAGCATAATCCTAACCAGTAACCCGTAACCTGGTCTTAGACACCTTATATGACCCCCTTTTCATAGGATTTGGTGCCACTGCAGGACCTTGGTTGCAACCCATGTTCTATATGGTCCCAGTTTAAATCAATAACGTCACAGCGTCTCTCCCCTTTGATCTCCCTGGGATGGCAGGCCCGGACATGCGTTTGCCGGTGCTCGGCCTTGACTCTGCTTGGCCCCCCAGGTGGAGACGATTGGAGACGCCTACATGGTGGTGTCGGGGCTGCCGGTGCGGAACGGGAAACTGCACGCCAATGAGATCGTCCGCATGGCGCTAGCGCTGCTGGAGGCTGTGAAAACCTTCAAAATCCGACATCGGCCCAACGACCAGCTCCGGCTGCGCATTGGCATCCACACCGGTGAGCTGCCGGCACCGCTCGGCAGAGACCAGGCTCCTGCAGCCGGCGGGTGGGCCCGGGCCCAGCTCCCCGGTGGGGGAACACACTCTGAGTCACAAGCAGGACTGGGGGGCGGGGGTTCCCGGGGCCTGCAGGGGTGACGGCTCTCTCCCCCGGCAGGTCCTGTCTGTGCCGGGGTCGTAGGGCTGAAGATGCCCCGGTACTGCCTGTTTGGGGACACAGTGAACACAGCCTCGCGGATGGAGTCCAACGGGCAGGGTAAGTCTCCTCCCCAGCGGGCAGCTCCCCCAGTCCCCACCCAGGACCTGCCCAGTGGCCGGGCGTGTTCGGGGTCTGGCCCTCACCTCCCAGTGGCAAGGCGAGTTGAACCCATCTAGCCCAGTAGCCCCCAGCCCAGATCCAAGCGGTGGGTCTGCGAGTGTAGCTCCAGACCCACTGCTCTGGCCCTTGGTGACGCCTCCCCCTCCTCTGACCCAGCACTGAAGATCCACATCTCATCCACCACCAAGGAGGTCCTGGACGAGTTCGGCTGCTTTGAGCTGGAGCTCCGAGGTGACGTGGAAATCAAGGTGAGTCTGGGGCGCTGCTCTGCCAGGGCCGCACAGACGGGGCCAGGGCTGTTGGCATCTCAGTGCTCCTGGGCAGGGACAGGCTGTCTGGGCCCGATACAGAGCCGACGGGGCACCGGGCGCTGGGAGGTGAGCACGGAGCTGGGAGCAGGTGAAGGGGCCAGGCTCGGGGCCAGGAGCCCAGGATGCCAGGGTCATGGGAGTGCACATACTGGCCCCTGCACAGCTGAGCCCAGCAGCCCCTGTGCCAGCTTCAGCCACAGCAGCTCTGCCCCGGGAGGGCACATCCTGGCAGTGGGGAGACTCCTCGGGAGCTCACTGCACAGCCTGGAACGACGGGCACAACCGAGGTCTCAGCTCTGACATCCCTTCTCGGGGCCCGGGCGGCCCTGGCTCTGCGGAGGGGAAGCCGGAGGGGTCCTGGCTCCAGCTCTGGGCCATGGAGGATGCGAGGGGGTGTGGCTCTGGCCTGAGCTGCTCCCCTCTGGCTTCCAGGGGAAAGGGAAGATGCGGACATACTGGCTGCTGGGCGAGCGGACAGACGACAGCATCATCTGAGGCCAGCCCTGGGCTGACTTGGGCTCTGCAGTGAGCGGGGCTCCGTCGCTGAGCTCCGCGCGCAGGAGGCTGCGCTCCATCTCCGAGCACCACTCCCCAGCCACGGCAGGGAGCGCCCGGCACGCAGGCTCTGCCTCCGGACTGCAGGCCCCAACCGAACCGGCCGAACAGTGGGGCCCTGCTCTGCTGGCAGACACACAGGGCTGGCACTCAGCCGAGGCGCCCTGTGCACGGTGAGCCGTGCTGCCCACCCAGCCCTGCCCGCCCCAGCTGCCGTCTCCTTCCACTCAGCCTCCGAGTCCAGGGCCTGGTGGGGATGGCGGGAGCCTGCCAGGCCCTGACTGGTGCCGGCACAACCCCACTGCACTCCTTGGAGCCTGGCTGTACCCTGTGCCAGGGAGGGGCTGGCGGGGCCCTGGGCACCGCCTGAGAACGAGCCCCGGGGCCCTGAGTCTCTGTAACCCGTGATCCCCTCTCCAGGCTCGGCTGGCTCTGAGCCCCTCAGCCTCTCCACCCCTGGGCCCAGCTGGCTCTGAGCCCGTCCCCCCAGGGGCCTGGCTGCTCCCCCATGGCACTTGGCCTTCTCTCCACTACTCAGCGCCCTCCCCCGAGGTGAGCGAGCTGGGGCTTCTGCCAGGGCTGGCCCTCAGCTGGGGTGGGGGCAGCTCCCTCCCCCACTGTCCTGTGGCCTGGTTCACACAAGCACGATGCAGCTGCTCACGCCTTCCCTTGCCCTGTAACTACCCAGAGAGCTGGGCCAACACCCACACCCTGGCAGTGCCCACATCCTCCCCCGGGTGTGAATACAGGGCTCAAACCGTGCACACGACTGTGTTGAAATACAGACTTCCTGAACCGGACCCCGCGTGTCTCTGGGGGCTAATGGGGGGAGGGGGCAGGCTTCAGAGATGCTGCCGCGGTGCGACCCCAGGTGGCTGGGGGGTGGGGGGAGAGGAGAGAGGCTGCTGCGGTGCGACCCCAGGCAGCTGTCGGGGGTTTGGGCGGGAGAGGCTGCCGCGGTGCGAACCAGGCGGCTGTGGGGGAGAGGCTGCCGTGGTGCGACCCCAGCAGCTGTCGGGGGCAGAGGGGAGCTGGTGCCACCCTGAGCGGAGGGCTGGGGAGACCTGGCCAGTCAGGTTGCTTTGCTTGGCCGGGTGGTTGGTGCCCAGCTGCAGGGGCTGCTGTGAAGACCAGCTCCTGCAGACCAGCCCTGGCAGCAAGGCTCTGCAGCAGCCGCAGGCCCTGCCTGGCTCCTGGGTGCGGTGCGGAGCGGGGCTGGAGGCTGCGTCGCTGCGTCTCCTGGAGCACAGTCAGGGAACAGCTCACTGCCCCCGCTGGGTTTGCTTTGGCCGGTGGCCGGAGCACTTTCCTGCTCAGCCAGCCCCTTCCGGGAAGGCACCTTTGCCCGGAGCCCACAGCGGGGCTGGTGATGAGATCACCCCCACTTCCCAGACAGCGTGAGGGGGAGCAGTGGGCCATGACCAGGACTGGGGCTGCTCCCCCTTTCAAGGCGGGGGCCGGGCGGGGAGGTAGGGCCCTGTCACTGGGGTTGCACTGGTGTTGTGGGGAGCAGGGTCCGGCCCCCTGAGGCCTGTTCAGCTTCTGGACTCACCAGCAGAAGGCAGGAGTGAGCAGGCTGAGCCGCAGGGGTGGGCAAGACGCCCCAGCTGGCAGATCTGGTCCATCCCATGGGGGCCCAGCAGGAGTGGGCTCCCCTGTTCCATGATGCCAGAAGAGCCCAGTGCAGGCTCACGGGCTGTCTGTGCCCATGGGAGGCAGGGCTTAGCTGGCAGCTCTGGTATCCCACCATGCCGCAGCTGCCTGCACCAACCCCAGAGCTGCAAGGAAGTCAGCAAACCTGGCACCCCACGGCCTGATGGCAGCAGCTGCTGCCTCCGCCATCCCCAGTAGCACCAGGGCCAGGGCTGGGCCATGCCTGCCCCAGTGGGCAGCCAGCTTTATCCGGTGGAACTGCCTGCTACTGCCCCAACAGCTGCATGAGACTCCTTCAGGGAGGGGGTGCTTGGGACATGGCGGGGACAGGAGCCCTTTGCCTGCGACAATGTCCCCCGACCAAGCTCCAGCTCAACCAGGCTCCCTGGCCTGCTGCAGCTGGACTCACTGGGCACGCCAGGCTAACAGGCCCCATTCAAGCAGGGCAGCCAGGGATGCTGTCGGCCCTGGCTCAGCACAGCACCTCAATGCCCCCCCAAATGCACTGGGGAGGGGGCAGGGCTGGCGGGGGCCCAAGTCCGTGCCCGAGTACCCCGAGCCTGTACGGGGCACTAACGGCCCCCTCCTGCAGCACACACAGCAGCCCTCCAGCCCAGCGCGGAGCCCCCAGCGTCACACCAGCCAACTGGTCCTGTCCACTCTTTATTGCCCTGCAAGGCCTAAAGTTTGGGGTAGTTCTCTGGGGCATAGGGCAAGGGCTGGTCCAGGTAGTCGCTGATCGGGGTGGTGAAGGTCGCGTTCCTCCGAAAGGGAGTGTCGCTGGTACGGATGTTGGAGACACCCTGAAAGAAGAGGAATTGGACAGTGTCCCAGGTGAACAAAGCAGGGGTTCCGGGTGGGGGGGGTCAGTTGTGGGACGGGGCAGAGGCAGCAGGGCCCCTGGCTGGGAAATGGGGCAGAGGCGGCAGGGCACCTGGCTGGGGGACGGGGCGGACGTGGCAGGGCCCCGGCTGGGGGATGGGGCAGAGGCGGCAGGGCACCAGCTGGGGAATGGGGCAGAGGTGGCAGGGCCCCGGCTGGGGGATGTGGCGGATGTGGCAGGCCCCGGCTGGGGGACGGGGCAGAGGTGTGCTGAGGAGAGCAGCAGGAGTCACTCCACCCTCCTGCCCGTGGGGGTGGCTGCCAGTGTGTTGGGTCAGGCCCAGCCCTGCTAGCAGCCGTGCGCGGGAGGCAGGTGGGTATGGCTGAGCTGCTGGGAAAGTCGCCCGCTGCTCGCAGGCAGCTCGGCTGGCATGGACTGGGGGTACTTACAGGCAGTTGGCGGGCGCTCTCCAGCCAGAAGGTGTGGGGCTGCTCCAGGTGATAGTCGTGGGGCTGAGAGAAGCACAAACGCAGAGCGTGCCCATCAGCAGGGAGTGCCCGTTGGCTGTGCAGGGAGCTGCACCCCCCAAGGCTTCCCGAGCTCCTGGGATGGGCGCTCGGCTTGCCCCGCCTGAGGACCCTGAGGCGGGCACTAGAGTGGGCAGCACTTGAGGCTGCAGCTCAGCCCCCGTCAGCGCTGGCTGTGATACCGAGCGCCAGGAACAGCAGGGGCCGAAAGGCTGCGCATTACCCCAGCTGGGAGAGTGCAGGGGGCAGGTCCGTGCCCTGGCCATGTGCCCATCCAGCTCCTCCCCGCCTGGCCCCTCCTCCCATGGGTCAGTTAGTAGCCCACCCGCCCTGTGCCCCACCTCCTGTCCCTGCAGGCTGAGCCCTGGCCCAGCTCTCACCCTGGTGGGGGGCAGCAGTGCAGCCTGGAAGCCCTCCTTGCAGTAGTCCCAGTGGGTGGTGGAGAGCGACTCCATGGGCCCGACAGGAGGGTAAAGCTCAGTCAGGGTCTCCTTCCTGCAGAGAGACTCGGGGGTTACTGAGGGATGGGGGCGCAGCACCCCAGGCACCTGCCAAGGGCCCCATGGGAAGGTTCTGTAACCACACAGGACTCAAGCTGCAAGGAGCCCCGCCCCCATGGGGAGGAGTCTGCACGAAGTGCTCACCTGGCCCCACGCCTGGGGAGGAGTCTGTGAAAAGCCCCGCCCCCTCACAAGTGTGGAGCTGGGGGGAGTGCTAATATGCTCAGGGGCAGGGCTTGGCTGTGCCGTGGTGCCCACACGGGCGCTGGCTGCAGGGCCCTGGGTAGGAAAGCAGCAGAATGGTGCATATTAGGCTGGGCTGCAGCCTCCTAGGGGCTGGCCAGAGCCTGGGAGTGAAGCCGACATCCTCTCTGTCCCAGCAAGCCAGTGCCCCTGCAGCATCTCGCACGCCCTGGCTGGGCTGTGCCCCCAGGGTGCCCATTAGTCAGACACCCAAAGCTGCTGGCCGCCCCCAGAATAGTCCATCTTTGGGGCTCCATGGCGCAGCTGGGACACCCCACCAGGCCTAGCGACAGTAGCTCCTTGGCCTCCAGCTGCCAGGCCCATGGCCACCCAGGCATTTCCCTCCCCACTGGACATGTGCTAGAATGGGTACCCGGGCTGGGCCAGTGGAGTGGCTGCTCCCAGCCCCACCTGCTCACACTGCGCCTTGGAGGGAATGCAGCTCCCAGATGCCTTGGAAAGGCTCCTAATCTCTCCTGCTGCCTCCTTTCCCAGGCTCACAACAATGCTTCCCTTATCATGGGCTGGGGGAGCGGCCAGCACATGGGCCCCAGACGCTATCACGAAGGAAAAGCAACAGGAAACCCCCCAGCCTGGAGCATGACGCAGCCCAGCGGCTCAGCACAGGGTGCAGGCGACGAAAAAGGAGTTCCTCAACCTGAATCTGAGCTGCACTCGCCTCCGCTGGGGTCGGCGTGGGTTGGGCTGAACCAGGAACCAGCCGCACTGGCCCCAAGCCCTTCGCAGCAGTGAGCCTGCCAGCCGCCCCGCCGGGATGCTACAGTCCAGACAGGCACCCGGCAGTGCCGGAGTCTGGGCCCCACGGAGCGCTCACCTGGCAGGGCCTGGGTCAGCCAAGTATCTCATATCCCTTCCAGGCTGGGCACCCGTCCGGGCCGGGCAGCCTCAGGAGGGGTCACGCCGGACTGGGCTCTCAATATGCAGGATAAAACTGCGTGTGAGACAGGCGCAACCCCTCCCCAGCCCCTCAGAGATAAGGACCCCCACAGGATGTCCCCCTGCCCTAGCCCCATGGGGCGCCTGGCAAACCACAGGCACGAGCTGGCAGAGCTGGGTGACATTGTGCTGGAGCTGTGGAAATCTGGGGGGCAGGAATCCAGGGCTGCGGGCAGGAATTCAGGGCAAGCAGCACCAAGTGGGGGCAGGAGGCCCAGGAATGTTGGCAGTGCCAGGGCAGCCAAGCAGCACGTCAGGGCATTTCCACAGGCTCTTCTCCAGCACCGGCTGCTCAGCGCTCACCTCCTCGCTGGGGGGACGGACTCCGCTAGCGGGACTCTGACCAGCACGCTAAGAGCAGCAGTGGAGACTAAGGTGACCAGATAGGGGCAGTCCTGACCTTTGGGTTTTTCTGATATAGGCTCCTATTACCCCCCCTCACCCCGTCCCGATTTTTCACACTTGCTGTCTGGTTACCCTAATGGAAATGCTGCAGCACCAGCGGAGATTCAGTCGGAGACCACACATGGCCCCCAGGGTCGGCAGGGTGGGCTTGAGCCCGGGTGGCCAGCCTGAACCTCTGCCACAGCTGCAATGCCCACAGTGATTCAGCTACCCGGGCTGGAGCGCCATCTCCCACTGCAGCAGCCAGCCTGCTCACTGCCAGCCCCACACTGCCCTCCCACCCTCCCTGCTGGACTCACCTGTATTTCTGGTACAGCATTAACTCCAGCATTGCCTCCCGCTGCCCTGCAGGGAGAGACAGGGCATGGCTCTGTACTGCAGCTCCTGGACTCAGAGCCCCTGCCCAGGCAGCGGCGTGGGGTGGGCTGGGGGCCAAGAGAAAACACAAGGGCAGCCAGCGGGGCGCAGGGAGCACCATGGCCACATAGGGAAGGGCAGCGACTCACACCCACAGATACAGCTCAGGCGCCTGAGACCCAGAGAGAGCCATGCTGGCCAGCCGGGAGCAGCTGCCTCTAGGGGGAGCCCATGAGCACGAGCCCGCGAGGGGCAGCGTAGGGGGTCACATATCAGCCAGCCTGAGACGCGAGGGATGAGGTGGCCGGGGAGGCAGGGGCCATTACACAGCATTACAGCAGCATGGCTCACAGGCCAGTCCCTACTCCCCCCAGTCTCCCCGGGATGCCGGGGCACCATGCCACCTCACACACCGGGGCACAGCTTGAACTGCACTGAAATCTACTTTTCCTGTCCCAAATGGCTCTGTTGCTGTGGGCTGTTAAACAGCTGGCATGCCCCACCCCAGAGGCAAGGGAAAGTGATCCCTGCACACACAGCTACAAAATGCCTGGGTGCTGCCTAGAGGAAAAGTGCTAAGACTGCCAGATACTGTTACTGTCCCCAAGCCAGGTGGAACAGGGATGGGGGCTGCCATGGCAGGGGTGGGGCGCTCACCCTTGCACAGACCAGCGCTGCCAGTCTCACCCAGCCCCGCTGGGTTTTGGTGATAAGGCCCATCCCCACAAGCAGAGACTGAGCCTGCAGGCCCCTGGGAGCCAGTGGGGCAGTGACAGGCCCCAGAACACAGGGACAGGTGAGTGGCCCAGGGTGCTACCCCACCTCACTTTCACATTGGAGCACATGGAACCACATCCCTGTGCTCCCCACCCGAGCTGCTCTAGGCCCCCAGGCCTCACCTCTCACAGGCAGCCCGGTCCGCTGGGGCCTGCGATAGGAATCCTTCATGGTGGTGCTGTTGGCCAGCTGCGAGAGGAGCTGAAGGGTGAGCAGCCCGCGGTGCCCGTGCCGGTAGAAGAAGCCCTCACTGCCCAGCTCTGGACTCGGCACTTGATCCAGCTCGTTCGTAGTTCTCTGGAAACAAGCAGCAGCAGCACGAAGTCCAGGGTGGGGAGGGCACAGCCAGCCCCGGCCCCAGCCTTCCACGCCAAAGGAGGACGGCTATAGGGCAGCGTGGCCTGTGGAGATGGCAGCACCCAGCATGCACCACTCCTCGGCAGTGAGGCAGCCTGCCAAGGGGATGGGTCTGAGGGCAGCTCACCCCAAGCCCAGCTCCTTCTCCAGCTCCTTCTGCTCCCCCAAGCCCCAAGGAGCTCCGAGACACACTGCTGCTCTGCCATCGCCTGCTAATGCCAGGACTGTGCCCTCAGCGGGGGGAGTCTTACAGACCCTCCCGCACAGTGAGATGTGCTGCACAGATACAGCCTCGCACCAACACCCAGAGCCCAGCACGAGCCCTGAGAGCAGCAGCTTGGTGACCACAGGCTGGAGGAGGGCCTGAGACCGGGGCACTTTCTCCCGCCTGCAGGGTCCAGAGAAACAAGGCTGCCTCAGTGTGTCAGGACTCGTATCAGAGACTCTCACAAGGGGAAGAGGGAAACTAGCCCTTGGCCCTGGGGCAGGGAAAAGGTGCAGATGGCACCAAACTGTCCAGCCCAACCCCCTCCCCCATCCCCCCACCAGGGATCACCCCAACTGTTCCTCTTCCTTCCTTGGACCCCCCTGCCTCCTAGGCCAGCACCCCGGGTGCCTCTGTCACAGTCTTCTCATCTCTACAAGGGGAACAAATATTGACACGTGGCTCTTCGGTCTAGCAGAGGAAGGCGTAGCAGGATCCAGCAGCTGGGAGTTGAAGCCAGACGCATTCAGACAGGAGCTGAGGTGTAAGTGCTTTGCAGTGAGAATTCACCATTTCCTGAGGGTCCTGAGGGATGCTCCATCGCTGACCCTTGTAACTCAAGATAAAAGCTGCTCTCCTTCAAATAGGAATTAATCCAAGGAAGTTCTCCAGCTACTGTTATACAGCAGGTCAGACTGGTCCAGGCCTTGTGTCATGGAGTCCCTGGGCGATGCTCTGGAACTGCTCCCCACAAAGCCAGGCAGGACTCTGGGGAGCCTCCTCTCCCTTGGAGCAGACAGTCTCCAGGGCAAGAAGCTCACACAGCTTCACCTCCTGGGTCTCTCCTTGGAGCATTCAGCATCCTCTGCCCCTCCGTGCGCTTCCCACAGCGAGTTTGCCCAGGCGGGGTCCTGGGGAAGCCACAGGGTCCTGCACCCCCATTTTGCAGTCAGACGTGACTCTCAGCCAGCCAGTAACACAGAGGTTTATTCAATGGCAGGAACAGGTCTAAAACAGAGCTTGTAAGTACAGCGAACCAGACCCCTCGGCCGGGTCCATTCTGGGGGCAGTGAGCCAGACCCCCACATCTGCACTTCACTCCTCGACCCCAGCCAGCCCCAAACTGAAAACCCCTCCAGCCCCTCCTCTCTGCTCAGCCCCTTTCCTGGGCCAGGAGGTCACCTGACCTCTTTGTCTCTCACACCCTTAGCATCCTCTTGCAGGGGGGAAGGGCCAGGCCATTAGTTGCCAGGGGACAGAGGGTCGGCCAGAAACTGAGCCCCTCCCCCGCACCCCAGTATTCAGAGGAAACATTAAGAACAGCCACACTTCATCACATCTCTCCCCCCTTCAAGACTGAACTGAGGGGGGTCACTCCAGCCAGTGACCTGGGGAAGTTCGAACCCACCAACGTACCCAGGGATGCTCCAGCATCTCTCCCATTCCTTGGGGTGCGTTACACCAGGACAGTCCAGTCTCACACCCTCCCTTAGGTCGGGTGTGCTTGATGGCACTCGCAGGCCACATGTGGGAAGGTCTATGCGGCCCGAACCCTTTTGCCACTCCAGTATCCCTGGGGTTCAAACTGGGATGGGGGTCTTCTCCCAGCACTCTGGGCTGCGATTCGGGCTCTCTTGGTTAAGAGCCCCCATCTTGGCCTTGGCCAGCTCTGGGCTTGGGCAGCTGCTCCCCACCTTGTGGCCCAGACTCTGCCATCCCATCTTATACTTTCCAACTTTTACCGTCAGTCCACTTAGGCAGCCAGCCCTCTTCACCTGGGACACCTGTTCCTCCCAGGTTGACTAAAGATGCACATGTTATCAGTGTCTGCCAGGGCCAAGTTCCATCATCCCTCAGCTTGTCTAGAATCTCCCAGGCCTAGCATGGGTCGGCATCAGATACCGTGATGGCTTTAAGCTCCAATAGTCCCCAAAAAACCATCATCCTGTATTCCTTGGGACCACCCCACGGTGAGGGCCATGGCTGTAAAACGGCTGATAACATCTTTAAACCAGCAGGTCTTGACCTCTCTTCCCAGGTTCTGGCTGCTTCCCAGTGACTCTGAAATGGGGAACACCTGATGGGGAGATTGGCTCCCACCTCAGGGAAGAGATCCCCAGAGGTCTTCCCTTCTCCTCCCAATCTTCCCCTTTCAGAGCCAGGGGTCCCCTACACTCTCCTCCCATCCAGCAGCTTGAGAGGGAAGAACCCTGTGATTCTGAGCACCCACAGCTGCCTCCCGATCCTCCAAGTTCTACTTCCCCTTGGGGACCATTCCGCGACAGGAATCCCTTCTCCGCAGGACTCTGTCCCTGCAGCCCTTCCCAAGGCGTCTGACAGCGCTGTGGCCAGCAAGTCCCTCAGCTTCTCCAGAGGATCCCTCTGCAGCTCGGTCTGGATTCAGCTGCTGGGCAGGAGTCGACCTGCTCCTCTCACTGGCTGGCCTGGGTCACAGCTCCCTGAGCCCTGTCCCTGCAGCTCCTCTCCCTGCTGTTAATCATGTCAGCAGCATGTCTGAACTAGGCAAAACACTGGTGGCAGCTAACCTGTCCTGCATGGGTGTCCCCCACTCACTGGGCGTCTCAGCTCCCCCCGTGGCTCAGCGCTCCCTGCTGTCCCAGTGGGGCAGGCAGCGAGCTCCTTGCTTTGATCCTCAGCATCAGAGCCAGCGTGAGCCCCCTCCCCAGTGTGCAGTGGGCGGGAGCATCTCTCCTCCCCTCAGTGCCAGGGGGCTGGTTACAGGTCAGAGTATCTGCCCAGCAAGCCCCTCCCACTGCCAGCCAGTTGATTTGCATTTTCATGACCATTTCCATCCAGCCAATTTGGTTCCTGGATTTGACATTCAACCCTCGGCATACAGAGCAGGGCTGGATCCTGTCAAGAGAGACACAGTCACCCCGCAACAGGGCTCCCGCCTGTATATCCGGAGAAACCGATGAACCGAGATCCAGCCTGACCCTCACTGGTCTGCACAGGAGATCGGCCATACGCAGGCGAGGGGCTTCACCCCGGGACCTTCACCAGGCCCACAGCCCTCAGCATCTGAAGCTGCACCACAACAGTTCCTCTATCCCAGGTCTCGCCACCCAGGCGACCCACTGACTCTGGGCAGCCCCCATGCCTCTCTGCTCCACCATCGCCAGTCCATGCTGCTGCTGTATCTTCCTGCAAAGCTTTCCCATCGAAGCTTTCTCTCTCTCACGTCCTCTCTCTCTCGAGACTCTCGCTTACATCCCATCCGTCTCCGATCCTGATGGGAACCCGATTGTGAAAACCTCATCTGCGTTGGCGACCAGACGCTCTCGGATGCCTGCTGCTGCTCCGCTGCTCCCCAGATCCTCTTGCTAGCCCACATCTGGGTCAGGAATCTGCTCCTCAGAGCGTCCTCTCCTCCAACTGCAAGATTACTGGCCTTGTGAACTTCTCCCATGTGTAACTCTCTCTTTGTGAGCACAGGATCACAATGTCCTTTTAAGAATGTGATAGGCAAATCACTTCACATTTCAAGTGAGCTCTGTGACTCACAGGCTGTTGGTGCACTCTTGCTCCCCATGGTTTCCAAGGAAGAACACCCTGGTGTGCAGCCCTTCACAGTGATCACCACGCTTCTTCTGCAGGTCGAGCTGCACACTCTCTCACCCACCTAGGACTGTCTCCTGCAATCCCAGGGAACCCTGCTACTGCAAAATCCTTCTCTCTCCCAGGGGGTCAAGCGAACAACACTCCTCTCGCCCCTGAACTGACTCGCTCTCATTTCGTACATGGCATTACCGTTTACTCCAAAAGACAGTCCTTGTTGCTGAGAGCTAACAGACACTCCACAGAAGTTAACTGCCCCCTGAAACCGTCCCTCTTACCTTCAGCACATCTACCTCATTATCCCTTTGTTTTACTGCTCCCCCATCACTTACCCCCACAAAAAAAACACAGCACATTCACGGGGTGGCAGTAATATCCCACCGCTGCAACCAGTTGTCACGGAGTCCCGGGCGATGCTCTGGAACATGCCTCCCACAAAGCCAGGCAGGACTTTGGGAGCCTCCTCTCCTCCAGAGCAAGACTGTCGCAGGGCAAGAAGCTACACAAGCTTCACCTCCTGGGTCTCTCCTTGAGCATCGTCCTCTGCCACTCCGTGTGCTTCCCACAGCGAGCCCACCCCAGCGGAGTCCTGGGGAAGCCACAGGGTCCTGCACCCCCACTTTGCAGTCAGACGTGACTCTCAGCCAGCCAATAACACAGAGGTTTATTCCATGACAGGATCATGGTCTAAAACAGAGTTTGTAGGCACCGCGAACCGGACCCCTCATCTGGGTCTATTCTGGGGGGCAGTGAGCCAGATCCCCGTGTCTGCACTTCACTCCTCATCCCCAGCCAGCTCCAGACTCCTAACCCCTCCCAACCCTCCTCCTCTGCTCCGTTCCTTTCCCGGGCCATGAGGTCACCTGACCTCTTTGTCTCCCACACCTTTAGCATCCCCTCGCAGGGGAGGAAGGGCCTGGCCATTAGTTGCCAGGGGACAGAGAGAGTCGGCCAGGAACTGAGGCCCCCCCCCACAGTATTCAGAGGGAACATTAAGAACATTCCCAGTTCATCACACCCTGTGCCATGCAGGGGACCAGGACCTGTGCCGTGCAGGGGGGTTGGACTGGTCCCACGGCCTGTGCCGTGCAGGGGGCTCAGACCGGTCCCAGGACCCTGTGCCGTGCGCGGGGGTCGGACCGGTCCAAGGGCCCTGTGCTGTGCACGGGGGGTCGGACCGGTCCCAGGGCCCTGTGCCATGCGCGGGGGGTCGGACCGGTCCCAGGGCCCTGTGCCGTGCTGTGGGTTGGACCGGTCCCAGGGCCTGTGCCGTGCCGGGGGTCGGACTGGATGATCACACTGGTCCCTTCCAGCCTTGGAGTCTAGGATTTATGATGTGAAACTGGCATCAGGGTATTGGACTCTCCCACCTTGGAACTCAATTCACTGAGCCACGACTGGCCTGGTGAGTCAGACAAGTGTTGCCATAGCATAAAAGAGACAGATCCTTTGAGCCTCTGAAGAGAAAGGCCCAATCCCCACACACCCTGTGGCTCTTTATCCTGGCAGGCACTGGGGCTGTTGGGAGGCTAGGAGCCCTGCAGGGAACCCCATCCTGGCCGGCGCTGAGTGTACAGGCTTGGGACCATACGCGAACCAAGAGCCCTGGCCGGGAGGGTGCTGACATTGACATTTCAGTAGTGAAGGAGATGTCAGGCCGGGTGAGATCGGGCATGTGAGCCAAGTGCAGACAAACCGCTGAGGCTGGCCGGGGAAGCGAGTGCAGGGGTGACGTGGGGAAAGTGACGGGTGAGGAGAATGACCTGGGTAGCAGAATTCTGAATGCAACCGAGTGGGGCAGGACTGCATTGTCAAGGCCAGAGAGGAGTGCGAGGTGCTGAGATCCCGGAGAAGAGTTTTCACTGTATGGGTGGACAGGAAAGACTGGGTTTTCCAGACACGATGCAGAAAGACTCAGCAGGATGTAGACCTCACCTGGGGGTGAGGGCCTAGAGAAGTGCCCGAGTGGAAGATAAGACGAGGTTACGGCCCCGGGCAGCAGGCAGGATGGTGAGTCATACCAAACTCTGCCGGGGGGCGGGGGGGTCTGATACATGTGACCTCCCACCAGGAACGGCTCCAGTGCAGCCACTGGCACCATTCAGCACAAGACACTGCCCCAGGACTCCATAGCACCCCCACTGCTCACAAGGATGGCGAAGCAGCCATGAAACTGACCAGAGGCTCGTTAAGGAAGCCAGAGCAGCAGCAGCTGCCGCAGGGGCCTACAGATTCAGGCAGACGCTAGGCATTGGTCTGCTCTGGTATAGTGAGGGGTGGGTACCAGGCTAGCTGGGCCCTGATGCTGAGTGCGGGGTGGGGGAGGTAGCGGCCTCGCTGGGCCATTGGCAGAGTGGGGTGATGCCAGGCTGGTGGCCACGGGGCAGTGATGTAGGGACATCAGTGCTTTGTATCAATGTGGCATTGTCTGTGCTGCTGTGTAAATACCAGCAGGCCGCCACTTTGCTGCAAACAGATGGGGGAAATTACCTCTTCCTGCCAGTTATGGACTAGGCACTTCCCGCGGGATACAAGCCCTGGTTGCTTCTCAGGTATCTCAGCCTTGCTGGGCGACATCTCGACCATGCAGGGCAGCAGCTCTCCAAGGTTGCCCCCCGGCTCTCCATGGCTGGGTGGCAGCTCAACCAGACAGGGCTCCATCTCAACCTTGCTGGGTGGCATTTCTCCAGGCATCTCTGCCACGCAGGGCAATAGCTCTCTGTGGCAGGGCGGCATCTCTCCATTGCTCCCTGGCAGCTCTCCCTGGCTGTGCAGCATGGCTTGCTCTGGAAGAGCTAACCTGTGTGTAGGAGGAAGGAGAAAGTGCTGTCATTTACACTATGGTCACAGTGCAATGGGTTTGTGACGTTATTGATATAAACTGGAACCATATAGAACATGGGTTGCAACCAAGTTCCTGTAGTGGCACCAAATCCTATGTAAAGGGGGTCATATAAGGTGTCTTAGACCAGGTCACGGGTTGCTGGTTATGATTATGCTGTCGGTATGTCTGTATCATTTCTGTAGTTGAAGTTATGAATATTGGCTGTGTGCTGTCTGTATTTTAAATTAGTGCTGCAGTTCTGGGTAACACCCCAGACAAGTTGGTGTCAGCTCAGCTTAGCCTGCTTGATGGCCCATTAACGACCATAAAAGAGAGAGATTGCCGGGGGCGGGGGGTCTGATACATGTGACTCCACCAAGGAACGTCAGTGCAGCCACTGGCACATTCAGCACAAGACACTGCCCAGGACTCCTAGACCCCACTGCTCACAAGGATGGCGAGCAGCCATGAATGACCAGAAGGCTCGTTAAGGAGCCAGAGCAGCAGCAGCTGCCGCAGGGGCCTACAATTCAGGCAGACGCTAGGCATTGGTCTGCTCTGGTAAATAGTGAGGGGTGGTACAGGCTGCTGGGCCCTGATGCTGATGCGGGGTGGGGAGGTAGCGGCCTCCGCTGGGCCATGGCAGAGTGGGGTGATGCCAGCTGGTGGCACGGGCAGTGATGTAGGACATCAGTGCTTTGTATCAATGTGCATTGTCTGTGCTGCTGTGTAATACCAGCAGGCGCCACTTTGCTGCAAACAGATGGGGGAAATTACCTCTTCCTGCCAGTTATGGACTAGGCACTTCCCGCGGGATAAGCCCTGGTTGCTTCTCAGGTATCTCAGCCTTGCTGGGCGACATCTTCGACCATGCAGGCAGCAGCTCTCCAAGGTTTGCCCCCCGGCTCTCCATGGTGCGGTGGCAGCTCACAGACAGGGCTCATCTCAACCTTGCTGGTGGCATTTTCGCAGGCATCTCTGCCACGCAGGGCAATAGCTCTTGTGGCAGGGCGGCACTCTCCATTGCTCCCTGGCAGCCTCCCTGGCTGTGCAGCAGGCTTGCTCTGGAAGAGCTAACCTGTGTGTAGGAGGAAGGAGAAAGTGCTGTATTTACACTATGGTCACAGTGCAATGGGTTTGTGACGTTATTGATATAAACTGGACCATATAGAACATGGGTTGCAACAAGTTCCTGTAGTGGCACCAAATCTATGTAAAGGGGTCATATAAGGTGTCTTAGACCAGGTCACGGTTGCTGGTTATGATTATGCTGTCGGTATGTCTGTATCATTTCTGTAGTTGAAGTTATGAATATTGGCTGGTGCTGTCTGTATTTTAAATTAGTGCTGCAGTTCTGGGAACACCCCAGACAAGTTTGGTGTCAGCTCAGCTTAGCCTGCTTGATGGCCATTAACGACCATCACCTACACAACTGACCCATCGAGAGGAGGTGATACGCCTGTGGACTCAGCAAGAGTGTGCAGAAACTGGCCATGTGACTGCAGACTCATTTTGCTGTAATTTTCCACAGAGAACAAAGGAGTGTTCTTACACCTGGAAAAGCCTATATAAGGCTGACGTCTCATCTCCATCTTGTCTTCAATCCTGTTTCTTACTCTGGAGGGACTTTGCTACAAGCTGAAGCTCTGCACAAAGGACTGATGACCATCCAGCGGGATGTTCTCAAGAGACTTGATTTGAACCTGCAGTTTACTCCATCACTGCTACAAGCCTGAACTAAGGACTTTGCCATTACTGTATGGAATTGATTCCATTTAACCAATTCTAGCTCTCATCTCTATCTTTTTTCTTTTATGAATAAACCTTTCAATTTTAGATTCTAAAAGGATTTGGCAACAGCTGATTTGTGGTAAGATCGATGGTGTATATTGACCTGGGTCGGGGGCTTGGTCTTTGGGATCGAGAGAACCTTTTCTTTTACTGGGGTGTTTGGTTTTCATAACCATCATCCCCAGGACTAGTGTATGGGGTAATACTGGGAAACTGGAGTGTCTAAGAAATTGCCTGTGTGCCTTGCGGTTAGCCAGTGGGTGACACCGAAGTCCTCTTTGTCTGGCTGGTTGGGTTTGCCTTAGAGGTGGAAAAACCCCAGCCTTGGGCTGTGACTGCCACTGTTTGAGCAATTGGTCTGATTTGGCCTCTCAGTTGGGTCCGCCAGAACCAATCGTCACGTGTTCACAATCAACGTCTGCTGTCCACAGCAGATGCTGTCTCACCTCGGCCCAACCAGAGACCCAGCCGACCACGGGCCTAGGTGCTACTTGATGCAGAGTCCATGGGGCTCTACCTGCAGCCCTGCCCATGGCAAGGCCTTCCCTCCTCCACCTAGTCCGCCATTTCTCAGGTCAGTGTGGTGGCAGGGATCCATTCTCCCACAATGAGGCAGGAGCTGCAGCAGGCCCCTCTCCCAACAGGAGCACCAGGGTTTCTGTTCCTCCTGGAGAGGTAGGGTGTGAAGAAATTGGAATTTTCTGTAATATTTTTGAGAATCCTGTGTCCTCAGTTCCCCTGTGTGCAGATTGTTGCCAAGTGAGTGGGAAAGGGCTGTTTGCTCTAGGGTGGGCTAAGAGACACAGATGTGTGTGTCACCAAACTGTCTGGGCCTTGTCCCACACAGTACAGCATCTGTGAAAACAATGGCAACTTGTCACCCGGACATTGACTCCATGTGACCAAGGCCCAGAGGGACTGGATTCCCACCTCTCAGCAGGAAGGCTGAGCACCATATCCCAGCTGGAGAATAAAGGATAGGGAGAAGGAGGTGGGAGATCAGATCTGGCAGCTGGGAAGAGCCAGGTTCTCACCTGGAGTCTGACCTACTAGATCAGATGGGGAGACAACAGAGCTTGACCCAAGGGCAGGAGTGCAAGTAGGCGGTACCCTCCAGTATGTAGTACGGCAAGAGATTTGAGCAAGTACTGGGTACCGGAAAGACTTGGAGCTAGTCCCCGCACCTTGGGCTGCACTCTGCTCTTAAAGGAGCAGAATGCTGTTAGGATGGGCATTCCATTCTCGAACTGGCTTTAACAGCAAAATACATATGCTAAACACCTTAAACAAAGGCTTTGTTTAAGATTGTTAGCATATGTATTGTGCTGTTATGTTGGTCAGGAGTCCTCAAGAGGGGAAGGGGGGTGTGACGATGTGGTTCTGGCGGACCAAACTGAGAGTGCCAAATCAGGATCAATTGCTCAAACAGGGCAGTCCAGCCCTAGGCTGGGTTTTTCCACCTCTAGAGGCAAACCAAACCAGCCAGACAAAAGTGACTTTGGTGTCACCACTGGCTACCTCAAGTCACACAAGCAATTTCCTTAGACACCCAGTCTCCCAGTATCACCACCAGTCCCACGTCCTGGGATGATGTTATGAAAACAACACCCAGTAAAAGAAAAGGTTCCCGATCCCAAAGGACCAAGCCCCAGACTCAGGTCAATATGTTTATTAGAGAATATTAAATAAAGATGATACACAGGAGTTTGGCGTTCAGTCATTAGATCGGGGGCACATACAGAGTATGGGGGGACGCTGGTATTATGGTTATGGGTTAGCATATAGTACATACAGTCTGTAATGTCCCAATGCGGGTGTACGGTGGTGGGTCAAAGTATAGTAGGGGAGCAGTGAGGGTACATCGCTCATCTATGGGTTACACATAGTCATGATTACAGCAAGCGGGCTGGGTCATGGGACAGGGTGACCCTCATGTGGTGGAATCCAGATCGGTGGGTTCAGGACTCAGGGGATGTAGTTTAGTAGGGGGTTGTAAGGGTTTCCCCTCCTCCCCGTGGGTGCGTGGAGCCACATCGGCTCACTCCTGTACTGGCATGGCCGTGATGTGTTCGGTGTAAATGTCCCTGGACCACCGGATAGTGTCCGAGACCATCAAACATCTCATGAGTCGCGCATAGCGACCGCCACCCCACAGGCCTAAGTACACGTTCGTTACAGGGATCCCAGGCACCTAGCCGCCCGACGATCAGGGGTCGGTGTAAACTTCGTAGCACATCAGATCTTACCCACAAATCACGCTGTTGCAATCCTTCAGAATCTAAAATCTAAAGGTTTATTCATAAAGGAAAAAGATAGACATGAGAACTAGAATTGGTTAAACTGAATCAATTTACTACAGTAATGGCAAAGTCCTTAGTTCAGGCTTGTAGCAGTGATGAAGTAAACTGCAGGTTTAAGTCCAGTCTCTGGAGAACATCCCCCGCTGGGATGGGTCATCAGTCCTTTGTGCAGAGCTTCAGATTGTAGCAAAGTCCTCAAGAGGTAGAAGCAGGATTGAAGAACAAAATGGAGATGAGGCCTTCGCCTTATATAGACTTTTCCAGGTGTAAGAACACGTTTGTTCCTACTGTGGAAAGTTACAGCAAAATGGAGTTTGCAGTTACATGGGCCAGTTCTTGCATACTCGCTGAGTCACAGGGCGTATTCACCTTCTCTCGGTGGTCAATTGTGTAGTTGATGGTCCTTAATGGGCCATCAAGCAGGCTAAACTGAGCTGACACCAGCTTGTCTGGGGTGTCTCCAGAACTGCAGCACCAATTTGAAATACAGACAGCACACAGCCAATATTCATAACTTCCACTACAAAAACGGGCTGCAGTACATCCACCACTGCCACCAGTTTCACGGAGTCCCTGGCGATGCTCTGGAACTGCTCCCCACAAAGCCAGGCAGGACTTTGGGGAACCTCCTCTCCCTAGAGCAGACTGTCGCAGGGCAAGAAGCTCACAGCTTCACCTCTGGGTCTACCTTGGAGCATTCAGCTCTTCTACCCTCCGTGTGCTTCCACAGCAAGCCGCCCCAGGGGTCCTGGGAACCAGAGGGTCCTCACCCCACTAGCAGTCAGACTGACTCTCAGCCACCAGTAACACAGAGGTTTATTCATGACAGGAAGGGTCTAAAACAGAGTTTGTAGTACCAGAGAACCGGACCCCTCATCGGGTCATTCTGGGGCAGGAGGCAGATCCCCATGTCTACCCTCACTCCTCTCCCAGCCAGCTCCAACTGAACCCCCTCCAACCTCTCCTCTCTGCTGTTCCTTTCCCGGTCAGGAGGTCACCTGACCACTTTGTTCTCCCACACCTTTAGCATCCCCTGCAGCGGAAGGGGCCCGGCCATAGTTGCCAGGCGACAGAGGGTCCAGAAACTGAGGGCCACCACACAGTATTAGGGAAACATTAAGAACATTCCCCACTCATCACACCCAGAATCTGCAGTGACACTCACCCACGGCTGCAGAACAGTTTGGTCTCTGTCAGTCCCCCCTGGACACAGCACGGGAGCCCTTAGGTTGGTAGCCCAGAAGAACTGACGTTGGACATCCTTCCAGTCTGGCCAGCCCAGAGCCCAGCCACACTTAGGACTCCATGGGAGTGGTTGCAAGTTAGAAATCATTTCTTGCACGGTACTGCACTCATGGGAGCAAACAAGGGGGATGGGACCTCCCCACGTGGACCCTCCATGTGTGGAACTCCTCCCTGACCCCAGCCCAGGCCCCCCGCACCCCGCTCTCCCCGTCCCCTCTGATTACTCTCCCCCCCTTGTATAATACAAAACATCACATGTCTTAGCTACTCACTTCCCCCCTCATGTAGTATTCAGTCTGTTTATGTGAATATGGGAGTTGGTGTGAGGAGCCATTTCGCATATGTCTAACTTATTAATAGACAATTTGAAGTAGAACGTGTACCCTAAACTAACTAACTAATTGTACCTAAACATATTTCAATGGGGGATTCGAGCTGCTCTATTAAGGAACAGACCCTGAAACTCTTACAGCCCACAAAATTGATCCATAGTCATGCAAAATACGTCTCATTTGTCTTCAAGTGGGGTGATCAAATGATTAAGGCTTTACAGGATAGTTCCAAAAGTTTGTAATTGTTCTGGGACAAGACTCGATGCCTGAAGCTGTGAAGAATCAGAGGTGATCTTCATTCGAATAAAGGTGGTGGCAGATGTGTGATAACTCTTGAGCTCTGGTGCTAAGATGAGAACATATGTCAGCAAAGCTCTTGGAGATTCCTGAGGCAGCTGGTTTAAGTATCAGTGTCCAGGCTATTAACAATCTTCATTCTAGTTCTCTCACCACAAAGCTGGAAATGAGCATTGTTTTCTTTGTTTTGCTGCTCCAGTTCCAAGTTAGCAAAAATTCATGTTAGACTAGTTTGGCTGCAAAGAAGAATTCTTGTACACTGGGGACAACACCTGATTCCTGTCAAGCTGCAGAACTGGGCTGACATCAGAACCAAACATCCTCTGGGCAGTGCAAGCAGAGGCCATTCTTTAATGACTGGACTTGAATGGGATGCGTATGGACCGTATGGATAATTCAGACCAATGGGAAACAGATCAAAATGCTGTAACACCTTCCATCCCCCCTGTGACGTTTATTTGATATAAATGGTGGACTCATATAGACATGGGTGCAACCAAGGTTCTGTAGTGGCACCAAATCCTATGTTAAGGGGTCAATATAAGGTGTCTAAGACCGGTTACGGTTACTGGTTTGATTATGCTGTCTGTATGTCTGTATC
>NC_133774.1:1037226-1077777 GCF_003597395.2 Chelonoidis abingdonii
AAATGATACAGACATACAGACAGCATAATCATAACCAGTAACCCGTAACCTGGTCTTAGACACCTTATATGACCCCCTTTACATAGGATTTGGTGCCACTACAGAACCTTGGTTGCAACCCATGTTCTATATGGTCCCAGTTTATATCAATAACGTCACAGGGGGGATGGAAGGTGTTTAAACAGTCATTTTGATTCTGTTTCTCCCCATTGGTCTGAATTATCCATTACGTCCATACTGCATCCCATCAAGTCCAGATCATTAGAGGAATGGCTCTGCTTGCACTGCCCAGAGGATGTTTGGATTCTGATGTCAGCCCAGTTCTGCAGCTTGACAGGAATCAGGTGTTGTCCCCAGTGTACCAAGAATTCTTCTTTGCAGCCAAACTAGTCTAACATGAATTTTGCTAACTGGAACTGGAGCAGCAAAACAAAGAAAACAAATGCCTCATTTTCCAGCTTTGTGGGTGAGAGAACTAGAAGTGAAGATTGTAATGCCGGACACTGATGACCTTAAACCAGCTGCCTCAGGAATCTGCCAAGAGCTTTGCTGACAATATGTTCCTCATCTTAGCAACAGAGCTAAGAGTTATCACACATCTGCCCACCTTTATTCGAATGAAGATCCCTCTGATCTCACAGCTCAGGCATCAGTCTTGTCCAGAACAATTTACAAACTTGGAACCTAATCCTGTAAAGCCTTAATCATTTGATCAACCCCACTGAAGACAATGAGACTATTTGCATGACTATGGATCAATTTTGTGGGCTGGTAAGAGTTTCAGGAGTCTGTTCCTGTAAAGGAAGTCGAATCCCCCATTGAAATATGTTAGGTACAATAGTTAGTTAGTTTAGGGTACAGTTCTACTCAAAATTTGTCTATTAATAAGTCAGACATATGCTGAAATGGCTCCTCACCCAACTCCCATATTCTACATAAACAGACTGAATACTACATGAGGGGGGAAGTGAGTAGCTAAGCATGTTGATGTTTGTATATACAAAGGGGGGGGGTAATCAGAGGGGACGGGGAGAGCGGGGCGGGGGGGCCTGGGCTGGGTCAGGGAGGAGTCACATGGAGGGTCACGTGGGGAGGTCACATCCCCCCCTTGTGTTGCTCCCATGAGTGCAGTACCTGCAAGAAATGATTTCTACTTGCACCACTGCCCATGGAGTTCCCTACAGTGTGGCTGGGCTCTGGGCTGGCCAGACTGGAGGATGCTCCAACCGTCAGTTCTCTGGGCTACCCTAAGGGCTCCCTGTGCTGTGTCCAGGTGACTGACAGACCCAACTGTTCTGGCAGCACTGGGTGAGTGTCACTGCAGATTCTGGGTGTGATGAAGTGGGGCTGTTCTTAATGTTTCCCCTAATACTGTGTGGGTGCCTCAGTTTCTGGCTGACCCTCTGTCGCCTGGCAACTAATGGCTGGGGCCCTTCCCCGCTGCAAGGGGATGCTAAAGGTGTGGGAGAACAAAGTGGTCAGGTGACCTCCTGACCCGGGAAAGGAACTCAGCAGAGAAGGAGAGGTTGGAGGGGGTTTCAGTTGGAGCTGCTGCGGACGAGGAGTGAGGGTAGACATGGGGATCTGCCTCGCTGGCCCCAGAATGGACCCGACTGAGGGGTCCGGTTCTCTGTACTACAAACTCTGTTTTAGACCCGTTCCTGTCATCGAATAAACCTCTGTGTTACTGGTTGGCTGAGAGTCACGTCTGACTGTGAGTGGGGTGTAGGACCCTCTGGTTTCTCCAGGACCCCACTGGGCAGGCTTGCTGTGGAAGCACACGGAGGAGTAGAAGATGCTGAATGCTCCAAGGTCAGACCCAGAAGGTGAGCCCTGTGAGCTTTTGCCCTGCAGACAGTCCTGCTCTAAGGGAGAGGAGGCTCCCCAAAGTCCTGCCTGGCTTTGTGGGGACAGTTCCAGAGCATCGCCCAGGACTCCGTGATAACTGGTGGCAGTGGTGGATGTACTGCAGCCCTCCCTAGCCTCTGTTCATCAGAGGATGGAGATGGATGGCAGGAGAAAGATCACTTGATCATTGCCTGTTAGCTTCACTCGCTCTGGGGCACCTGGCATTGGCCACTGTCGGTAGACAGATACTGGGCTGGATGGCCCTTTGGTCTGACCCAGTGTGCCAGTTCTTATGGGCTCTGCAAGTTGGGCAGGGACATTGTCACAGAGCCATCAGTAGGGTTCAGAGTTAATGGGGGAAGGGCCTGGTGGCCCACCCCAGCCAGGAATACGTCACGCTGCAACAGCCCCCATTTGGCCACACCCCTTTCTGCTGAACCCACTAATTGACCCCGCCCATTCCATCATGGCCCCGCCCATCAGCCCCGCGCGCCCCGCACCACCCATGCGCTGTGCCCCACACCAGCCCTCCCACCACCCTGGGCCCTGCCCCCACTTCCCCGGTGCCCTCAGCCCAGCGCCAGCCCCCACCCCGCGTTACCTTGATCCTCTCGAACTCTGACCCCACCCATGACCCCATTGCCCTGGCACCGCCCCCTTACCCCTGTGGGGTCCCGTCCTCGCGCGGCCGCTCTCGCTCCATCTCGGGTCTTCCAATCACTTCTGCGCCTGTGCAGTCAGCCTTGCTGCCTCCATGGGGCGAGCCTTCGGGGGGCGCATGCGCTGCAGGCCCCACAGGCCCTGTCTCCTAAGCGACGGAACGCCACTCGCCCATTGGCTGAACGGATCCTGCGGCATCTAAGAAGCACCTCCCATTGGGCGGCTGCAGAGCGAGGGTCTAACTCCAGCACTGCCCCCTCCCCCCGCGTGGGCCCCAGAGACCCTCCTCCCCCGGCCCCCTGTTGCGCAGGGCCACGCCCCCTGCTGCAAAGAGCAGCCTGGGTTGGCGGGGCTGATGGGCGGGGCCATGCTGGAATGGGCGGGGTCAATTAGTGGGTTCAGCAGAAAGGGGTGTGGCCAAATGGGGGCTGTTGCAGCGTGACGTATTCCTGGCTGGGGTGGGCCACCAGGCCCTTCCCCCATTAACTCTGAACCCTACTGATGGCTCTGTGACAATGTCCCTGCCCAACTTGCAGAGCCCATAAGAACTGGCACACTGGGTCAGACCAAAGGGCCATCCAGCCCAGTATCTGTCTACCGACAGTGGCCAATGCCAGGTGCCCCAGAGCGAGTGAAGCTAACAGGCAATGATCAAGTGATCTTTCTCCTGCCATCCATCTCCATCCTCTGATGAACAGAGGCTAGGGACACCATTCCTAACTGTGACGAACTGGGACTCTTCTTAATGTTTCTCCTGAATACTGTGTGGGGGCGTCAGTTTCTGGGTGGCCCTCTGTTGCCTGGCAACAAATAGCCAGAGCCTTCCCCCCTGCAAGGGTATGCTAAAGGTGTGGGAGAACAAAAAGGTCAGGTGACCTCCTGGCCAGGGAAAGAGACAAAGCCCAGAAAGGAGGGGCTGGAGGGGGTTTCAGTCTGGAGCTGGCTGGGGACGAGGAATGAGGGAAGACACAGGGATCTGCCTCGCTGTGCCCCAGAATGGACCCGGCTGAGGGGTCTGGGTCTCTGTATCTACAAGCTCTGTTTTAGACCATATTCCTGTCATCTAATAAACCTCTGTTTTACTGGCTGGCTGAGAGTCACGTCTGACTGCAAAGTGGGGGTGCAGGACCCTGTGGCTTCCCCAGGACCCCGCTGGCAAGCTCGCTGTGCGAAGTGCACATAAGGGGCAGAAGGATGCTGAATGCATCAAAGGAGAGACCACAGGACGTGAAGCCCATGCAAGCTTCTTGCCTGGAGACAGTCTGCTCCAAGGAAGGAGGCTCACCCAAAGTCCTAGTCTGGCTTTTGGAGGAGCAAGTTCCAGAGCGTACGCCCAGGATTGACCGTGACAACTTACTCATCATGCTAATGAACCATTCAGGTGTCCAAGGTCCTTCCCACACCTACTGAACTTTAGATACAAATGTGGACCATGCATGGACACTTCTAAGTTTAATTATTAGAATTAAGATCTCAATAACTTCTGGAGCCATCCAAAATTTCAGTACTGGGAGCACTTCTTGTCCCCCCAAAATCTCCCTCCTCCCTGGGAGCCCCACTTGAGAGCTTCAACAATTCCCTGTGAACACAGATCCCAAACCCCTTGGATCTTAAAACAAGGAGAAATTAACACATCCTCCCCTTTCCCCCACCATCCGCTGAGTGGAGTCCACACCAATCCCCTTGGACATCTTAAAACAAGGAAAAATCATCAGGTCTTAAAAAAAGAAAGCTTTTAAAATTAAAGAAGAAGGTAAAAATCATCTCTGTAAAATCAGGATGGAAAATACTTTACAGGGTAATCAATAATTCGTTATAGCCAGGAGAACCACCCCACTAAACCTTAGTTCAAAGTTACAGCAAACAAAGGTAATAATCCTCTCAGAAAAAGAGATTTTACAAGTTGAGAACAAAAATAAACTAATCCAACCTGCCTGGTGTGATGATTATGAGTATAATATAATATCTCAATTGAAAGGTGACACGGGCCAGAAAGAGTTTAATTACTCAATCATCACGCGACTGAACCTGATCCCCTGGCCTAACACTTAAAAACTGGTTCGGAGATCTGTAAATGAACAGAGCTATTGAAATGCAAGTAATGCATTGGTAAGTAAGAAGGGGGTGTTGCTCCAGGTCTTGGATGCACAAAAGTTCCTTGTCTTATGTATAGTTAAATTCAAAGATCAAAAAAAGGAAATAAGCATTTCAGTGATACTTAGTGAAATAGTTGTTATTGTCTATGTGTCTCTTTGAAGGGTGTGGTAACCTGTATCTGAACTGTTAATGGATAAATAATCTGTGCTAAATGGCACAGATGTTTGGAGAAGAGAGTTAAGCCTATTGTTTTTCTCAGGCCAAAAAGGCCTGCTGGAAATGTATAAACATGGGACATGAAGCCTTCTTTATCTCAAGATCTGTTGGTTGACTAAACCTATGGACTGATTATATCTAAAAGGACATTTTGGCAGCTACAAAGCTCAATCTCTATATGTATCTGACAACCTCAAGAATGAATTCAAACTACTGTATGTGTATTAATCTTTTAACCAACTCTTCTTTTCTTTCTTAAATAATTTTAGCTTATTAAGAAGATTGGCTATAACGATGTATTAGTGGGTAAGATCAAGTTATTAATTGAACTGAGTGTGTGGCTGAAATCCTTTGGATTGGAAGAACCTTTTCTTTTATATGATGAGATAAGATTTTCCAGGAATCATCAATATGATTTGACAGGTGTTGTCTGGATGGAGGCCTGAAGGCTGGTTACTTAAAGGGAACTGCATTGTTGGGACTTCTAAGTGACCAGTGAGGTACTATAAGAAGCTGTTTGGTGATGGTTAGGTAATCTAAAGTATTGAAATAACCACCAGCGTTTGGGGTTGTCGTCCTGTTTTTGTTTGCATTCACCCTCTGATTGAGTGAACCATCAGCTGGCTCCACACGGGCAGACAGACCCTCACACCTGGCTGTACTCGACAAGTTTGAAAAACATGAGAAGCCTGGATTGACACTGGTACCCGTGCTTAGTCCCAAGACGAACAACCCTCCAAAACAAGACACAAACAAAGACCTTCCTCCACCAAATTTGAAGTATCCTGTCCCCCGATTGGTCCCGCTGGTCAGGTGTTCAGCGCGAGGTATTACTTGAGTTCTTCTTAAACCCTTTACAGGTACAAAGAGGTATTAACACTTAAACTATCTAGTTTAAGACACATGAACTTAATCTCACATGAATTTATCTAGTTTATCTAGCCCAGGGAAGGTAAGGTGCTAGGATAGGGCACCTGACAACCCTGGGAGTGGTGGGATTGTCCCCAGCTACACCACATACGCACCCGCCATCATTGTGTTAGCCCATTCGAACAGGAAGTGCTAGTAGGGACAGGTGCTGTTTCAGGCCATTCCTGTGCAGCACCCAATGGCACCTTTAATGCTGGCCTGAAGTCTCCACTGTGCCTCTAGCTCAGCCAATGGGTGCTAATAAGCTCTGCTACTTGCCTCCCAGGCCTCCCTCACCTCCATGTAAGGAAAAACCAAGGCTACGCATATGTGCAATAAAAGCAAAATGGGAATCCTTTTAACAGTCAAGCAGCTTACGCAGGCTGCATGAAATCGCTGCAGACCGTGGCCAGCGGCTGAGTTCAAGGGAAGAGCTGCAGAGACAGCCAGCACCAAGCGGATCTTTAAGATTTCACTCAAGACTTTTCCAGAAGCTGAGCTGGGGCCTCTGTCTGCAGGTGAGAGCAGAGGACAAGATGGAAGCCATAAGGCGCAAAGGTCCTCTTCCAGGGTAAGTCAGGGGCTGGTGCTCATGCTTCGGCGACGTATGTGGGCTGTTCTTGTGAGTGTCCTCTGCTGGGACCAAGGAAGTGCCAGGAAGGTGAAAGCTTTTAGGCTCCTGTTTTTCCCCTATCAACAGTTCGGGTCCCACCCAGCCTCCTCTTATCTTCGTTGGCTAGAAGGACTGCCAAGCCCAGTGGGACCGCTTCCCCTACAATCTGGGGGCAGGGCTGCAGCGTGCGCACCAGATTGCAATCAGTTTTAGTGAAAGAGCTGGAAGCCGATTGGAGAGCTTCTCCCTGCCACGTAAGTTAAACCTATTTCCGCGAGAGTGGTAAGCTGTGCGGCAGAAGCCTTTCCATTCCCAAATAGCGCTGGTCTACATATGGTTGCTGTGTACGTGTGGTGGCTCCGGACGTGATTTTTCACAGCCCTGCACACCCCAATTCTAGGTCTAGAGTATAAGCCTGGCCAGAAGAGGTGTGAAAGAAAAGCAAAGTTTTATGTGACAGTCCTGCCTCATCCACCCCACCATGTCACTTGCATGGAACAATGGGATCCTACCTTACAAAGCAAAAAAATCTCTGCCAGTGCCTCTTCAGATTGTCAGAGGTGCCAAAACCCACACAGTGCCTGTCATGCACCTGTATGCATAGCAGGGTGCTTCACAAACTCTCACACAGCAGAAACTGAAATCCACCACCCTGGGGTGGATAGTAACGCCAAGCAGAGCATTGCCGCCTGACTACACATAGGCGGAAAACAGCTGTCCGTGGACATACATTGGGCCTGCCCTTGCTCTCTGCTCCCCTCCTCCTCCCCTAGGCTTTCCACCTAAGTCTTGCTGCTGCAGGTGTGAGAGCCTTCTCCACGCAGTGCAGTTCTGCTGGCTGAAGCAGCAAAAAAAAAAACCATGGCAGGGCAGCCTAAATGTGCCGCCCCAAGATTGGCCAGAATGCCGCCCCTTACAACGTGCCGCCGCAGGCACGTACTTTCTCGTCTGGTGCCAGCCCTGAACATAGCTAGGTGTGTCTCTTCATGCTGGTGGCTGAGTGATAACAGCTCCTGGAGGGGGTTGCTGCTTGTCATTAGCAAAGCATTTCAAAAGACAACCCAGGCTGGAGAACTAAGAGGGCACAGCAGTACCCCAGTTTCAGGTTGTACCCTGGGGATCCCATCACGCCTGTTAACAACTATCCACTAACCAGGCAAAGCAAATAATTCCCATGCAGACTATACCGCAGTGTGGAAGATAGCACTGTCACTACAGTCACTGCATGAAAAGTTATATAATGTACTCTCCATTTCTCAGGCACTTTCCACTCGAGGAACTCAAAGCCTTTTACAAAAGGAGGGTGAATATCTGTTTCTACCTTACAGATGAGGAAACTGAAGCACAGCAAAGTGACTCATCCAAGATCACAGAGCAAGTCAGTGGCAGAACTAGGAATGGATTTCTGGTATCCTGACTCCAACCACTATCTTGCTGCCTCTCGTGGTACTTTCCATGTACCATATTCAGCGCACACACCCCTGAGTTGCAGTGGGGTGAACAGTTCAGGGACAGAACCCAAATCCATCTTAAGGAGCCACACTAGAGGCTGCCTGCCAGCACCAATGGCTCAGGTGAGCAAACTTCAAACACCCCCTTATGTCTCCACCTCATGGCAATGTACACTGGCTGGATGGGTGTAAGGGCCAACAGCAGCACCAGAATACACCTGCCCATTGTGGAAAGGAATTTGGAGCCTTCAGCCCCCCCCCAGAGCTAGATCCATTGGTAATTAAAAGGTTTGGTGGGATTCAGGATCCTGTCTACACTGCAGCATGGACCATGTTACGCAGGGATGCCTTAAAATGCTGTTCTACTTTGTAGGCCTCCAATGACCTTTGCTGGGTCCCCAAACTAAAGAGATAGCTGGCTTTTTAACAGACAGCTCTAATGAGATTTGATGGCTGGAAGCCAGACAAATTTAGACTAAAAATAAAAGGCGCAAAGTCTTAAAGAGGTAATTCTCCACTGGAACAACTTACCCAGGGTCACAGTGGGGTCTCTTTCCCTTGCAGTCTTTCAGCCAGGACTGGATGTCTTTTAAAGGGAGACATGCTCTAGCTCAAATAGCAGTTATGGGCTGGATGTAGGAATCATTATTTGCAGGTCATTGCTATACAAGAGGTCAAACATCATGGTCAGTTCTGAGAAGCTCTGACACTCTAAGTAGAGCTTGTTAGAATGATATCCCACCCCACCCCCATGGAAAATTTGGGGTTTTCAGTAAAAAAAAAATTCTTCTGAAATGTCACTGTCATGCTCCATGGGAGTCATACTGAGGTAACCATGGCTGCAGGGCATCATGAGAGATGAAGGCTCTCTGGGGAGCCTAGTCTATAGAGAAGACTGAGGAAGCCAAACTACAGCTCTCTTGAGGCAGCCAGGGCTGGCTCCAGGCCCCAGTGTGCCAAGCGCATGCTTGGGGCGGCATGCCGGGGGGGGGGGCACTCTGCTGGTTGCCGAGAGGGCAGCAGGCAGCTCCGGTGGACCTCCTGCAGGTGTGCCTGTGGAGGGTCCACTGGTCCCAGGGCTCTGGTGAAGCATCCGCCAGCACGCCCGTGGGAGGTCCACCGGAGCCGCGAGACCAGCAGATCCTCCGCAGGCACGCCTGCGTGAGGTCACCAGAGCTGCGGGACCAGCAAGGGGCAAAGTGCTCCCCACGGCGTGCTGCTGTGCTTGGGGTGGCGAAATGGCTAGAGCTGGCCCTGGAGGCAGCATTTCAGAAGCAAAATCATTTCAGTTTTCATGGTTGTTTTCTTTAAAGAAAAACGTTTCCCAAAGCAAGCAGCTGCTTCTCTCTCTCTCTGTCATGCACCTGCACACACACACCCACAGTTGAAAACCTACTGAAAAACACTGGAAGAAACATTTGCAGCCAGCCTTAACTGTGAAGCCTTGTGCTGTTCATGGCTTAAGGGACAATGGTTAGGTCCTGTCTAAACTAAATCATGGAAACCTGCTTGTGTCTTGCTTTGCTTTCATCATGGCTTGGGATTGCTGTTGTGGGGTGCAGTAGAGTGTAACAATGCCCCCAGCCACGCACCAAATGGCCATGCTAACCATGGCAAGAGATGGCCATACACTAGGACCCTGATACATCAGTCTTCCCATTCCTCACTGCCCTTCCCCCTCCATTACCTTCATCACCCTTGTCAGGGCTGGCTCTAGCCATTTCGCCGCCCCAAGCACGGTGGCATGCCGCGGGGAGCTCTCTGCCACTCGCTGGTCCTGCAGCTCTGGTGACCTCACGCAGGTGTGCCTGCGGAGGGTCTGCTGGTCCCACGGCTCCGGTGGACCTCCCGCAGGCATACCTGCCGATACTCCATTGGAGCCGTGGTGGACCTTCCGCAGGCGTGCCTGCGGATGCTCCACAGGAGCCGCGGGACCAGAGGACCCTTCGCAAGCATGCCTGTGGGAGATCCACCGGAGCCGCCTGCCGCCCGCCGCCCTCCCTGCAACTGGCAGAGCACCCCCCGCGGCATGCCGCCCCAAGCACGTGCTTGGCGCGCTGGGGCCTGGAGCCGGCCCTGGCCCTTGAGCTTACCCTTGCTTTCACGGGAGACCAAAAATAGAACAGGCATTCTCCAAGCAGTAGGAAAAAGGCACATTGTTTTTTATTCCCACTTCACCCTGCCAAGGGGGTTTAAACTCACCGTACTCTACAAATACTAGCTCAGTTCACTCCCAATTTGACCTGCCCACCTCTCATAAAATAAGAACAGAGTTCAAGGAATCATTTGTTTATTTAAAAAAAAAAAAAATAGGGCCAGGGTTGGGGGCGGGTGCAGGAAGACAGATACCTCCAGTTTGCCAGAGAAGTGGAAGCAAGGACATGAGCAGAGTATGAGAAGCCAGAGGGACATGCAGCGTAGAGGAGCCACACAAAACAGAGAGATCAGTAGGACTTCGGTGTCACCCACTGGCTAACCGCAAGGCACACAGGCAATTCTTAGAACACTCCAGTTTCCCAGTATTACCCCATACACTAGTCCTGGGGATGATGGTTATGAAACCAAACACCCCAGTAAAAGAAAAGGTTCTCTCGATCCAAAGACCAAGCCCCGACCCAGGTCAATATACACATCATCATCTTACCACAAATCAGCTGTTGCCAATCCTTTTAGAATCTAAAATTGAAAGTTTATTCATAAAAGAAAAAAGATAGAGATGAGAGCTAGAATTGGTTAAATGAATCAATTCCATACAGTAATGGCAAAGTCCTTAGTTTCAGGCTTTAGCAGTGATGGAGTAAACTGCAGGTTCAAATCAAGTCTCGGAGGAACATCCCGCTGGATGGTCATCAGTCCTTTGTGCAGAGCTTTCAGCTTGTAGCAAAGTCCCTCCAGAGTAAGAAACAGGATTGAAGACAAGATGGAGATGAGAGTCAGCCTTATATAGGCTTTTCCAGGTGTAAGAACACTCCTTTGTTCCTGTGGAAGAATTACAGCAAAATGAGTCTGCAGTCACATGGGCCAGTTTCTGCACACTCTGCTGAGTCACAAGGCGTATTCACCTCCTCTCGATGGGTCAGTTGTGATAGGTGATGGTCGTTAATGGGCCATCAAGCAGGCTAAGCTGAGCTGACACCAAACTTGTCTGGGGTGTTCCCCAGAACTGCAGCACTAATTTAAAATACAGACAGCACACCAGCCAATATTCATAACTTCAACTACAGAAATGATACAGACATACCGACAGCATAATCATAACCAGCAACCCGTGACCTGGTCTAAACACCTTATATGACCCCTTTACATAGATTTGGTGCCACTACAGGAACTTGTTGCAACCCATTTCTATATGGTCCAGTTTATATCAATAACGTCACAAACCCATTGCACTGTGACCATAGTGTAAATACAGCACTTTCTCCTTCCTCCTACACACAGGTTAGCTCTTCCAGAGCAAGCCGCTGCACAGCCAGGAGCTGCCAGGGAGCAATGGCAGATGCCGCCCTGCCACAGAGAGCTATTGCCCGCGTGGCAGAGATGCCTGCGAAAATGCCACCAGCAAGGTTGAGATGAGCCCTGTCTGGTGAGCTGCCACCACCATGGAGAGCCGGGGGCAAACCTTGGAGAGCTGCTTGCCCTCATGGTCGAAGATGTCGCCCAGCAAGCTGAGATACCTGAGAAGCAACAGGCTGTATCCCGCGGGAAGTGCCTAGTCCATAACTGGCAGGAAGAGGTAATTTCCCCCATCTGTTGCAGCAAAGTGGCGCCTGCTGGTATTACACAGCAGCACAGACAATGCCACATTGATACAAAGCACTGATGTCCCTACATACTGCCCCGTGGCCACCAGCCTGGCATCACCCCACTCTGCCAATGGCCCAGCGAGGCCGCTACCTCCCCCACCCCGCTCAGCATCAGGGCCCAGCAGCCTGTACCACCCCTCACTATTTACCAGAGCAGACCAATGCCCTAGCGTCTGCCTGAATCTTGTAGGCCCCTGCGCAGCTGCTTGCTGCTCTGGCTTCCTTAACGAGCCTTCTGGTCATTCATGGCTGCTCGCCATCCTTGTGAGCAGTGGGGTCTATGGAGTCCCTGGGCAGTGTCTTGTGCTGAATGTGCCAGTGCTGCATGGAGCCGTTCCTTGGTGGGAGGTCACATGTATCAGACCCCCCCGCCCCCGGCAATCTCACAAGAGAGATATATAGTATGACTAAATCTGCCATAGCTAGCCCGAGGCCGATACTCGATCTTATATTCTGGAGAATTCTTCTAGGCCCTCACCACCCAAAGGTAGAGGTCTAATCTAAGCTGAGTCATTTCTGACAATCGTGTCATGGAAACCACAGATATTTTTCCTGATTACCACATACACAAGTGAAAATCTTCTCCGGATACTAAAGCACGCGGACCACTCTCGTCTGAGCGTTGACGATGCGTTCCTGCCCACCGGTGTGCATGACAGAAATTCTGATACCCAGTAAATCTCCCGTCACTTTATTTCCCACGTACCTCGCACTCGATTCAGGCCAGCATCAGCAGGAATGTTGTCTAGCTCATTGAGACTAACTGCCGATACTCAACGGAAATAATCTCTTCACTCTGAGTGTGATGTGTAGGGCTCTTGGTTCGCGTATGTGTCAGCAATTACACTGCTGCGAATAGAGACATTAGAGGGTCAATGAAGTTCATATGCTCCCAACAGCCCAGTGCTCATCCCGGCAATAAAGAGACAACAAGAGGTGATAGTGGCGATTAGGGCATTTTCTCTTCAAGAGGCTCATGGAATCTGTCTCTTTTTGCTATGGCAACACTTGTATGAATTTCACAGAGCCAGTAAAAGATAGAAGACTAATGAAATAGAGTCTCACTGGTTGGGTAGAGTCCCTACCTGATTCCGTTGTCGACGATGGCTAAAATCCATTAAGCTCCAAGGCTGTAAGTGACCAGTTGATATCACCAGAGTCATGATCGCTGGCTGCTACGGGACAGCCCTGGGACTGTCAAACAGACGGACAGGAGCCTTGACGGTCACGACCACTCCGCAATGGCACGTGGTGCTGGACCGGTCGACCCCGTGTACAGCACAGGCGTGCGGTTGGGCGACCACCCGGCACGGCAGGTACCTGGGACCGGTCTAGCACCGAAATACAGACGAGCCGTGGGGAAACCAGTCAACCCCTGCACGGCACAGGTCTGGTCCCTGCATGACGGGGGTGTGATGAACTGGTAAATGTTATTTAAGTGTTCATTTTGTTTAATGTGGCCCTGTTAATACTGGTGGGTGTTCATTTCCGTCTGCTTATCTTGCATGATTCTCCTGTGCATTAGTATATGCCAGTCTCCTCCTCTGCGAGGTGGTGGTAAAGGTGGGAGTACAAGCATATAGACATGTCGTAAATTAAGAAACTGGAGCAAGAGGTGATGATGAGTGGTTGGAGGTTGGAGTGTTGGAGCTTGGATGAGGAGTGAAGTGGATGACGGGGATTCTGGGTCGCTGCCTCGCAGATAGCGCCAGATGAGGGGTCCGGGTTCTCTGGTGTCGTTTATCGCTATGATTCTGTGTTTTGGTATGCAATTCTGTCAGGATAAACTCTGTTATGCTGTGGGTACGTCTGACTGTTCGGTTGTGTGGGTGCAGGACCTGGGCGTTTCCCGTTACGCGGGCTGGTTTTTGGGCTCGCTTTGTGGGAAGCACACGGGATTTTGCTTAGAGTAGGTGGGATGCTCAAGGAGAGACCCAGGGGTGAGTGGTGTGGTAGTTTTTTGCGCTGCGACTCGGGTCTTGGCTTGGATGGAGGGAGTGTCGGCCACAAAGTCTGCCTGGCTTTGTGGAGGCATGTTCAAGCTCGCCCGGGACTCCGTGACGACTGGTGGTTGGCTCGCGGTGGGTATTACTGCCACCCGTGAATGTGTGCTGCGGTAAGTGATGGGGGAGCAGTATAAACAAAGTGGTGATAATGTTGTAGATGTGTGAAGGGTAAGAGAGGGACTCGGTTTTTCTCTAGGGGGCAGTTAACTTCTGTGGTGGAGTTGTGTTGGTTGGTTTTTATCGTCCTGTTAGCTCTCGAAGGCGGATACTAGGACTGTGGAGTAATGGTGGTCTTTCGTGGAAGTAAGGGTGGTGAGGAAGGTAATGTGAGTGTACGTAAGATGGCGAGAGAGTCATAAGTTGTTTCAGTGGGCGAGAGGGAAGATATGTGTTGTTCGCGTTTGGACCTGGGAGAGAGGGATTTTGCAGTAGCAGGGTTCGTCTGGGTGAGTTGTCAGCGAGACTGTCCTAGGTGGGTGAGGGGTGTGCAGTGACGGCAGAAGAAGCGTGGTGGGTATTCGAGGTGAGGGCTGCAGCACAATAGTGTTCTTGGTGGAAACATGGGGAGCTTAATGGAGTGCGAGACAGGCGCTGTGGAGTCACAGAGCTCCTTTGATGATGTGAAGTGATTTGCCTAGTGTCACTTCTTATATGGAAAGGACTTGTGATCCTTGGTGCTCACAAGAGAGAGGTTACATGGGAGTTCACGGGTTGCGTGGACAGGGCCAAGGTAATCTTGCAGTTGGAGGAGAGGCGCTCTGGAGGAGCGATGTGCTGCCAGTGTGGGCTGGGAGAGGGATATCTGGGGAGCGCTGAGAGCAAGTTCAGCGTCGCGCTCGCTCTGGCTCGCTCTCGACTCTTCCTTTCACTCATTGGGTCCCATCAGGATCTCTCTGAGTCGGATGGTGGGTGTAAGGGGAGCAGTTCGAGAAGAGTTAGGGGACTGTGAGGAGAGAGCAGAGCTTCGATGGGAAAGCTTTGCAGGAGGAGCAGGGAGCAGCATGGACTGGCGTGGTGGAGCAGAGAGGCATGGGGCTGCCAGAGTCGTGGTTCGCCTGGTGGGTGGCGAGATCTGGTGATAGAGGAACTGTTGTTGGTCAGCTTCATATGCTGATGGGTGTGGGTCTGGTGGTGAATGCCCCGGGGTGAAAGCCCCTCGTCTGTCGTTGCGGGGATCTCCTGTGGCGACCAGTGGGTGGTTTCAGGCTGTTGGTCTCGGTTCTCTAGCTTCTACCTCCTCGTTACAGGATATCGGTGAGCCCTGTGCGGCGGTGACTGTGTCTCTCTTGACAGGTCCAGCCCTGCTTCGTTGCGATGGTAATATCCATAGGACCTGGGATTATGAAATATAAATATAGCGTGGGCTGCGGTCAGGATACCTGTCCTGTACCAGCTTAGATATGTTCCACTGCCACTGGAGTGAGGGGGCTCACGCTGGTCTCTGATGCTGGGATTTCAAAGCAAGGAGCTCGGCTGCCTGCCCACTGGGACAGCAGAGGGATTTGGCGTTTGACACGGGGGGAGCTGAGACCCAGTGTAGTGGGGGAACCCTATGAGATCAGTGTTAGTGCCATACCGTGTTTTGCCTTGTTCAGACATGTGGCTGAGTGGGAATGATTAACAGCGGTGAGGAGCTGCAGGGACAGGCCAGGGAGCGTGTGCTTAGGCCGCGCAGTGAGAGGTGTCAATTCGATGCCTGCCCAGCGGCTGGAATCAGACCGTGCGTTTAGCAGTGGGATGCTCTGGATGAAGCTGAGGGTTATTACAGCGCTGTCAGACGCCTGTGTGTTTATAGGGGTCGAGGGACATGTCTTCGGAAAGGGATTCCTGTCGGGGATGGGATCCCCATAGGAAGTAGACTTGGATGGATTTGTTGTTAGCTGTGTTTTTCGTACTCACGGTGGTTTTTTTCTCAGCTGTCTGTGGTATGGTGAGGGAGTGGTAGAGTACCCTGGCTCTAAAGTAAGTTGGAGGGTATTGGGTAATACCTCTGGGGATCTTTCCCTGAGGTGGGATTGATATTCTCTCTCTTATTCTAGGTGTTCCTCATTTCTTTGATCCATGGGAATCAGTCAGAACTTGTTAAGAGGGTAAGACTGTGGTCTTGATGTTGATCTTTAGCGTTTTACGCCCATGGCGTTCATTGTTGGTGGTCGCAAGGAATCTGATTGATGGTTTGGGACTATTGGAGCTTAAAGCCCTCACTGGTATTGGATGCCGTACCCTCTCTTCTGCGCCTTGGGGGATCTGAAGGCGTGAGGATTGGATCCTGAGACACTGATAACATTTGCATCTTTAAGTCTCTACGGTGTGACTGTCAGGTGAAGAGGGCTGTGGATAGATATAGATGACGGTAAACGTTTTGGAAAGTATGAGATGGATGGCAGGGTTTGTATCTGGTCTTTATATATCTTCTCTTTCCCTTCAAGTTTGGCGCCAAGTCCAGGATGGGGCTCTATACCAAGAGGCCCGAGTATCGCGCCCGATTGCTGGAGAAGACCGCATCCAGTTGAACCTTTGGCGGTTACTTGCTAAAGGGTTCGGGCGCTTGATGACCTTCCCATGTGGGCTCGGTGCCATCTGTATTATCTCTAAGGGAGTTCGATGTGACGGGACTTCCTGGTGACGCACCCCAAGGAATGGGAGAGTGCTGGAGGCATCCCTGGTTGGCGACTTCCCGAGGTCACTGGCTGTGTCCATGTCAGTCTTGAAGGGGGGAAGATGTGATGAAGTGTGCTGTTCTTAATGTTTCTTAATTAGTGGGGTGGGGGGAGGCTTCAGTTTCTTGCACCTCTGGTCCTGGCAACAATGGCTGGCCTTTCCTGCAAGAGTTTCTAAGGGTGTTGAGAGACCAAAGAGGTCAGGTGACCTCCTGGCCTTGAGGGGCTGAGCAGGAGAGGAGGGCTGGAGGGGTTTGGCAGTTTGGGGCTGGCTGGGTCGGGAGTTGAGTGCAGATGTGGGGGTCTGGCACTGCCGCCAGAATGGACCGGCCGAGGGGTCTGGTTCGCTGTACTTGACAAGCTCTGTTTTCTTAGAGCCTTTTGCCAGTGGATAAACGTCTGTGTTTGGTGCTGAGTCACGTCTGACTGCAAAATGGGGTGCAGGACCCTGTGTTCCCAGACCGCCTGTTTTGAACTCGCTGTGGAAGCGCAGGAGGGCAGGGATGCTGATCTCCAAGAGAGTAGACCAGGAGGTGACGCTGTGTAGTTTCCTGGAGGACTGTCTTGCTCCAGGGAGAGTGGCTCCCGAGTTCATGCCTTGGTCTGTGAGCGTTTAGGTAGATTGTTCCAGGTATCCCAAGTCTCTGATTCTGCTGTTTACTAGTAGCTTGGTTAGAATTCCTCTTATTTTAAGGGAGATGCAGTTTATTGTGGTTAACAGGGTGGGCGATGGATCCTTCAGGACCCTCAGGAATGCGTGATTTCATGTCAAGCACTTTTAGTCCTGTGCTGAATGCGTCTGGCGTCGAGACTCCCAGTGCTGGATCCTGTAGCTTCCTCTGCTAGACGAGAGCACGTGTCAGAGTGGTTTGTCCTTGTAGGTATGAAGTGAAGATAATAAAAAAAAAATAAAAAAAATAAAGAAGAAAAAAAAAAAAAAACAAAATAATAAGATAAAAAAAAAAGAAAAAAAAAAATATAATAGAATTTAAAAAAAAAAAAAAAGGAAAAAAAAAAAAAAAAAAATAAAACTAAAATTGGGGTGGGTGTGTAGTATTGTTGTTTAAAAAAAAAAAAAAAAAAAAAAAAAAAAAAAAAAAAAAAAAAAAAAAGAAAAAAAAAAAAAAAAAAAAAAAAAAAAAAAAAAAAAAAAAAAAAAAATAAAAAAAAAAAAAAATGACTTGTGACAGAGGACCGGGGTGCTGGCCTAGAGGCAGGGGGTCCAAGGAAGGAAGAGAACGTTGGGGTGATCCTGGTGGGGGATGGGGAGGGTTGGGTGGACGTTTGGGCATCTTGCACTTTTCCTGCAGGCAGGGCTAGTTCCTCTTCCCTTGTGAGAGTTTGGTAACGAGTCTTGACACTACTGAGTGCAGCTTGTTTTCTCTGGGCCCTGCAGGCGGGGGAAGTGCCTGGATTGCGGCTCTCCAGTTTCGGTTTGTGTCCAAGCTGGTTCTTCGGGCTCGTGTGGGCTCTGGGGTTGTTTGTGCGAGGCTGTTCTGTGTCAGCAATCTCACTGTGCGGGAGTGTCTGTAAGATCCCCGCTGGGGACAGTCCTGGATTACAGGCGGATGGCTTGAGCGGTCTTGTGTTCGAGTCTTGGGTTGCTTTGGGAGGGCTTGAAGAGCTGGAGGGAGGAGTTGTTGCTTGGGGTGGTGCCTCAGACATCCTTGGGAGGCTGCCTCACTGCCGAGGGTGTGCTGTGGTGATGCTCTCCACAGGCACGTGCGTGATAGCCTCCTCCTTTGCGTGAAGGCTGGGTTCGGGGCTGTGTTTTGCGTCCCACTGGACTTCGTGTGCTGCTGTGTTGTTCCAGAGGAACTAGAGAACTTCTGGGATCAAAGTGCCGGTCAGAGCTGGGCAGTGAGGGCTTTTCTACCGGGCAACGGCACCGGGGTGCTCACCCTTCAGTCCTCTCGCGGCTGGCCAACAGCAGCACCATAGAAGGATTGCTAGTCGCGGCCGGAGCGGACGGGTGCTGTGGAGGGTGAGGCGCTGGGGTTTTCCTGAGAGTCGGGGTGAGAGCACAGGGGTGGTTCATTGTGCTCCAATTTGAAATGAGGGTTGGGGTAGCACGGCCTGGGGCCACTCACTGTCCCTTGGTGTTTGGGGCTGTCACTGCGCGCCCTGCGCTCCAGGGGGCTGAGTTCTTCAGGTGCTCTGCTTGTGGCGGATGGCTTATCAGGCCAAAACGCCAGGCGGGGGCTTGGATGGGTTGTGGTGTTCTTTGTGTATGTTTTGGTTTGAGGACTGTGCAGCGGGGGGTGTGTGCAGGAAGGGTGAGCGCCCTCCTGCCATGTGAGCTCCCCATCCTGTTCACCTGGCTTTGGTGACAGTTTTAACAGTATCTGCAGTTTAAGGACTTTTGCTTAGGCTTGACCCAGATTTTGTAGTGTGTGTTTGCAGTGGTCACGTTCCTTGCCTTGGGGTGGGGGCATGCCAGTGTTTATACAGCCCACAGCAACGAGCCATTTGGACAGTTAAGTAGATTTCAGTGCAGTTCAGCTGTGTCCCTGGGTTTTGGTGTGGTGTGGCATGGTGCGGCGGTTCCTGGGGAGAGCTGGGGGATAGGATTTTGCTGTGGCTCCATGCTGCTGTAATGCTGGTTTGTAATGGCCACTTGCCTACCTTCGGCGCACTCATCCTGCGTTCTCAGGCTGGCTGATTTGGTGACCCCTACGTGCCTTGCGGTCGGTGTCATGGCCCTAGAGGCAGTGCCTCCCGGTGGCCAGATGGCTCTCTCTGGGTCTCGGGCCTGAGTGTATCTGTGGGTGTTGAGTCGCTGCTCACTGTTCCCTATGTGGCTTATGGTGTCCGTGCGCCCCGCTGTGGCTGCCTATGTGTTTTTTTTTGGTCCCATGCTCCACACGCGCTGTCCTGGTGGGCTTCTGAGTCAGGAGCTGCAGTACAGAGCATGCCTGTTTTTCCTGTGCCAGGGGCAGCGGCACGCAATGCTGTGAGTTTAATGCTTGTACTTCCAGAAATAATGGTGAGTTCCAGCATTTGGAGGTGGGGGCAGTGTGGGTTGGCAGTGAGCAGGGCTGGTCTGCTGCAGTGTGGAGATTGGCTCCCAGCCGGTGTAGCCTCGAATCGTAGTGGGCTTTGCAGCTATGTGGAGAGGTTTTCAGGCTGGCCACCGGTCAAGCCACCTTGAGGTGGTTGGGCATTGTGTGGTCTCCGATTTGAGATCTCCGCTGGTGCTGCGCAGTTTCCATGTAGGGGTAACCAGACAGCAGTGTGAAAAATCGGGACGGGTGAGGGGGGGTAATAGGAGCCTATATCGAAAACCAAAGGTCAGAGGTTGCCTATTCTGTCGCCTTAGTTATCCATGCTGCTTTTGCTTAGCGTTGGACTTGTCGAGGTTAGTCCCGCTGCGGAGTCGTCCCGCCAGCTGGGAGGTGAGCGTTTTGAGCTAGCTGGTGCTGTGAGAAGAGCTGTTGAAATGCCCTGACGTGCTCTGTTGTGTGCCTTGGCACTGTGCACTATTCCTGGCCTCCTGCCATCTTGGTTGTGCTTTGCCTGAATTCTGTTGCAGCCCTGGATTCTCTGGCCCCAAGATTTCTCACAGTTCGCACAATGTCGCTTCGTGCCTGCTCCGTGCCTGTTGTTTTTGCCAGCGCCCGATTGGGCTAGGGCAGGGACATTCCTTTTTTCTTGCATGGGAGGGGTTGCGCCTGTTACGCAGTTTTTTTCTTGCATATTTGATGAGCAGCTTGCGGACGGGTGCTTTTTAGTTGGTTAGGCCTTTTTTTTCGTTCTGTCCTGTCGGTAGATGTAGTCATGCCGTGGGCGGTGGCGGCTCATTTTGCTGCGAAGGGTGCTTTTTGCTTAGTGCGTTGTCTGGTGTTCTTTTTCTGATTTTAGGCGATTTTTTTTTCGCTTTTCGTCTTTTCATCTTGAGTTTCGTCTATTGTCATTTGTTTTCGTGGTGTTTTTGATGGAGTCCAGACGCTACATGAAGGAAAAGTCACAGTCTTGCATGAGTCGGTGTCTCAGCAAGGTGCAGCACACAATTTTTGGAATTTGAGCTGCATCGCCTCCGACTGGTGTCTGGTTTGTGTTGGTGGCTGATTTTTTAGTCAGTTTTTCATTACGGTTTGTGTGCCGGAGTGGTGTCTGTGCCCTGGTTTTTTCTGTTAGTTCATTCCTTCAGGATGATTTTTTCACGCTTAATATTTAATTTGTTTTTTTTTTTTAGCACTGCTTCAGAGATAAGGAGCCCAAGGTGTCCCTGCCTGAGCCCCTATGGGGCGCCTGGTGCAACACAGGAAGCGAGCTTGGCAGAGCTGTTTTGTACATTGTTGTGGATCGGTGTGGAAATCTGGGGGGGGCGTTAATCAGGGCGCGGGCAGGAATCAGGGTCAAGCAGCACAAGTGTGGGCAGGAGGCCAGGAATGTTGGCGTTGCGGGCAGCCGAGCTGGCACGGCTCAGTGGCATCTAGAGCCGCTCTTCTCAGCACCGGTTCTCGTCAGCGTTTCACCTCCTCGCTGGGGGGACGGATCCGCTAGCGGGACTCTGACCAGACGCTAAGGTTAGCGCAGTGGAGTCTAATTGGGTGACAGGATAGGGGCATGTCCGGACCTTTGGGTTTTTTGCTGATTTATGGGCTCTATTACCCCTTACCCGTTCCGTTTTTGTTCACGACTTGCTGTCGTTACTAATGGAAATGTGCAGCACCAACGTGAGATTCAGTCGGATACCCAATAGGCCCAGGTCTGGCAGGGGTGGGCTTTTGAGTGTGGTGGCCGCTGAACCTCTCACAGTGGCGTTGCAGTGTCCCATCAGTGATTCAGTGTACCCAGGGTAAAGCATGCCATTAACTGTCCCACTGCAGAGCAGCCTGCTCTAACTGGCCTAGTTCCAATGCTCCCTCCCACCTTCTCCCTGCTGTGACTCACTGTTTTAATTTCTTGGTACTAGCATTAACTCCAGCATTTTGCCTTCTCGCTGCCTGCGTTGGAGAGACAGGTTGTATGGTCTCTGGTATTTCTGCTCAGTCGGCCCGTAAGCCCCTGCGCCATGTGCGCGTGGGGTGGGGTGGGCTGGATGGGGGGCCGAGAATATAATGTTCTAGCTGTTGTAGGTCCTCTCGCATAGTCGGCATGGATTTGGGCATTGCGTGCTCAGCTACTCATAGAATAGGCTCAGGCGCTGTTTGAGACCGCAGATAGAGAGCCATGGGCGGCCGGGCAGGAGCAGCTTGCTCTGATGGGGGAGCGTGGTTGAGCACGAGCGCGCTGTGAGGTGCGCGGTTATAGGGTGTGGTTGTCAGGATATCACAGAGCTTGGACGCCGAGCTGTATGAGGTGGCGGGGAGGCAGGTTGGGCTCTTTACACGAGCATTACACAGCATGGTCGGGACAGGCCTGATCTACTCCCCTAGTTACCCCTGGGGATGCTCGGGGCTCACCATGATGTCTCACTACTTATGTGGACCTTACATTCTTTGGTCCAATGGATCTGATGCTTGTGGGCTGTAACTGGCTTGTGCCCCGAGGCAAGGGAAAGGTGATCCCTTGATACATGAGGTTACAAAGCTGGAGTGGTTTGCGCAGAGGTTAAAAGTTGCTATAGATGCCTATATGTTACAGTTGCCCAAGTCAGTGGTAATTATGGATGGGAGGTGCCGATGGAGGAGAGGGTATTGGGGTCGCTACCGTTCACAGGACAGCGCTTGGCCCAGTCTCACCTCAGCCCTGTTGTTTTGTTGTATTAAGGCCCTCGCCACAGCAGAGACTGTAGTCATCAGGCCCCTGGGAGCAGTGGGGGCAGTGACGGCCCCAGAACCAGGGACATGCGTTTGAGTGGGCCAGGTTTGATGCTTCCACAACTCTCACTTTCATCATTGGGCATATGGAACCCGAATCCCTGTGTCCGCACCGAGCTGCTTAGGCCCCGAGGCCTACCTTCTCACGCAGGCCGGTCCGCTGGGGGCCTGCGCATAGAGTGAATCCTTCTAGTGATTGGTTGGTGCGTGGTATGGCCAAGAAAAACGCGAAGAGGAAGTCGAAGGGAGCAGCCGCTTGGGTGTGCGATGCCGTGCGTAGAAGAGAGGCTCACTGCGAGGCTTGACTCGGCCGACTTTGAATTCCAAGCTCTGCGGTAGTTCTCTGGGGGAAACGAAAAGCAGCAGCAAGCACGAAAGTCCAGGGTGTGGGGGCACATTCCAGCTCCTTGGAGCCATCTAAGCCTTTCCTCGCTACAAAGGTAAACGGAAGATATTTAGGGGACGCGTTGGCCTGGGGTGTGGAGATGTCTTGCATTTTCGCAGCAATAGCATCCACTCTCGGCAGGTTGAGGAAACCTGCCAAAAAGGAGAAATGGATTACTAAGGAGGAGCAGCTCACCCCAAGCCCAGCTCGTTCTCCAGCTCCCTTCGCTCCCCCCAGAGGAGCCCCAAGAGGGTCGAGACACATGCTGCTCTGCCTCGCGCTGCTATGCACGGGACTGTTGCTCTCAGGGGGTAGTTCTTAACGCTCCGCCGTGAGATGTGCTGCACAGATATCGAGCTGACCAGAACACCAGAGCCCAGCTCAGAGCCTGCGCAGCAGCTTTTGGACCACAGGTGGAAGAATAGGGCTAGAGAACGGAAATAGCCTCTTGTCGCTCACTCTGCACAAGTCGTCGAGAGAGCTGCTCAGGTAGATGCGGACTCGTATCAAAGAGACTACTCATACAGGGAAGAGGTGAACACTAGGCCCATTGGCCCATGGGCTAGGAATGTGTGCGAATGGTTGCATCCAAACGTTCCGCCAACCCTCGCTCTCGATACCCACAGGGATCCAGATCCAACTGTTACTCTTCCGGTCTTAGGACCCCGTAAGCCTCTCCCATATAGCTGCACCCGAGAAGGTTTGGTGGTCTCTGTTACATGTTTTGTTTTGTCTCTACATGGGAACAATTTAGTGGCTCTTCGGTCTAGCGAGGAAGGTGCGTGGTGGGGTTTGTTGTTATTTGGTTTGTGGATTTTGTTTTTTATTTGGTTTTTTTTCTGGTAGGTTTTACGGTTTTTGTGCGGGTGTGCTGTATAATTTCTTTTTGGTTAGGCTGGTTTTGGTGGTGAGCAGGGATCTAAACAGCTTGGGAGTGAAGCCAGACGCATTCAGACAGTAGGGTGGGTGTAAGTGTTGTGCAGTAGAATTCACATTTCTTTCTGAGGGTTCTGGGGTATGCTCCATCTGCTGAGCCTTGTAATCAAGATAAAGCTGACTCTCCTCAAATAGGATTATTCAGGATTGATCAGCTGTTATAAGCAGGTCAGATGGTCCAGGCCTTGTTGTGTCATTGGTTAGTCCTGTGGCGATGCTCTGGTGGATCGGAATTCCCACAAGCCATTGGCAGCTCTGGGGGAGCCTCCTTCCCTTGGAGCAGACAGTCTCCAGGCAAGAGTTGTCTCACACATTAGTTCCCTTGGAGCATTTTCAGCATCCTCTTGGCGAGTTTGTGTGAAGTTTTCCTTTTAGCCAGCCTTAGTAAACAGTAGGTTTATTCAATGGCAGTTACAGGTCTATAAACGAGCTTAAGTACTTAGGACCAAGCCTCTCCTCAGTCCGGGGCTCCATTTTTGTTGCCGCGTTGAGCCCAGACCCCACATTCTGGCACTTCACTCCTCGACTTCAGCCCCAAAGAAAACTATCCAGCCCTGTGTCTGCTCAGCCTCTCTGGGTCTCAGCCGCAGTTCGGGCTTCTGACTTCTTTGTCTCTCACCGCTTGGTTCCTCTCTTGCAGGGGGGGATTAGGCTTGAGCCTTGCGGGGACGGAGGGTCGGCAGAAACTGATCCTCTTTATTCGCACACTTTCTTTATTTGGGTCACTTTTAGGTGTATCCACTTGGTGGAATAGTTCGTCTTTGCGATATTTTTATCTCTCACCGTTCTTGGTTTATGCGTTTTTAGTGGTGTTTTTTTACGACCGTCCCTTAGTGTCGTGTTGGTAGGGTGTGTCTTGTTTCTTTGTGTTTTGCTTATTTCGTATTGCGGCTTTTTTCCTTTCCACTCTTTGGTGGTTTCGTCTTCCCAGCACTCGGGCTGCGTTTATTTCTGCAGCTGATCACCTTGTTTGCCATTTGTTATTTTTTGTCCCACTCTGACACCTGTGTGGCTCCAGGTGTTGAGTAAGATTTTCATTTTATCAGTGGCTCCTCCGGATCCTTTTTGGTTCGTTAGATCTCTTTTCCAGTGGGTTTGGATCATTTTTTTAGTGCCATAAACGCGTCTCTCTGATCTTGTGGGCTTTTTTTTGGGTTTAATCATGGCTTCTGTTTTAGTTCTTTTAGCCAGCGTCATTGACCCGTCTGTCCCAGTGTTCTCTGTTTATCGCGTCTTTTATTTTTGATATTATCTTAGATTGGTCTTTTCTTCATCCTCATGGGAGTATCAGGAGGTCTTTTGCCCTTTGTATAGGGGGTCCTCTCTCTCCTTTATTAGTTGGACTTATTCTTTTATACTTCTTGGGTGGCCTACCGGGACAGGATCCGCTCTCTCGCTAGGCTCGTGTGCCCTCGGTCTTGTCGTGCGGCGTTGGCCAGAATTGGCTGGGATTCGCTGTGGGCAGGGAGTGGGACCTTGCTCGTGTGAATTTTTAAATGCTGGGGCTGGTGGTGCACAGCTCCCCTGGAGACGCCGTTCCCTGGCAGCGTCCTCCTGCTGTTGTAATCAGTGTCCCTTTAGGCAGCGATGTCTACTAGTGAAACACTGAGGTTGGGAGCTAACCTGTCGTGCATGTGGGTGTTTCCCCACTCGCTGGCTGGTCTTCAGTTCCCGCCTGATGAGTCAGCGTGCCTCTTGTCTGTCTCCAGTTGGGGGCATGCAGCGAGCTCTTGCTTTTGTATGCGTCGAGTGCATTCAGAGCGCGGTGAGGCCCTCCTCTCTTTCTCAGTGGTGCCGTGGGGGGGGAGCATCTCCTCTCTCTTCCCCTTCGTGCATGGGGCTTGGGTTTTATCTAGGTCAGTTAGGGGTTTTATCTTCTGAGTGGCCGAGCAGCCCTCGCCCCACTTTGGCCAGCCAGGTTATTTGCGTTTTCACTGGCGATGTCCATCCAGCCGTTAGTTGGTGTCCCTGGATTTGGATTCAACCTCGGCCGTCTATCAGAGCTATGGGCCTGTATTTCCTGATCCCAGAGAGACACAGTCACTCTCCTTGAACAGGGCTCTCAGCGAATTATCCTGGAGATGCCTCAGGGGTGACGAGCAGCCTGATCGCTGGGTGTTTAGCAGGATTCCGCGGCCATTAGGCAGTCGCGATTGGGCTTCACCGGGACCTTCACTCAGTTCCCCACTAGCCCTCCAGGTTATGCTTAGAGGCTGTCACTCCACGTTTCCCTCTATTTTCCAGGGTGCTCGCCACCCAGAGCGATGTCCTATTTGATCCTGGGCAGGCTCCCCATGCCTCTTTCATGCTGCCTTACATCGAGTCATGCTGTCTGCTGCGTCTCTGCAGCTTTTCCTCGAGCTTTTGCTCTCTTCTCACGGTCTCTTCTTCTCTCTCGGGCTCTTCGTCCTTATCTCTCGTCTCCTTATCCGTGTGGATGGGACCCGATTGTGAAGAACGTGCATCTGTGTTGTTGGGATCTCTGATCTCGTCTTTTGTGGGATGTCGTGGCGGTTGTTCCATGTCTGCTCCCGGTATTCTTCTTGTGCCTCATCTGCGTGGGGTGTTCAGGAATTTTGTGATGCTGGCGTGGCTAGACGGTTATCCTCTCTTCCAAGCTGTTCTAAGTTGATCTGTCCGTTTGGTGTAATATTTCTCTTCAGTTTTTTATTTGACTTCGATGTGCTGTTGTGCTAGTAGTGTGATCTACAATTGTCTTATTAGGGATGATTTTTGGTGATTATAGGCATTCACTTCTTTCTCCATTTGCCAACGTTGTTTTGGACTCTCAGTGCGCTGTGTTGTGCTCTTTGGCTCTGTGGTTTGTGCCGAGCTTTCTCGTGTTTCGACGATTTGTTGTTGGGTTTTGTTTTTTGTGTTTGTTTGTGTGGTTATTTGGGTGTTGTGTTTGTGTTTGGAGTTTTTTTGTTTGCTTGGGTTGTGGGTTTTGTTTTTTTTTTGGTTGGTTGGGGGGGTTTGTGTTGGGGGTTTGGTTCTGTTGTTTGTGTTGGGTTTGTTTGGTTGTTCTATTTTTAGGTGGTGTGTGGGTATTTTGGCTTGGTGGGGTTTTGGGATGTTGTGTGTTTGTTTTTTTTCCTCTTCTTTGTTTGCTATAGTGGTCTCTGAGCTGTTGGTAGTTGCTCTTGCAATCTCGCCTATGTTGGAACGCGGATGCTACTGCTCAAAATCGGTGGGGTTGCTTTTTCTTTGATTCTCCGCAGGGGTGGCTATCTCGTGCAAAGTCTCCGCCTGAGTAGTCTGCTTTACTCAACAGTCTTGTTTTTCTGGTGAGAGCGTGCTCAGAGGTTAATTGACTGGCCCCTGAAATCAGTCCTCTCTCTCTTGGACCTTTCAGCAACATTCTGGTCACGCTCTGTTATCCCCCTTTGTGTTTTATGCTGTCCATCATGTTGACTGCAAGCGCGACATTACAGCGGGGGTGTCTGTAGTATATTGCTCATCCAGTTGTAGGAGTCCCCGGGCGATGCTCTGGAATGTCCCGACAGCAGCGGATTGTGGGTTGCTTGCAGCAGCTGCTCACATCCTTGGTCTCTTCTTGTGGCATTTTCAGCTCTCTGTTCCACTCGTGTGGTTTGGGGGCTTTCCAACTCAGCGAGCTCGACTTGCGGTTACGTCTTTGGTGGATGGCATCAGTGGTCTGCACCCCACTTTCCAGAGTGACTTTCTTCGTGTCAGCTAATAACAAGAGGTTTATTTTCCGTACTCAGTGGGCTCTATTGTGTCGTATTAGGAATCAGTGTTGTATTTGGCACGTGTGCGAATCGCGTACCCTTCTGGGGTGTGCTATTCTGGGGGGGAGTGAGCCATTATCCCGTGTGTGGCTCCTCCTTCTCGTTCTGTTTAGCTCCTTTTTTCTCTGCTTGCTCGTTTGCTTTCCCGGGCCATTGAGGTTCACTTGACGTCGTGTTTGCTCGTGCGTCACCTTATGCATCTCTCCTTGCGCTGCGAGGGGGAGGAATGGGTTTCTGATCTTTGGATTTAGTTGCCAGTTTTTGGTTCTGCAGAAGCTGTTTTTTTGCCACAGTAGTTCGATGGGGACGTATTAGAATTCTTTCCATTCGATCGACACCTCTTTTATTTGAGGGGACCAGTGACTGTGCCGTTGCAGGGTGGTTGGACTTTGGTCCCACTGCCTGTGCTTGCAGGGGGCTCAGACTGGTCCAAGACGCTTTGTGCTTTTTTGAGTGCGCGGGAGTCGGGGACCGTGTCCATATGGGCGCTGTGGCTGCGGTCGACGGGGTGGTGTTCGGTTTCGGTTTTGTTGGGTTGGGTTCTTCATTGGGGTATTGGTCTCGGTATGGTTTCGTGATCCTGTGTTCCCAGCTTTGCTGCTGTGGGTGACCTGTTATTTGGGGGGTCCCAGGGGTCCTTTTTTCCGTTTTGTTGGGGGTCATGAACTGCGATGTTCGAGCGACGTAAGGAGTCCCTTCAGCTTGGGGTGTAGGATGGTTGGATGATGTGAAAGATGGGGCATCGAGGGTATTGGACTCTCCCATCCTTGGAATCAGTTTCACGATATATCGTTATTGTTCTTGGGTGAGTGAGAGAGTTTGTTGGCATTTTAATAAAAGAGAGGCAGATCTTTTGAGCTCTCTGAGAGTGAAGGCCCGTTAATCGCCACAGCCCTGTTTGAGCTCTTTTTACTGGCAGGCCGGGAGGGCTGTTGGGAGGACTAGGAGCCCTGCGGGAACCCTATCCTGGCTTTGGTTCGTTCTGTTAATTGATACAGGCTGTACTACGCGAACCGATATTTGAGCCTCTGGCCGGACGTGTGAGTGGGGTCTGATTTTGAAGCGTATTTCAGTGAGTGAAGAGATGCAGGCCGGTGTAGATCGTGCACTCGTTGAAGCAAGTTGGCAGTACAAACTGCTGGAGCCTGCTCTGGGGAAGCGGTGCAGCCGTGGTGACGTGTGTGGAGGTAGGATGTTTATTGTCGCGCCTGGCTTCATGGGGATATATTGCGTTGGTATCCTGCTATTTCATGGATATTGAATGGTCTGGAAATAGAGTAGAATTTCTGAAATGCAACGTGAGTTTGTGGGTGCAGGTGACTTGAATTAGTAGGCCATTAGAGTGTATGTGCGATTGTTTGTTATTGAATCTGTGTAGAAGTGAGTTGTTTCACTGTATGTGGTGTCTAGGTAGATGGGTTTTTGCTAGACACTGATGCAGAAAGATATTGTGGGGAGGTTCTCATCAGGAGGTGTGTATGACCTTCACTGGTTAGGGTAGTTTTGAGGTTCCTAGGAGAGAAGTGCGGGCGCTGAGGTGGAGATTAAGAGGATTATGTGTTACTTTGTGCTCAGGTGGGGCGCAGCAGGTTTGTGTGGTCGATACGGCAGAGGCTTGTTCCGGTTTGGGCGGTGGGGTTGATAATGTGTAGCTGCCGTCTGTATCCTATAGGAGGGGGGCCAGTGGGCGACGGATGGTGGCCATTTTCAGCGAAGCAGCGTGCTCTAGATCTTTACTTCATAAGGTGCACCCCGACTTGCTCCAGAGTGGAAGTAGGTAGGTCTTTCTTGGGGGGGTGGAGGAGCAGGCCATGAACTGACAGAGGTCGAGGTAAGGAAGCGCAGAGCAGCAGCCAGCAGCTGGCAGGGGCCTTCAGATTCAGGCGAGTCGGCATGGGTCTGCTAATGGATATAGTGAGGGGATGGTACCAGGCTACTGGCCTGAAGTGCGAGTGCGGAAAAAAAAAAATAAAATGGAAAGAGCGAGAAAGAAAAAAAAAAATAGTGGTGAAGGTGTGGATACGGGAATAGCGGACCGTGTGGGGCAATTGGCAGAAGTGGAAGGTGAGCCAGGCTGGTGAGACACGGGGCGTGATGTAGGGACATCAGTGCTTTATCATGATGCAATTGTACATGGTGTCTTGTGTGTAAAATACAGCAGGCCGCCATTGTTGCTGGCAAACAGAATGGGGAAAATATCTCTTACCCTGCCAGTATATGGATCTAGGCACTGTCCACGGGATACAAGCTGTTGCTAAATCATGTCAGGTAATCATAGCCTTGCTGAGGCGACATCATCGACCTTGCAGGGCAGCAGCTCTCCAAGGTTGCCCCCCGGCTCTCCATTGGCTGATGGGTCGGCAGCTCAACAGCAGGCTCCATCTCACTGCTGCGAGGTGGCAATTTCTCAGGCATCTCTGCCAGCGCGGCAGTAGCGTCTACTGTGGCAGCGGCTCGTCTCCATTGCTACGCTGGCAGCTTTCCGCTGGTGAGTTTAGTTGTGCTTGTCTGTGATGGAGTTGTGGTCTCTGTGTGTAGGGAGAGGGAGAATGCTGTCATTTACACTATTGCACAGTGCTAATGGATGTCTGCGTTATTGATAGTAGAGGGGAACCATATAGAACATGGCAGGTTGAAAACCCAGTTCTGTATGGCACCGAAGTTTACTTTGAGAGATCCTATTGTAAAGATTGATGGTCAGTATAAGGTGTCTGTAGACAGTTCACGAGTGATTTGTTTTCTGGTTTGGATTAGTCTGTCGGGTAGTTCTTGTATCATTTCGCTGTAGTGTTGGAATTTGGGTGGATGGTAAATAGTCTCGGCTGTGTGCTGTCTGGTATTGGTAAATTAGTGCTTGTCAAGTTTGGTGCTAACCACCTTAACAAGTTGTGGTTTGTTCAGCTCAGTTAGCCTGCTGTGATTTTGTCCATTGAATTAACGACAACTACCTACATCAAATTGGAACCGCAATCGGAGGAGTGATACGCTTTGATTGAGTCAGCAGGAGTGTGCAAGAAACTGGCATGTGACTGCAGACTTCCAATTTTTGTCTGGGTAAGTTTCGAGCAGTGAGGAACAGAGGAGTGTTCTAATACACCTGGAAGAAGCATAGTATAGGTGAGTCTCATATCCATCTGGTCTATATGCTGGTGTCTTACCTCTGAGGACTGTTGTACAAGCTGAAGCTCTGCACAAAGGATGACATGACCCAATCCCAGGAGGGGGCATGTGTCAACAGACTGATTGTTGAACTGCAGTTTCTCCTCTGGCTGACAGCGCGTGAACTTAAGGACTTTGCATTATGTATGGAACTGTTCATTAAATTTCTAGTCTCTCTCTACTTTTTCTTTTCATGAATAAACTTTCGTCAATTTTAGATTCTAAAGGAATTGAACAGCGATGATTTGTGGGAGATCTGATGTGTGGGTGGATTGAAGCTGGGTCTGGTGGGATTTTTGATGGCCTTTTTGGGATCCCGATGAGATTTTCTTTTTCTTTTTACTGGGGTTTGTTGGTTTTGATAACCATTTTCTATCCCTAGGACTAGTGGTACTGGGGTAATTATAAACGTGCGGAAGTGGCGAGTGTGTCTAAGGAAATTGCTCGTGTGTGCCTTGCGGTTACACGTCGGGTGATGCGAAGTTCCTCTGTTCTGGCTGTTTGTCCCTTAGTGAGGTGGTGAAAAACCCAAATGGGTTGTGACTGCCCTGTGTGCGCCATTTGGTCCTTGATTTGGCCTCTCGTTGCGGGTCCGGCGACCACATCTCACAGTGGTCAATCAACGAGTGGTGGTGGTCCACAGCAGATGCTGTCATCACCCGTCGGCCCCAACCAGAGAGCAGCGGATGCAGAGGGGTTAGGTGAGTATGGTGAGGAGGTCCATGGGCTCTACCTTGACGCGTGGCCTGCATGCCCTTTCCTCGTCCAACCCTAGACCCGCCATTTCAGGTCAGTAGGGGTTGTTGGTGGCAGGGAATGCTTTCCACGCGTCCAGGTAGGCTTAGCGTGCAGGCGTTGACACGACCGAGTGGGTTTGGCCCCTCTCCCAAAGCGGTGAGGGTGGGGGAAGCCTTTTCGAATCCCTAATTCCGGAGTCGTTGGTGTGTGTTCCCATGTCACGGTTTGTCCAGGGGTGTGGTCTCCGAATGGTGTATTTGTGGCACAACACTGTGTGGTTTTATCTCGCAGGGAATTTCTGGAAAGCGGTGAGAGTGTATGTGCGGGCGTGTTTCCCCGATCACTGGGAGGTGGGTGGCGTGGGACGGTGGTGAAGAGAATGTGGTGAGTGTGTTGTGTTGATGGTTAGATTTTTTGGTTATCGCTGTTGTGCGGCTCTAGTTTCCCGTGTGTGCTGGCATTGTGCCAAGTGTATGGGAAGGGCTGTTTGCTTCTAGGGTGGTGCTGACGAGCACAGATGTGTGGTGTCACCCAAACTGTTCTGTGTTGCCTTGAGGTCTCTACACAGTTACCAGCTTCGCTCGCTGCGCTTGTCGCCGGACATTGATGATCCATGTGACCGCAAGGTCCCCGATGCGCAGGGACTGGGATTTCTCACCTGCTCAGGCAGAGGCTGAGCACACTTCCCAGCGGGACAAACCCCGCAACCACACCGCATCCTCCAAGTCGAGAAATAAAGGCTAGGGTAGGTTAAGATCGTAATACGGTAAGCCCAGAGTCTTTCGGTGGGAGATCAGATCTGGGCGAGCTTGGTAAGCAGCATGCGTTCTCATCCTGTGTCTGACTACTAGATCAGATTGGGAGACACAGACAGTCTGTGACCAAGGGGCAAGGGAGTGTAAGGTGGTATAGGGCTTGGGGTCTCGGTATGTAAGTCACCGGCAAGAGATTTGAGCAGAAGGTATGTGTACCGGGAAGCGACTTGGAGGTAGCTTCCCCGCACCCTTGGCTTGCCACTCCCCTCTCCTTTAAAGGAAGACAGATAGCATCAGATAGGAGGAGGGATCACATTCTCGAAACCTGGTTATGCCGAACAAGCAAAAAAAAAAAAAAATCACAAAAAAAAAAAAAAAAAAATAAAAAACAACAAAAAAAAACAAAAAAACACAAAAAAAAACATATAGCTAACAACCTTAAACAAAAAAAAAAGAATAAAATAAATAGAATTATAAGTTGTAATTAAGCATATGTATATGTGCTCAATAGAATTATGGTTGGTCAGAGTCTCTGCCCAGAGGCGGAGAAGCGATCCGGTGGTTGTGTGATATGTGAGCCGCTCTCGGTCTCTGGTCGTCTCGCGCTTCGTCCTTTTGGTCGCGGACATTAACCGGCGCGATCTCGCGTACCGTCATCGGGCCCAACTTTTTGTCTGGCTGGTTGGGTTTGCCTTAGAGGTGGAAAAACCCCAGCCTTGGGCTGTGACTGCCCTGTTTGAGCAATTGGTCCTGATTTGGCACTCTCAGTTGGGTCCCGCCAGAACCACATCGTCACAGTGTTCACAATCAACGTCTGCTGTCCACAGCAGATGCTGTCTCACCCTCGGCCCAACCCAGAGACCCAGCCAGACCAGGGCCTAGGTGCTACTTGATGCAGAGGTCCATGGGGCTCTACCTATGCAGCCCTGCCCCATGGCATGGCCCTTCCCTCCTCCACCTAGTCCCGCCATTCTCAGGTCAGTGGTGGTGGCAGGGATCCCATTCTCCCCCACAATGAGGCAGGAGCTGCAGCAGGGCCCCTCTCCCAACAGGAGCACCAGGGTTTCCTGTTCCCTCCTGGAGAGGTAGGGTGTGAAGAAATTGGAATTTTCTGTAATATTTTTGAGAATCCTGTGTGCCTCAGTTTCCCCTGTGTGCTGCATTGTTGCCAAGTGAGTGGGAAAGGGCTGTTTGCTCTAGGGTGGGCTAAGAGACACAGATGTGTGTGTCACCAAACTGTCTGGGCCTTGGTCCCCACACAGTACAGCATCTGTGAAAACAATGGCAACTTGTCACCCGGACATTGACTCCATGTGACCAAGGCCCCAGAGGGACTGGGATTTCCCACCTCTCAGCAGGAAGGCTGAGCACCATTCCCCAGCTGGAGAATAAAGGACTAGGGAGGAAGGAGGTGGGAGATCAGATCTGGCAGCTGGGAAGAGCCAGGTTCTCACCTGGAGTCTGACCTACTAGATCAGATGGGGAGACAGACAGAGCTTGACCCAAGGGCAGGAGTGCAAGTAGGGCGGTACCCTCCAGTATGTAGTACCGGCAAGAGATTTGAGCAAGTACTGGGTACCGGAAAGACTTGGAGCTAGTCCCCCGCACCCTTGGGCTGCACTCTGCTCTTTAAAGGAGCAGAATGCTGTTAGGGAGGGCATTCATTCTCGAACTGGCTTTAACAGCACAATACATATGCTAACAACCTTAAACAAAGGCTTTGTTTAAGATTGTTAGCATATGTATTGTGCTGTTATGTTGGTCAGGAGTCCTCAAGAGGGGAGAGTGGGGGTGTGACGATGTGGTTCTGGCGGGACCCAACTGAGAGTGCCAAATCAGGATCAATTGCTCAAACAGGGCAGTCACAGCCCTAGGCTGGGGTTTTTCCACCTCTAAGGCAAACCAAACCAGCCAGACAAAAGTGACTTTGGTGTCACCCACTGGCTAACCACAAGTCACACAAGCAATTTCCTTAGACAATCCAGTCTCCCAGTATCACCACCAGTGCCAACCATCTTGGGGATGAATGGTTATGAAAACCAACACCCCAGTAAAAGAAAAAGGTTTTCTCGATCCCAAAGGACCAAGCCCCAGACCCAGGTCAATATAGGGCTCTTGCTCTCTCTCTCATGGTCTCTTGCTCTCTGGGCTCTGCTCCATCCCCATCCGTCTCCCGATCCCCTGATGGGACATTCCGATTCGGAAGACCTCGTCTGCGTTTGGGGACAGACTCCTCGGGATCGCCTGGCTGCTGCTGCAGCTGCTTCCAGATCCTCTTGTAGCCCCATTTGGTTAGGAATCTGCTCCTCAGAGCGGTCCTCCTTCTCCAACTGCAAGACTGAACTGGCCTTGTGAACCTTCCCCATGTGGAACTCTCTCTTTGTGCACAGGATCACAGTCTTCTTAAGGAGATGATGATAGGTCATCAGCTTCACCGTTCCCAGTGGCTCTGGGACCTCACAGGCCTGTGTGCTCTTAGCTCCCCATGGTTCCAGAAGACCCCTGGTGTGCAGCCCTTCTCGTGATCACCAACCTCTGTTGCCAGGGTCAGTTGCAGACTCCTCCGGCCTGGGACTGCTCCTGCAATCCAGGGGAAACCCTGCTAGCTGCAAAGCCTTCTCTCTCCAGGGGTCGAGCGCAAGCTCCCATGCCCGTGAGACATGCTCGTCTGCGTTCTCAAGGGGGACCCCATTTACTCAACATCATCTCGCTGGTCCGACACTCCCAGAGGTAACCCGCCCCTGATAACGTCCCTCTCTGAGCCTTCAGATGCTGGTCGTCATTATCCCTCTTGTTTACTGCTCCCATCACTTAACGTGAAGAAGCCATTCACGGGGTGCAGTACATCCACCACTGCCACCAGTTATCAGGAGTCCTCGGGCGATGCTCTGGAACTGGCTCCACAAAGCCAGGCAGGACTTTGGGGAGCCTCCTCTCCTTTAGAGCAGGACTGTCTGCAGGGCAAAAGCTCACAGGGCTTCACCTTCTGGGTCTGACCTTGGAGCATTCAGCATCTTAACTCCTCCGTGGCTTCCCACAAGCCTGCCCAGTGGGGTCCTGGAGAAACCAGAGGGTCCTACACCCCACTCACAGTCAGACGTGACTCTCAGCCACCAGTAACACAAGGAGGTTTATTCGATGACAGGAACAGGGTCTAAAACAGAGTTTGTAGGTACAGAGAACCGGACCCCTCCGTCGGGTCCATTCTGGGGCCAGCGAGGCAGATCCCATGTCTACCCTCATCTGCCGTCCAGCCAGCTCCAAACTGAAACCCCCTCCAACCTCTCCTTCTCTGCTGAGTTTCCTTTTCCCGGGTCAGGAGGTCACCTGACCACTTGTTTCTCCCACACCTTAGCATCCCCTTGCAGGGGGAAGGGGCCCCAGCCATTAGTTGCCAGGCGACAGAGGGTCAGCCAGAAACTGAGGCCCCACACAGTATTAGGGAAACATTAAGAACAGCCACTTCATCACACCCAGAATCTGCAGTGACACTCACCCAGTGCTGCAGAACAATGGGTCTGTCATCGTCACCTGGACACAGCACAGGACCCTTAAGGGTAGCCCAGAGAACTGACGGTTGAGCATCCTCCAGTCTGGCCGCCCAGAGCCCAGCCACACTGAGGACTCCATGGGCAGTGGTGCAGTAGAAATCATTTCTTGCAGGTACTGCACTCATGGGAGCAACACAAGGGGGGGTGTGACCTCCCACGTGACCCTCCATGTGGACTCCTCCCTGACCCAGCCCAGGCCCCCCCGCCCCGCTCTCCCCCCGTCCCTCTTGATTACCCCCCTTTGTATATACAAAACATCAAATGCTTAGCTACTCACTTCCCCCCTCATGTAGTATTCAGTTGTTTATGTAGAATATGGAGTTGGTGTAGGAGCCATTTCAGCATATGTCTACTATTAATAGACAAATTTTGAGTAGACGTACCCTAAACTAACTAACTATTGTACCTAACATATTTCAATGGGGGATTCGACTTCCTTTACAGGAACAGACTCCTGAAACTCTTACAGCACCACAAATTGATCCATAGTCATGCAAATAGTCTCATTGGTCTTCAGTGGGGTTACATGATTAAGGCTTTACAGGATTAGGTTCCAAAGTTTGTAAATGTTCTGGACAAAACTGATGCCTGAGCTGTGAGATCAGAGGGATCTTCATTCGAATAAAGGTGGGCAGATGTGTGATAACTCTTAGCTTGTTGCTAAGATGAGGAACATATGTCAGCAAAGCTCTTGGCAGATTCCTGAGGCAGCTGGTTTAGGTCATCAGTGTCCGGCATTACAATCTTCACTTCTAGTTCTCTCACCACAAAGCTGGAAAATGACGGCATTTGTTTTCTTTGTTTTGCTGCCAGTTCCAGTTAGCAAAATTCAATGTTAGACTAGTTTGGCTGCAAGAAGAATTCTGGTACACTGGGACACACCTGATTCCTGTCAAGCGGCAGAACTGGGCTGACATCAGAATCCAAACATCCTCTGGGCAGTGCAAGCAGAGCCCATTCCTCTATGATCTGGACTTGATGGGATGCAGTATTGGATAACTGGATAATTCAGACCAATGGGGAGAACAGAATCAAAATGACTGTTAAACACCTTCCATCCCCCCCTGTGACGTTATTGATATAAACTGGGGACCATATAGACATGGTTGCAACCAAGGTTCTGTAGTGCACCAAATCCTATGTAAAGAGGGTCATATAAGGTGTCTAAGACCAGGTTAGGGTTACTGGTTATGATTATGCTGTCTGTATGTCTGTATCGTTTTGTAGTGGAAGTTATGAATATTTGGTGTGGCTGTCTGTATTTCAAATTGTGCTGCAGTTCTGGAGACACCCCAGACAAGCTGGTGTCAGCTCAGTTTAGCCTGCTTGATGGCCCATTAAGGACCATCAACTACACAATTGACCACCGAGAGAGGTGAATACGCCCTGTGACTCAGCGGAGTATGCAAAACTGGCCCATGTAACTGCAAACTCCATTTTGCTGTAACTTTTCACCAGTAGAACAAGACGTGTTCTTACACCTGGAAAAGTCTATATAAGGCGAAGGCCTCATCTCCATTTGTCTTCAATTCTGCTTCTACCTCTGGAGGACTTTGCTACAATCTGAAGCTCTGCACAAAGGATATTGACCCATCCCAGCGGGGGTGTTCCCAGAGACTGGACTTAAACTCAGTTTACTTCATCACTGCTACAAGCAGCTGAACTAAGGACTTTGCCATACTGTATGTAATTGATTCAGTTTAACCAATTCTAGTTCTCATGTCTATCTTTTTCCTTTTATGAATAAACCTTTAGATTTTAGATTCTGAAGGATTGCAACAGCGTGATTTTGTGGTAAGATCTGATGTGCTACGAGGTTACACCGACGCCCTGATCGTCGGGCGCTAGGTGCCTGGGATCCCTGTAACGAACGTGTACTTAGGCGCTGGTGGGCCGTCGCTAATGCGCGACTCATGAGATGTTTGATGGTCTCGGACACTCTTCCGGTGTCCAGAGACATTTACACCGAACACATCACGGCCACTTCCAGTACCAGAGGAGCGATGTGGCTCCACGCACCCACGGGGGAGGGGAAACCCTTACAAACCCCCTACTAAACTACATCCCCTGAGTCCTGAACACCGATCTGGATTCCACCACATGAGGGTCACCCTCCCATGACCCAGCCCGCTTGCTGTAATCATGACATGTGTAACCCATTAGATGAGCGATGTACCCTCACTGCTCCCCACTATACTTTGACCCCACCACCGTACACCCCGCATTGGGACATTACAGACTGTATTGACTATATGCTAACCCATAACCAAATACCAGCGTCCCCCCATACTCTGTATGTGTGCCCCGATGACTAATGACTGAACGCCAAAATCCTCTGTGTATCATCTTTATTTAAATATTCTCTAATAACGAGGAAAAGCTGCAGAAGCAGCAGCAGCATGGACTGGCAATGGTGGAGCGGAGAGGCGTAGGGGGCTGCCCAGAGGTGAGTGGGGATAGACCCCGGGCTGCTAGTTCCGCAGGGAACCTCGACACTAAATTGCTGCCCCTGGTTAAGGAGAGGGGGGATGTGGGTTCCCACCCCACTGCCTTCAAACAGGCAGGTGATTTGAACCAGGGGGACCCTGCGGAAACACCCCGGTATCTAGCTCCCTTGCTGGGTCCCAAGGCCATAGACGCTGTCAGACAGATGGGTGGGGTGGTGGACAGGCTCCCACTCCTGGCGCTGGCCTATATGTCTGCGTGGAGTCTCCTGAGCTCACGCCCCTGGGACCACCAGGGGGAGCAGAAGGTGGTGGTCCAGGGGGAGACCTGCCTGGGGTGGCGAGATCCTGGGACAGAGAGAACAGGACCCCTCAGCCGGTCCATTCTGGGACCCAGCGAGGCAGACTCCCCCATCTGTCCCCAGGCAGCTCCCAAACTGAGCAACCCCCTCTAGCCCCTCCTCCTCTGCTGAGTTCCTTTGCTGGGCCAGGAGGGCACCTGATCTCTTTGTTCTCCCACACCCTTAGCATCCCCTTGCAGGGGGGCCGGGCGGCCCATTAGTTGCCAGGCGACAGAGTGCTGGCCAAAACTGAGGCACCCACACAGTATTAGAGGAAACAATAAGAACAGTTCCACTTCCTCACGCTGGGGAAGGTGCATTAATCCCTGCGGAATGGACAAGTCTCCATCAGGGTCTGTCTCAGGGGGACTTGCTGAACAGAGCTCACAGGGTGAAGCGGGGGGGGCGGGGGCTGCAGGCCCAGAGGTCCAGTCTCAGGAGGTGGTGAAGCTGCGTGGCTTACGCTGGAGGAAGCGTGAGACCCTCAGGCGTCTGGCCCACTGACAGGTTCCTCCTAGAGACTGTTCCAAAGCTGGTGACACAGTTTCAGTCTTGAGGGTCTGTGACATGGGGTAGCAGCAAGGAGGTCCCCCAGCATTCACAACCCAGCTTCTGAGAGATCTGCTTTGAGAGGAGCCATGCCCCCTGTGTTATTCCCCACCTGGTACATACAGATTCCTCTGCTGCAGTGGGGCTGGCAGGGCATCTAACACGCCACTGAGATGCCTAGGGAACTTCCCCCTCTCTCAGCAATCATCTCAGACGCAGGCAGACAGGGCTGTATCGGTTCCTCCAGCCCCAGCTTCCCCCCACAGAGCGATTAGCTCAGATTCTCTGCAGACGCAGGCAGCATCGCTCACCTGGGGTCAGTTTCAAGCTTTACTTTATGGCTGCAAGAGCCAGAAACTTCTCTTCTTTAAATGAAAGCTGAAGTTGTGCTGTGATGGCCGGGCCCCTAAGGCTTGATCCAGGCCAGCTCATGCCTCATCACGGATACTCCTGACACCCTGACCCTAAATCCCACACATGCCCTAGGTCCGGCCCTTCTCGTGCTCTGTGCCCCACACCAGACTCCACACCCCACGCGCCCAGTTCCCACACCAGGCCACGCCCCCACGCGCCCAGTTCCCCACACCAAGCCACGCCCCCATGTGACCAGTCCCCACACCAAGTCCCGCCCCCAGTTCCCCGCGCGCCCCACACAAGGCCCCGCCCCCACGTTCCCTGTTCCCCGCCCCCAGTTCCCCACGCGCCTTGTGCCCCACACCAAGCCCCACCCCCAGTTCCCTGCATGCCCCGCACAAGGCCCCGCCCCCACGTGCCCTGTTCCCCGCAGAGAGAAGATGACCCGCCATTCCAAGCAGGCCCGCCATCAGCCCCGCACCAGGCTGCTCTTTGCAGCGAGGGGGCGTGGCCTCTGCGCACGGGGGCCGGGGGAGGAGGGTCTCTGGGGCACGCGCGGTGGAGGTGGCAGTGCTGGAGTAGCCTCTCGCTCTGCACGCGCCAATGGGAGGTTGCGCTTCTCTTAGGATGGCAGGGATTCCGTTTCGCCAAAATGGGCGTAGTGGCCGTTCCGTCGCTTAGGAGACCGGGCCTGTGGCGGCCTGAGCGCTGCCGCCCCGACAGGCCGCCCCATGGAGGCAGCAAGGCTGACTGCCAGGCGCAGAAAGTGATTGGAAGACCAATGGCGAGAGCGGCCGGCGAGGAGGGTAACCCCACAGGGTAAGGGGGCGGTGCCTAGGCAAATGGGGTCATGGGTGGGTCAAGTTCGAAGAGGATCAAGGTAACGCGGGGTGGGGGCGGCGCTGGGCTGAGGGCACCGTGGGAAGGGGCAGGGCCAGGGTGGTGGGAGGGCTGGTGTGGGGCCACGCGATGGGTGGTGCCGGGGCGCCGGGAAACTGGGGGCGGGGCCTCCTGGGGCGGGGACAGGGCGTGTGGCGGAGGGCCTGGTGCGGGAAACACCGCCGCGCACCCGCCTCCGGGGGGGGGCCTGGGGCGGGGCACGCAGCCGGACACTCCATAGCGCGCAACAGGGAACACGTTGGGGGGGGCTTCGGGGCACGCAGGGATGGAGAGAAAGGGCAGGGCGCATGGGGAGAAAGAGGGCGTAAAAAAAAAGGCCAGCGCATGGTGGTGCGGGAGCGCGGGACTGGGAACCCTGGCGGGAACAGGGCGCGTGGCGGCGGGGCCTGGGCGGGGAACAGGGCCGTGGGGCGGGGCCCTGGGCGGGGCACGCAACGAACTGGGGGCGGGGCCTGGGGCGCGGGAACAGGCCGTGGCGCGGGCTGGTGCGGGTGCGCGGGGAACTGGGGGCGGGGCCTGGGCGGGGAAACAGGGCGCGTTGGGCGTGGCTTGATGTGGAGAACTGGGCGTGTGGGGGCGGGGCCTCGTGTGGCGGCAACAGGCGCGTGGGCGGCGGGGCTGGGCGGGCGCGCTGGGGAACTGGGGGCGGGGCCTGGGGC
>NC_133774.1:1077802-1103461 GCF_003597395.2 Chelonoidis abingdonii
TCAGTTCAATTAATAACTTGATCTTACCCACTAATACATCGTTATAGCCAATCTTCTTAATAAGCTAAAATTATTTAAGAAAGAAAAGAAGAGTTGGTTAAAAGATTAATACACATACAGTAGTTTGAATTCATTCTTGAGGTTGTCAGATACATATAGAGATTGAGCTTTGTAGCTGCCAAAATGTCCTTTTAGATATAATCAGTCCATAGGTTTAGTCAACCAACAGATCTTGAGATAAAGAAGGCTTCATGTCCCATGTTTATACATTTCCAGCAGGCCTTTTTGGCCTGAGAAAAACAATAGGCTTAACTCTCTTCTCCAAACATCTGTGCCATTTAGCACAGATTATTTATCCATTAACAGTTCAGATACAGGTTACCACACCCTTCAAAGAGACACATAGACAATAACAACTATTTCACTAAGTATCACTGAAATGCTTATTTCCTTTTTTTGATCTTTGAATTTAACTATACATAAGACAAGGAACTTTTGTGCATCCAAGACCTGGAGCAACACCCCCTTCTTACTTACCAATGCATTACTTGCATTTCAATAGCTCTGTTCATTTACAGATCTCCGAACCAGTTTTTAAGTGTTAGGCCAGGGGATCAGGTTCAGTCGCGTGATGATTGAGTAATTAAACTCTTTCTGGCCCGTGTCACCTTTCAATTGAGATATTATATTATACTCATAATCATCACACCAGGCAGGTTGGATTAGTTTATTTTTGTTCTCAACTTGTAAAATCTCTTTTTCTGAGAGGATTATTACCTTTGTTTGCTGTAACTTTGAACTAAGGTTTAGTGGGGTGGTTCTCCTGGCTATAACGAATTATTGATTACCCTGTAAAGTATTTTCCATCCTGATTTTACAGAGATGATTTTTACCTTCTTCTTTAATTTTAAAAGCTTTCTTTTTTTAAGACCTGATGATTTTTCCTTGTTTTAAGATGTCCAAGGGGATTGGTGTGGACTCCACTCAGCGGATGGTGGGGGAAAGGGGAGGATGTGTTAATTTCTCCTTGTTTTAAGATCCAAGGGGTTTGGGATCTGTGTTCACAGGGAATTGTTGAAGCTCTCAAGTGGGGCTCCCAGGGAGGAGGGAGATTTTGGGGGGACAAGAAGTGCTCCCAGTACTGAAATTTTGGATGGCTCCAGAAGTTATTGAGATCTTAATTCTAATAATTAAACTTAGAAGTGTCCATGCATGGTCCACATTTGTATCTAAAGTTCAGTAGGTGTGGGAAGGACCTTGGACACCTGAATGGTTCATTAGCATGATGAGTAAGTTGTCACGGTCAATCCTGGGCGTACGCTCTGGAACTGTCTCCAAAAGCCAGCTAGGACTTTGGGTGAGCCTCCTTCCTTGGAGCAGACTGTCTCAGGCAAGAAGCTTGCATGGGCTTCACGCTCTGTGGTCTGCCCTTTGGAGCATTCAGCATCCTTACTCCCCTAGTGAGCTTCCACAGCGAAGCTGCCAGTGGGTCCTGTGGAAACAGGGTCTGCACTACCCCACTTCAACAGTCAGACGTGACTCTTCGCAGCCAGTAGTAAACAAGGTGTTTATTTAGATGACAGGAACATTGGTCTAAAACAGAGTTTGTAGTACATAGACCACGACCCCTTCAGCCGGTCCATTCTGTGGGCATCGAGGGCAAGATTTCCCTTTGTTTCTTCCCCTCATCTCTGCCCCAGCCAGCTCCAACTGTAAACCCCCTCCACCCTCCTTCTCTGCTTTAGTCTCTTTCCCTGGCCAGGAGGTCACCTGACACTTGTTTCTCCCACACCTTAGCATCCCTTGCAGGAGGGGAAGGCTCTGCGCATTGTTGCCAGGCACAGAGGCCACCTCAGAAACTGCGCCCCCACTACAGTATTCAGAGAAACATTTAAAAGAGTCCCAGTTTCGTCACAGTTAGGAATGGTGTCCCCTAGCCTCTGTTCATCCAGGGATGGAGTATGTGTATGGGACAGGAAGAAAGATCACATTGATCTTGCCTGTAGCTTCACTCGCTCTGGGCACCTGCTATTTGCACTGTCGAGTGACAGATACTGGGATGGTTGCCCTTTGGGTCTGACCCAGTGTGCCAGTTTATGGGCTCTGGCAAGTTGGCAGGGACATTGTTCACAGAGCCATTTCATTAGGGTCAGAGTTAATGTTCGGAAGGGCCTGTGGCCACCCAGCAGGAATACGTCACCGCTGCAACAGCCCCATTTGGCCACACCCCTTTCTGCTGAACCCATAATTGACCCCGCCCATTCCGCATGGCCCCGCCCATCAGCCCCGCCACCAGGCTGCTCTTTGCAGCAGGGGGCGTGGCCTCTGCGCACAAGGGGGCGGGGGAGGAGGGTCTCTGGGGCCACGCGGCGGTGGAGGGGCAGTGCTGGAGTTAGCCCTCGCTTCTGCAGCCTGCCATTCTCTCTCTTTCTGGGTGTGTGGCTGATCCTTTGGGATTGGAAGAACCTTTTCTTTTATATGATGAGATAAGATTTTCAGGAATCATCATATGTTTGACAGGTGTGTCTGGATGGAGGCCTGAGGCTGGGTACTTTAAGGGAACTGCATTGTTTGGACTTCTAAGTGACCAGTGAGGTACTATAGAAGCTGTTTTGTGCTGGTTGGTAAATCTAAGTATCGGAATATCCACCAGCGTTTGGGGTTTGTCTGTCCTGTTTTGTTTGCAGTTCACCCTGATTGAGTGACCTCAGCTGGCTCCCACGGGCAGCACCCTCACACCTGGCTGTTACTGACAAGTTTGAAACATGAGAGCCTGGATTGACATCTGGTCCCTCTTAGTCCCAAGAGCGAACAACCCCCAAAACAAAGAGCACAAACAAAGACCTTCCCTCCACCAAGATTTGAAAGTATCTTGTCCCCCGATTGGTCCTCTGGTCAGGTGTCAGCCAGGTTTACTGAGCTTCTTAACCCTTTACAGGTAAAAGAGGTATTAACCCTTAACTATCTGTTTAAGACACATGAACTTAATCTCCATGAATTTATCTAGTTTATCTAGCCCAGGGAAGGGTAAGGTGCTAGGATAGGCACCTGCAACCCTGGGATGTGGTGGGATTGTCCCCGCTACACCCACCCCCTGCCTCTTGTGTTAGCCTCGACAGGAAGTGCTGTAGGACAGGTGCTGTTTCAGGCCACATTCCTGTGCAGCACCCAATGGCACCTTTATGCTGCCTGAAGTCTCCAGCTGTGCCTCTAGCTCAGCCATGTGCTAATAGCTCTGCTCTGCTCCCAGGCCTCCCTCACTCCAGTAAGGAAAACCAGGCACGCTATGTGCATAAAAGCAAATGGGATCCTTTTAACAGTCAGCAGCTTACGCAGGCTGGCATGATCTGCTGCAGCCCTGGCCAGCGGCTGAGTTCAGGGAGAGCTGCAGAGACAGCCAGCACCAGCCGGATCTTTCAGATTTCACTCAAACTTTCCAGAAAGCTGAGCTGGGGCCTCTGTCCTGCAGGTGAGAGCAGAGGACAAGATGGAAGCCAGGCGCAAAGGTCCTCTTCCAGGGTAATCAGGGGCGGTGCTCATGCTTCGGGACTTGTGGGCTTGTTCTTTAGTGTCCTCCTGCTGGGCCAAGGAGGCCAGGAAGGTGAAAGCTTTTAGCTCCTTGTTTTCCCCTACACAGTTCGGGCCCACCCAGCCTCCTCTATCTTCTTTGGCTAGAGGACTGCCAAGCCCAGTGGGGACCGCTCCCTACTATCTGGGGGCAGGGCTGCAGCGTGCGCACAGAGTTGCATCAGTTTAGTGAAGATGCTGGAAGCCGATTGGAGAGCTTCTCCCTGCCACGTAGTTAACCTATTTCCGCGAGAGGTGGTAGCTGTGCTGGCAGAAGCTTTCCCATTCCCATAGCGCTGTCTACATGATGGGTTGGTCTGTGTACGTGTGTGGCTCGGGACGTGGATTTTTCACAGCCCTGCACACCCCCAATCTAGGTCTACAGTATAGGCCTGGCCAGAGAGGTGTGAAGAAAAGCAAAGTGTCTGTGACAGTCCCTGCCTCATCCCACCCCACCATGTCACCTGCATGGAACATGGGACCTACCTACAAAGCAAAAAATCCTGCCAGGCCTCTTCAGTTGTCAGAAAGGTGCCAAACCCACACAGTGCTGTGCAGTGCACCTGTATGCATAGCAGGTGCTTCACAAACTCCACACAGCAGCACTGAAATCCACCACCTCTGGGGTGGATAGTAACGGCCAAGCAGAGCATTGCGCCTGACTACACAAGGCGGACAGCTGTCCGTGGACATACATTGGCCTGCCCTTGCTCTCTGCTCCCCTCCTCCCTCCCCTAGGCTTTCCACCTAGTCTTCTGCTGCAGGTGTGAGAGCCTTCTCCAGTGCAGTTCTGCTGGCTGAAGCAGCCTCTCTCCCCATCATTTCAAGCTTGAGCTGAAGCCCAGGTCTCCTTTCCTGCCCGGGCTGCATGATCAGCTCTGCAGGACGGGGCGAGCAGGGGTGCTGCGTTTGGCTCCTCTGGGCTGTGCAGGTGCCATGGGCTTGTGGGGGGAGCCATGCTGCTGACCTTGAATGTAAGATCAGGCTCTTGCACCACTCCCCCCTGCCTACTTGGTCTGTGTGTGATCCAGTGTGATGGAGTAGGGACTGTCTGTGTGGGGGATGGGAGAGCAGGGATGACTTTAGGTGAGGGACAGGTGCTCGGCCTGTAACCTGAGCTAGGCAGGGGGGAGGGGTGTCAGCACCTTTGCCCGGGGAAGCTGGACAAAGGAAGGGGCTGGCTGGAGGGAGTTGGGTGAGTTCAGTTTCGGTTTTGGGCTGGGTGCTTGGAATTCAGGGAATCCCAAGCTGGGGACTAAGCTTCCTAAACCCTAGAAGGACTTGATTGAGGGGTCCTGGTTGTGCCTACAAGCTCTGCTGTATCCTTTGTTCCTGTGGTCCAATAAACCTTCTGTTTTACTGGCTGGCTGAGAGTCACTGCGAGTCCCAGGAAGAGGGGTGCAGGACCGGACTCCCCCACACTCCGTGACAACTGTTGGCAGCGGTGGGATCGACTGCACCCCATGGACGGCGCTTCCTGCAGTAAGTGACTGGGGAGCAGTAAAACGAAGGGGTGATTAACCCCTGGGAGTGTGTGCCCAGTGAGAAGGACTTTGCAGTAACAGGGTCCCCCGGGGGATTGCAGCGAGCGGTCCCAGGGGCGGAGGAGTCTGCAGCTCGACCCTGGCAGAGAGGTGGTGACCTCAAGAAGGGCTGGTGCACTAGGGGTCCCCCGGAAACCGTGGGGAGCGGCGAGCACCCCGACCTGTGAGTGGCCAGCAGGAAGATGTACGCCAAGCGGCGCAAGTGTGACCTGCTGGAGCTGTGCAAGCAGAGGGGGGCTGCGCACAGGGAGACTGACGAAGGACCAGCTGATTGCCCAGCTGGAGGAGGGAGGACCGGAGCCCTGTCTCTGAGGGAAGCAGCCAGGCAGATGCAGCGCAGTCACCAGTGTCTGTCCCCCGGGGAGTGGTCACACGAGAGAGATGCGCTGAGGGTAAAAATTTAGTCGGGTGTTTCAGGGTTATGTCGTCAATTTACCCTTTCCCCCACGCACGCCCGAAAGAAAGGGGATAAAAAGTTTTTGCCTTTTCAAATGTCACCTAGTGTCTATCTGCATCGCTGCTCGGTATACGGGGTGCTTCGCAGCGCGGAACCAGCATCTCGCCCTTCCCCCGGGTGGCAGATGGTACAATATGATTGCTATCCAGCAGCCACTTTGTCCCATTCACAGACAGCAGTACTAGCAGCCTGTCGAGTGCTCCTAGCTGGCCGGTGAGGTCGCGGCCGGGTACCCTGGGTAAAAATGGGGATGCCGGTCATTCCCGGCATGAACAGAAAAAAAACACATCTGGGCGGTTCAGAATGGCTGGTACTGTCCTTGTCTAAGCAACGGGGGCTGAGCTGCCTCAGCTTCCTCCCTTGCTGCTTATGTCTAAAAAGAAGATCTGCTACTGCTGGACTAGTCATAAGGTGGCAGGCTTGCGCTCCTTTTCCCCCACACCCTCTCTAAATGCTTCTGCTGACGACATCATAAAGCAAGCTGGAGTGCTGCGCCCTCATTACTCTCAGCTAAAAAGTCAGTGGGTTTCCTCTAGTTCCTGCATCTTTATTACTTTCATCTCACACCCCTTCCCGTGCTCCGATGGGGTTCTACCCCCATGGTAGCGCCAAGGTTTGCGGGGGAAGGGAAGCAGCAGGTTTGTGGGTATGGTTGCATTGCCGGGATTCCTGAGAAGGCAAGCTTAGCTCCTCAGGTTCTGCTGCGGCATCTCGGTCTGAACCGAGCTAGCTGTGCTCTCTAGTTACACTCTGCTCTTCATGAGTCTGTGCCACGGACTGCAACTCTATTTTTTTAGACAAAACATAAAGATCATGACTCAGCCAGTCTTCCATTTTTGTCCTGCGCCACAGCCAACCTTCAGGGGGAGGTTCCCAAAGCCCCCCCTAAAGAAAGAAAAAACCAAACGTTGCAGACAGTCCAAACCAACTGATAACTGTCATCTCTCATTGTAAATTTAAATGGTAACCGTGCAATAGGGCCTGGTACCATCTCTACTACCTTGCCAAAGGCATGAATGCTGCTGTGTGCACTGGCAGTATACCGCATCTGTCAGCACTCCAGTACAACCTACCGTGACAGTGACAAAAGGCAAAAACGGCTCCATGATAGCATGCATATGGCATTTGCCAGTGGCAAATCCAGCGGCAAAATCAGTGCGATGAACGGATGTGTCTGCCGTTGCTTCCGCACGGAGGAAAGGATTGAGTGACTAATTTTACCCCAGAATTCAGCCACTGCACATTTGTTTTTGCATATAGGGATCTCAACCAGAATTCCAATGGGCGGCAGAGGCAGAGACTGTGGGAACTATGGGATAGCTACGGGATAGTTACCCACAGTGCAACGCTCCGGAAATCGACGCTAGCCTCGGTACATGGATGCACACTGCCGAATTAATGTGCTTAGTGTGGCCACGTGCACTCGACTTTATACAATCTGTTTTACAAAACCGGTTTATGTAAAATAGGAATAATCTTGTAGTGTAGACATACCCTGAGGGCTTCCCGAGACCCACCATTCCTATGCCTAGGGGAAGGGGGGGAGAAGCCCAGCAAATGCCGAGGGCACCGTGACCCCCCCGGCCAGCAGGGGATCCTGCCAACGAAGCTCACCCCCCAGCAGGGGATCATCCTGGTGACGCTCGGCATCCGTGGAGTGGAAGCAGCAGGAATGGGAGACAGAGCTAAAACTGAGAGAGCTGGAGGATCGTAAGAAACAGAGAGAACACGACCGGGAGGAGAAAGAGAGACAGCGTCATCATGAGCTGGAACTGGCAAGGCTAAGGGGCAGCGGGCCCCCGGCTGCGGTGAGTGGGGGGGCGCCCAGGACTGTGTGGAGCTTTGATAAGTGCATCCTGGCCCAGCATAAGGAGCGGGAAGACATGGATGACTTCCTGGATGCCTTTGAGACGGCCTGTGAGCTGCACCAGGTAGCTCCAGCAGACAGGCTCCGGGTTCTCACCCCCTTACTGGACCCCAAGGCCGTGGCATTGTACCGCCAGCTGGGAGAGGAGGAGAAAGGGAACTATGAACTATTCAAGCAGGCCCTGCTGCGCGAGTTTGGGCTGACTCCTGAGATGTACCAAGAAAGGTTCTGGAGTCAGGATAAAACCCCTGAGGTCTCATATCTGCAACTAGCCGTCCACATGGAGGGATACACCAGCAAGTGGGCAGATGGGGCCCAGACGAAGGGGGACCTAGTTAAACTGCTGGTACTGGAGCAACTGTATGAGCAGTGCCCATCCAACCTGAGGCTGTGGTTGAGGGACCAAAAGCCAGAGAACCCGTGACATGCAGGGCGGCTGGCCAATGAGTTTGTGAAGAGCCGGTCGGGAGGTGGCAGGGAGGAGTCCCAAAGGAACAGGCCCGCCGCGATGCAGAGAGAGAGTCATCCTGGGACATCCCAAAGGGGGATAGGGAGAACCCCCTCCCAAGGGGAATGACCAGCATCAGGGACAACCGATCGGTTCGAGGGGACCAACAGGATATGAGCTGCTATCAGTGTGGCCAGAGGGGCCACATACAGTCTCAGTGCCCCAGGCTCAAGGACAGACTGAGCAGATCGACCCCACACCGGATTAACTTGGTAGAGACCCAGCTGGACGAGGAGCAGCGTTAGCAGGAAAGGGGGCCTGGCCGCATACCGCCTGCTAAGGAGGGAGGAGGGCTCCAGGTCAGCTCCTCTGGAGGGCTGGATGCTCCAGGCTCCGAGTTTTTGGTTTACAGGGTGGGCGCGGGGCTGCCTCTCTGGACAGAGTGCCTGGTTTCCCTGGAGGTAGATGGGAGGAAGGTCACTGGGTACTGGGACACGGGCACAGAGGTGACGCTGGCCCAGCCCGAGGTGGTGGCCTCAGATCGGATGGTGCCCAACACCTACCTGACCCTGATGGGCATGGGCGGGACCCCATTCAAGGTGCCTGTGGTGAGCGTACACCTGAAATAGGCGGCCAAGGAGGGCACCAAGGATGTGGGGGTACACCCACATTTGCCCACAGATGTGTTAATGGGAGGGGACCTGGAGGTCTGGCCAAGCAACGCCCAGGGTGCCCTGGTCGTGACTCATAGTAAGAGTCAGCGAGGGGCACTGTGCCGTGACAACAGGGAAGGTACTCTGCCTGAGGCGCAGGATCCTAACCTGGTGGGGAGGCACAACTGGGCCTCAGCTTATCACCACTAGTCCAACGGACTGGTGGAAAGGTTCAAAGGGATGCTAAAGATGATGCTAAAAACATTTATGAACCAGCACCCGCAGGACTGGGACAAGTACTTACCTCACCTGCTGTTCGCGTACAGGGAGGTACCCCAGGAATCTATTGGGTTTTCTCCTTTCTAACTGTTATATGGATGGCGGGTAAGGGGGCCTCTGGACCTGCTGAGAGACGAATGGGAGGGGAAGGCCACTCCCGATGGAGAGTCAGTGGTGGAGTATGTCCTGACCTTCTGGGAAAGACTTGCCAAGCTCATGGGCCTGGCCAGGGAGAATCTGGCCCGAGTCTAGAGGAAGCAGAAGGTCTGGTATGACCACACGGCGCGAGCCCCTGCCTTCACCACCGGGGATCGAGTGATGGTTCTCATCCCCATGAGGAAAATTCCCCTCTCTGATTAGCTGACCCTGGCCCAGCACGCTGAGATCAGAGGGGTGCTGCATCTGTACCGACAGCTGTTTTCCAACAAGCCTAGACAAACTAATTTGACTGTCCACCAGGTGGAGACCGGGTCACATCCCCCTATAAAGAGTGCTGCCCCTTTCAGTCGATTGAGTGAGAAGAGAGCGGCGCAGGACGAGAAAGAAGAGGTCTGGACATGGCTGGCTGGATGCGTGTCAGCCCAGTCTTCCAGCCCTTGGGTGCGCGCCAGTGGGTGCTGAGGTCCCCACACAAGGTTATGGGCTCCGCACTCCGTCTCGTGTTGGACTATCGAAAAGCGTCAGTGCCATCACCGTATTTGATGCTATCCCATGCCAGGCCTTTATTGGGATGGCGGGGTACTATCGAAGGTTCGTGCCCCACTTTAGCGCCATAGCCACCCCGCTCACTGAGCTGTGCAGGAAGGGGAAGCCAGACAGGTGTCTGGGGCATTGCTGGCATATGATGGTGTATATTACATTGGTGGACGTGCAGGTGAATGAACCAGTGATGGTATGGCTGATCTGGTTAGGTCCTGTGATGTGTCGCTTGGTGTAGATATGTGGCAGAGTTGGCATCGAGGTTGTTGCATGGACTGGTTCCTGAGCTAGAGTTACCATGGTGCGGTGTGGCAGTGCTGGTGAGAATACGTTTCAGGTTGGCAGGTTGTCTGTGGGCGAGGATTGGCCTGCCACCAAGACCTGTGAAAGTCTGGGATCATTGTCCAGGATGGGTTCTAGATCCCTGATGATGCATTGGAGGGGTTTTAGCTGGAGACTGTATGTGACAGCCAGTGGACCTGTTGGTTTCTTTCTTGGGTTGTCTTCAGATAGGAGCTTCTGGATACACGTCTGTCTCTGTTGATCTGTTTCTTATTTCCTCGTGCAGGTATTGTAGTTTTGAGAATGCTTGGTGGAGATTTGTAGGTGTTGGTCTCTGTCTGAGGGTTAGAGCAGATGCAGTTGTACCTCAGTGCTTGGCTGTAGACAATGGATGGTGTGATGTGCCCGGGATGGAAGCTGGAAGCATGAAGGTAGCCACCAGCAGTTGTAGGTTTTTGGTATAGCGTGGTGTTAATGTGACCATTGCTTATTGCACCGTGGTGTCTAGGAGTGGACCTCCCGTGTAGATTGTACAGGCTGAGGTTGATGGTGGGGTGGAAACTGTTGAAATCGTGGTGGAATTTTCCAGAGTCTCCTTCCCATGGGTCCAGATGAGGAAGATGTCATCAATGTAGCGTAGTAGAGAGGGAGTGAGTGGACGAGAGCTGAGGAAGCGTTGTTCCAGGTCAGCCATAAAATATTGGCAATTGTGGGGCCATGCGGGTGCCTAACAGCATGCCACTGAATCTGGAGATGTATATTGTCATCAAACCTTGAAATAGTTGTGTTGAGTATAAAGCACAGAGCTCAGCACGCAGTTGTGCTGTGGCATCATCAGGGATACTGTTCCTGACAGCTTGTATTCCATCTGTGTGTGGGATGTTTGTGTGAGAGCTTCTACATCCATGGTGGCTAGGATGGTGTTTTCTGGGAGTGACCAATGCATTGTAGTTTCCTCAGGAAATCAGTGTGTAACGAGATAGCTGGGAGTGCTGGTGGCATAGGGTCTGAGTAGAGAGTTCCACATATCCAGACAGTCCGTCAGTGAGAGTGCCAATGCCCGAGATGATGGGGAGTCCAGGATTTCTGGTGTTGGGATCTGGTAGTAGATAGAATAACCTGGCAGGGCTTTAAGGGTATGTTGATTTGTTCCGTGTTAGTGTAGGGAGTGTCCTGAGTAGATGGTGGCAGTTTCTCAGTGTATTCCTCAGTGGGATCTGAGGGAAGTGGCCTGTAGAATTTGGTATTGGAGAGTTTTTCTGGGCCTCCTTTTGGTAGTCAGACCTGTTCATGCCCACCAATGTAATATAGCCATCATATGCCAGCAATGCCCTCTGCTATGTACATCGGCCAAAACTGGGACAGTCTCTATGGAAAAGGATAAATGGACATGAAATCAGAATATAGGAATGGCAAATAATACAAAAACCTGTAGGAGAGCACTTCAACCTCCCTGGCTACACTATAGCAGACCTTAAGGTGGCTATCCTGCAAACTAAAAAACTTCAGGACCAGACTTCGAAGAGAAACTGCTGAGCTTTCAGTTCATCTGCAAATTTGACACCATCAGCTCAGGATTGAACAAAGACTGTGAATGGCTTGCCAACTACAGAACCAGTTTCTCTTGTCTTGGTTTTCACATCTCACTGCTAGAACAAGGCCTCATCCTCCCTGAGTTGAACTAACCTCATATCTCTAGCTTGCTGGCATATAATAGCTGCCCCTGGAAATTTCCACTACATGCATCTGACAAAGTGGGTATTTCACCCACGAAAGCTCATGCTCCAAAACGTCTGTTAGTCTATAAGGTGCCACAGATTATCTGCTGCTCTTACAGATCCCAGACTAACACAGCTACCCTTTGATACTTTACACAAGGACTGATGACCCATCCCAGCGGGGGATGTTCCAGAGACTTGATCTGAACCTGCAGTTTACTCCATCATTGCTACAAGCCTGAACTAAGAAACTTTGGCCATCACTATATGTAATTGATTCCATTTAACTAATTCTAGCTCTCATCTCACTTTTTCCTTTATGAATAAACCTTTAGATTTTAGAGTCTAAAGGATTGGCAACAGCGTGATTTGTGGGTAAGATCTGATGTGTATATTGACCTGGGTCTGGGGCTGGTCCTTTGGGATTAAGAGAACCTTTTTCTTTTACTGGGTGTTGGTTTTTCATAACCATTCATCCCCAGGACAATGGCACTGGTGGTGATACTGGGAGACTGGAGTGTCTAAACCCCACCAGAGAGGTCTTTGGGGCCATTGCCTGTCCAAAGTCAGGATAAAGGAGGAGGGGGCGTGGGGCTACGACACTCCACCCCGTAAAAAATCAACCTGCTACAGAAACGCCAACAACAGAGACAACAGAGACTTTTACCCTGGAAAAAGAAGGGTCTTCAACTCGAAGATGCATGACGCTGGGTGGTGAAAGCCGTGAGGAAGCCACTAAGCTGATTACCCTTCTTGCAACCAGGAGGATTACCATAGGCACATGGAACGTGAGGACCATGTACGAGTCAGGAAAGACGGCGCAGGTTGCAGCGGAAAAGAGGCTGTCCAAGAAACACCTGGCGACGCAACCTTCAGGCTGATAGAAAAAAAAATGGGCTATACCTGGAACCAGCTAGAGCGAATGGCCCAGGATAGAGGACTCTGGAGATCTGTGGTTGGCGGCCCATACCCCGATTGGGGTGACGGGCGTGAGTGAGTGAGGAGTGTCTAAGGAAATTGCTTGTGTGACTTGTGGTTATCCAGTGGGGTGAAACTGAAGTCATTTTTGTCTGGATGGTTTGGTTTGCCTTAGAGGTGGAAAAACCCCAGCCTGTAACTGCCCTGTTTGAGCAATTGATCCTGAATTGGCACTCTCAGTTGGGTCCTGCCAGAACCGCATCATCATAGGGAGTCAGCACCTTTGCTTGGGAAGCTTGATAAAGGAAGGGTCTGGCTGGAGGGAGTTAGTTCAGTTTCAGTTTTGGGCTGGGTGCTTGGAATTCAGGGAATCCCAAGCTGGGAGCTAAGCTTCCTGAACCCCCAGAGGGACTCAATTAAGGGGTTCTGGTTGTGCCTCCAAGCTCTGCTGTAACCTGCATTCCTGTTGTCCAATAAACCTGTTTTTCTGACTGGCTGAGAGTCACTGTGAGTCCCAGGAAGAGGGGTGCAGGACCGGACACCCCCACACTCCATGACACCCAGACAGGGGTCTCAGCCCAGCAGGTAGCAGGGGTTCCCCCAGACAGCCCTGCAGGAGCAGTCCCTCCCCGCCCTTTCTGCCCTGGGGGGAGCCGGCCTCCGCCATGTACCATTCACACCATCTGCTCCCCACACTACCCTGTGTTCCCCTCCATCCCTGCGGAGTAGGTGTCCCTGCCCTGGGACGTGCCATCAGCGGGCTGCCTAACCCCCCCCCGACACCCCACTCCACACACTGCACCCGGTGATACACACACACCTGAACCTGCCCCCCCCTCACCTCACTCTGCCCCAGGACGTGCCCTCAGCGGGCTGCCTGCCCCTCTCCACCCCCGACACCCCACTCCACACACTGCACCAGGTGATACACACACACCTCACCCTGGCCCCCCTCACCTCACCCTGCCCTGGGACGTGCCCTCAGCGGGCTACGTGCCCCCCCCGACACCCCACTCCATACAGTGCACCCTTTGATAAACACAAACCTCACCATGCCCCCCCTCACTTCACCTTGCCCCGGGACGTGCCCTCAGCGGGCTGCCTGCCACACCCCACTCCACACACTGCACCCGGTGATACACACACACCTCGCCCTGCTCCCCCTCACCTCACCCTGCCCTGGGACGTGCCCTCAGCGGGCTGCCTGCCCCTCCCCACCCCTGACACCCCACTCCACACACTGCACCCGGTGATACACACACACCTCCGCCCTGCTCCCCCTCACCTCACCCTGCCCCGGGACGTGCCCTCAGCGGGCTGCCTGCCCCTCCCCACTCCTGACACCCCACTCCACACACTGCACCCGGATACAAACACACACTCACCCTGCCCGGACATGCCCTCAGCGGGCTGCCTGCCCACACCCACTCCACACACTGCACTCCCGGTGATACACACACACCTCACCCTGCTCCCCTCCACTCACCCTGCCTATAGGACGTTTGCCCTCAGCGGGCTGGCCTGCCCCTCCCCACCCCTGACACCCCACTCCACACACTGCACCCGGTGATACACACACACCTCGCCCTGCTCCCCTCACCTCACCCTGCCCGGGACGTGCCCTCAGCGGGCTGCCTGCCCCTCCCACCCTGAACACCCCACTCCACACACTGCACCCGGTGATACACACACACCTCACCCCGCGCCCCCCACCTCACCCTGCCACCGGGACGTGCCCTCAGCGGGCTTGCCTGCCCCTCCCTACCTCTGACACCCCACATCCACACATTGCACCGGTGATACACACAGCACCTTCACCCCTGCCCCCCCCCCACCTCACCCCTGCCCCGGGACGCCCTCAAGCGGCGCTGCCTGCCCCCCCCCCCCCGACACCCTCACTCCACATACTGCCACCCGGTGATTTACCACACACACCTCAACCCTGCCGCCCCCCACCTCACCCTGCCCCGGGAACATGCCCTCAGCGGTCTGCCTGCCCCGCCCCCCCCGACACCCCACTCCACATACTGCACCCCGGTGATACACACACACCTCACCCATGACCCCGGGACGTGCCCTCAGCGGGCTTGCCTGCCACCCCCCCGACACCCACATCCACATACTGCCACCCGCTGATACACCACACACCTCACCCTGCCCCGGGACATGCCCTCAGCGGCTCCCTGCCCCCCCCCCGACACCCCACTCCACATACTGCACCCTGGTGATTACAACACAACCTCACCCCTGCCCCGGGACATGCCCTCAGGGGCTGCGCCCCCCCGACACCCCACTCCATCATACTGGCACCGGTGATACACACACACCTTCACCCTGCCCCGGGGACATGCCTCTCAGCGGCTGGCCTGCCCCCTCCCTACCTCTGACACCCCACTCCACACTTTGCCACCCGGTTGATACAAACACACCTCACCCTGCCCCCCTCACCTCACCCTGCCCCGTGACGTGCCCTTCAGCGGGCTGCCTGCCCTCCCCACCCCTGGACACCCACTCCAACACACTGCACCCGGTGATACACACACACCTCACCCCGCCCCCCCCCACCTTCACCCTGCCCCGGGACGTGCCCCTCAGCGGGGCTGCCTGCCCCTCCCTACCTCTGACACCCACTCCACACATTGCAGCCCGGTGATACAAACCACCTCACCCTTGCCCCCCCCTCACCTCACCCCTGCCCCGGGACGTGCCCTCAGCGGGCTGCCTGCCCCTCCCCACCCCTGACACCCCACTCCACACACTGCACCCGGTGATACACACACACCTCACCACGCCCCCCCACCTCACCCTGCCCTGGGACGTGCCCTCAGCGGGCTGCCTGCCACCCACACACTCAGCCCCCTACACCCTGGGACACACCCCACTCCACACACACCCCACGGCCTGCCAGTGGGACACATCCTCACCTCCAGGAAGTTGCCTGCCACACCCACCATGCCCAGCGACACACACAGACCACACAGTGAGCCCCCCCTGCAACACGCACCCCCCATTCAATCCACAGCTGGCATGTGCTCCCTCCCCCGCACCCCCGTACACACCGACACACCCTACAATCCACACAACCCAAGCCAGCCTGCTGCACGCATGGCCGGGCCGGGCCCAGCGCCGCGCTGCAGGCTGGCCTCGTGCTGGCTGATATAAATACCCAGCCGCGTGTTTTCTTTGGGAGCAGGAACCTCCCCAGAGCCGAGCTGAGAGAAACCAGCTGCCTCCCCTCCCCAAACCCACAAGCGGGGCCCTGGCCAGGAGCCCCCGGCAGCCCAGAGCCAATAGCAGGGCTGGCTGAGCCCGGGAGGAGCCCTGAGCCCCAGCCAAATCCCACAGAGCCCTGGCCTCAGCTCCCTCTGCCACATAGGATATTTATAACAACAAGCAGCGCCTTGAGCCGTGTGTACAGAGCAAGCGCCACCCGGCCCCCGCCACTGCAATGCCCAGCTCCTGAGGGCGGCTTTGCTCCCGGCCCTGGGGTGTGGGGGGCACCGCGGGGTCTCTGCCCAGCCGGCCAGGCCACTGCATGGCCCTGACGGGGTTTCAGAGCACTGAACTGAGCTGCCAGCCTGTGCACCAGCCCCCGCCAGGGCACAGACCCCACCGGGCTGGGGGGGGGATCCCAGCACCAGCCCCCCCGTACAGAGACCCCACCAGGCTGGGCGGGGGATCCCAGCACCAGCCCCCCCATACACAGACCCCACTGGGCTGGGGGGATCCCAGCACCAGCCCCCCCGTACAGAGACCCCACCAGGCTGGGCGGGGGATCCCAGCCCCAGCCCCCCCCCGTACACAGACTCCACCTGGCTGGGCGGGGGATCCAGTCCTAGCGCCCGAGGGCACAGACCCCACCGGGCTGGGGGCGGGATCTGGCCCTAGCACCTCAGGGGCTGTGTGTGTGAGACCCGGTGATGCAAGGACTGTGCTCAGGAGATGGGGCTGTGAATTTTGGCTCAAGTGACTGCTCTGAGGTTCCTGCCTTGCCCATCCCACCCAGCTGGGGTCCCACAGCTCTGACGCCAGGATCCACTGCCCTGGGCATATGCACCATCACTGGTCATGTCCCTGGGTAGCTCTGCGTAGGGGCGTCCATCATGGCATTGCACCAAGAACAAGGGGCAGCACTTCACCATGGCCCAAGGAGTGAGGGCACCACAGACGGTTGAAGGCGCCTCTCCCACAGGGGACTGCAGGATAGGAGCACACACGTACCCACACTCACTGTCAAACTCATTCACACCCAGACACAACACCCACGCACAGCCACTGTCACCCACATTCACCCCCGGACGTAACTCTCATGCATAATCACTGTCATCACCACCACCTGCACACAACCATTGTCACACCCAGACACGACACCTATACACAGCCACTATCACACCAGACACAATACCCACACACAACCAGTCACACCCAGACTCAGCTCCCACGCACAGTCACCATCACACCCAGACCCAACACCCAACACCCAAGCACAATCACTATCACCCACATTCACCCCCGGACCCAATTCCCGCTCTTAATCACTGTTGTCACCACCCCCGACGCAACTCCTGCACACAACCACTGTCACACCCAGACATGACACCCGCACATAACCACTGTCACAGCTGTTCACTGAATACACTACATCCCCCCAAGTCCTTGTCATACCCATTTGCAACACACTCTCACTGTCACTAGTAACTGTTAATGGGGAGTCATCAGCTCATAGGGTTGTTTCTAGGGGGTCCTGCAGGGATCCATTCAGTGTTGTTCTGAGCTGGATGACACCTTGTTATGACGTTAAGTAAATCCCATTGAGATTAATAGGTGTGAACTCATCCTTGAAAGCATAAGCCCCTACTCAAGACAAAACAGGGGGTGTACACCAGCCCAGAGGCTTTTGGCTGAGTTCTTTTTTAGGGGTTGGGGTATGCAGGGAGGTTATTGAGAAATTGAGAACAAACGAACAGAGAGTGGGAGAAGCAGGAGCCTGTGAGCACAGTGTGAGCCTGGAAAAAGTGAGAGAACTTTGGGGTCTGGTGCTGGCTATAAGAGGTTTGGGGCTGTAAACGAAGAAGCTGCTCCTTTTGATCTTGGTTCCTCCTGTGTTCAGGGAAGCAGGACTTTGCACATTGCTTGTAAATAAACAAAGAGAACACCAGACAGTGTCCATTTCTTCCAGCCAGAACATCCCTAGGACCCCAAAATCTGACTGGCTGCTTGGGTTGAGAAAGGGCAGCACTGTCTTTATCAATGATCTGGAAGGAAATATAAAGTCAGTACTACTAACCTTCGCAGATGAAACAAAATTGGGGAGTTTGGCGAATGCTGATGGGAACTGGCCATTTATACAGAGCAGCCTTGGTCGCTTGGCAAGTTGAGCTAATTTGAACAACGTGCATTTTAACACAGTCAGCTGCAAGGTCATATGGTGAGGAACCAAGAAGCCATAGGTGGGGACCCTGTCCTGGAAAGCAGTGAATGAAAAGGACTTTGGGGACCTGCTAGATAACCAGTTGGACATGAGCTCTCAGCATGATGCTGTAGCTATGATAGAGAATGTGGTGGATCCTTGGATGTATGTGCAGGGGAAGATGGAGGTAGAGGAGAAACCACCTCTGTATACACATTAATGAGACTATTACTGGCTACTGTGTCCAGTTCTGGCAGCCACACTTCCGGAAGGCCGCTGAGCAATGGAGAAGGGCTTAGAAAAGAGCAACAAGAATGATTCAAGGTCTGGAAAACCTGCCTGGCCGGAAGAGACCAAAGACGTTCAATCCATTTAGCTTAGCAAAACGAAATGTCAGTGGTGACTTCGGACATGGGGAGCAGCTTTCTGACAGTAGCTGCCTCTTTATCCTAGCAGACGAAGACAGAACGAGCTCCAATGGCCAGAAACGGAGCCAGACAGATCAAACTGGATATACGGCACCAATGTTTAGCAGTGATGGGAATTTAACCGCGGGAGCAACTTATCCAGATTCACCATTGCTGGGAGGTCTGTTGAAACCAAGACTTGGTGTCTCCTTCTAAAAGCTCCACTGGCTCTCCCAGAAGTGCGGCTGGAGGAACTCCTGCCTGGGACTGGTTGCCTGGGCAAGGCAGGTGGGCCAGTCAGCTCGGATGTTCCTAATGGGACCCTCTCTCCTTGGCAGCTACATATGAGAGGGTCACACAGCTCAGTGCTTCTGCAGGTTGAGCTCATCACACTGGCCAGTGGCTGTGTGTTCTGCTATCCCCCCACAAGCGCCCCTCCTCTCTATTTCAGGAACGCCCTGCAACCCCCTGCTGTCAGGGGCTCTGCATCCCCCCCACGTTCCCCTCTCCCCCATCTCAGGGACTCCATTCTCCCCCCATGTCAGGAGTTCTGTGTGCCCCGATTCTCCCCTTCCCCCATTTCTCCCGCCTTCTATCATTCTCATGGATTTTTCTTTCATGCCGGAAGTCACTCTTTGAACTCCACCGGACAAGGGCAGAGCTGAGCTGGGGCTTGTTCTTAGCAAGGGCCTTTGCTCTCTAGGCAGTTTGGCTGGTGGTTCTGCTAACCAGATTCCAGGGGCTCCGTGTCTCCCTCATTTGCTGCCTTCTGGCTTTTCGCCACAATCAATGGGCTCTGCCCACAACTGTCTCGACCATCCCTGGACCTGGGGCCTGGAGCTGCTGTGGAATTGGCAGCCAGAAAAATGCCTGTGAGCTGACCGTATGGCTGTGCAAGCGTGGTCAGCGAGTCAATGGATCACCCGCCACACTCATTCATGCACAATCCCCATTGCACACCCAGAGGCCAGCCCACACGCTCACCCCAAGACATGGCTAAACTCAGTGTCCACACACACATTGCTCTTCAGCCAGTTTCCAAGCGGCTCATTGTGGTTACGCTCACCCGCATTCCCGACTGACTCCAGCGATGTCCCAAAGAGGAGCTGCTTCCCCAAGGGCTGAGCACCCCCTCACCTGCGTTAAATTCACACCGTCGGTTCAACAGGTGCCACTGTGTGTCCTCACCAAGAACAGGTGCCTTCACACTGCATGTGAGCCAGCTACCCCGGGGACCTGTCCCGAGTGGCCATGGCAGCTGTGGTATTAGCAGATGGAGCTGGGCCCGGTAAGCCGAGGCCTCTTGATTCACCACAACCAGCTTGCCTGTGAGAAAACCACAGCCCTGCAGGGGCAGTACCTTTCCCCATCAGTTCCTACCTGGCTAGGTGCTGAGGAGAACACCCCTCTGCCTAGTCTGGCTGCCCCCTCGAGAGACACCCACACACCCAGGGACAAATTCTCTGCTGGCATAAGAATTGGGCCAAATACACAGAGTCTCTCTCTCTCACACACACGCACAACACTCTGCCTCACCCGAGGGCTCTGCCCAGGAAGCCTGGGGAGTCTGGACTGTGCCATGCAGCAGGGCAGACCGGATGGTCAGAACAGGCCCTTTCAGCCTGGACATCTCCGACCAGTCCACACACACAGGCTTCTTGCACCGCTTCTGGTGTCTCGCGTCTCTCAGTGCAGAGTGAGTGCAAACAGCCTTGCAATAGGCATGCTGGTGCTTGGTGCCCATGCTGCCCGGGCTGGCTGGGGCCTGCCCAGATCCCTCCCAGCGTGGTGCCATCTGGAATCCCGCATGCTGGGAAGAAGAAGGGCCCTTTGATAGCTGAGCAGCGGGTTCCTGTTGGAATGTGCTGGGCGCCTGACGCAGGCTGTTATTCCAGGCAGCTCTGCGGTGTGTGCCGAATGGGCGACCTTGTGTGAGGGGCACCAGCAAGGGGCTGGAGGACTCTGTTCAGCCTGGCTCTGCCTCCCTTGTCCCTCCTGCCCCCAGCATGCTGGGAAACCCTCTGCAAGCCAGGGGCAGAGCATCCTGGGGGGCCAGCAGCAGTCACAGACCTTCCTGCTGGCCACTGGATGGGAGCGACTGGAAAGGGCTGGGGGGACCCAGCTCCCAGCGACGCTGGGTCTGGGGAGGGGGTGCTGGCTGGGAGGGAGGAGGAGGAGATGATGGCGCCGGAGGCAGACGCTGGGAGCTGAATGGAAAGCATTAAGGGCTGTTGATGCTGCCAGCCCCGCCAGTCAAGGGGGCTCCAAGTGGACACATCTCATCTGCGTCCATCTGCCGAACAGCTGCTGGGAAAGAGAAACAAACAACCCTGGAGCTCCGGCTCCACACACAGCCCCCCCCCCCCCCCCGTGAGCCATGACGGCTGCCAGCGCCGGCACTGCACACAGCCCCCTATAAAGGCTCTGGCTCCGCACACAGCCCCCCGTAACGGCTCCGGCTCCACATACAGCCCCCCCATGAGTCATGACGGCTGCCAGCACTGGCGCCGCACACAGCCCCCTGTGACGGCTCTGCACACAGCCCCCCGTGATGGCTCCGGCTCCACACACAGCCCCGCTGTGACGGCTCTGGCTCCACACACAGCCCCCCCGTGAGTCATGACGGCTGCCAGCGCCGGCGCTGCACACAGCCCCCTGTAAAGGCTCTGGCTCCGCACACACCCCCCCCCGGGACGGCTCTGGCTCCGTTCAGAGCCTGCCCGTGACGGCTTCGCACACAGCCCCTCGTGACGCTGCTAGTGCCGGCTCCACATGCAGCCTCCCGTGATGGCTCCAGCTCCACACACAGCCCATCTGTGACGGCTCCGCACACAGCCCCCCGTGATGGCTCCGGCTCCACACACAGCCCGCTCGAGACGGCTCCGCACACAGCCCCTCGTGATGGCTCTGGCTCCATACACATCCCGCTGTGATGGAGATGGCTCCGGCTCCACACACAGCCCCCCCGTGACAGCTCCGGCTCTGCACACAGCCCTCTGTGACGACTCCACACACAGCCCCCCGTCATGGCTCTGGCTCCATACACATCCCCCTGTGATGGAGATGGCTCCGGCTCCGCACACAGCCCCCTGTGATGGCTGTGGCTCCATACACATTCCCCCGTGACGGAGACGGCTCCAGCTCCTCACACAGCCCCCCATGATGGCTCTGGCTCTGCACACAGCCCCCCGTAATGGTTGCTGGCTCTAGCTGAGCACACAGACAATGGCCTCACAACACTCCAGGCCCAGCCGACCTGGGCTTGGGGGATGCTAGTGTGTGTGTGTGGCACTGTGTGCCTGGGTGATGTGTGCAGTGCAGTGACCAGGTGAGCGTGAGCACGCTGGCCCCGGGGGCCGGGTCTAGAGCGTGGCAGGTCCCATTCACTGAGCCCAAGGACTGGGCCTGAGTGGGTGAGGCAGGGGAAGGGCCCAGTGTGCTGAGCCCAGGGGCTGGGCCGGGGGCGGAAGGGAAGGCCCTGAAGTGCTGAGCCCTGGGACTGGGCCTAAGTGGGTGGGGTGGGGGAATGGCCCAGTGTGCTGGCCAGGGGCTGGGCCTAAGGGGTGCATGGGGGGTGGGGGGAAGGTCCCAGTGCGCTGAGCTGAACCATTCTGATGCGGGGCCATGTTGTGCCCTTGACGAGGACGAGCCAGGACATGATCAAAAATAACATCTGGGCTTTAAGCCAAACTGCTACTGTGAGGTCCGAAGCCATCTGCCCGTGCCTGTGAAGGACGAGGGGGCTGGGCAGTACAGCACCGGGTCCCTCCTGCCTCCCCAGGGCTCGGCTCCCTTGTGCTGTGGACACCGGGCACCACGGGCAGGATTTGCTGTGGCTGGTGCAGCGTGGCAGAAGCCTGCAGCTTCAGGCTGGCAGGATCCCCGACCTTTCCCTGCCAGGCTGAGCCGGGCAGCTCCTTACGGGGAGCGAGAGCCGTGCAGTGCCCTGCATGGGCTGCGCTGCCAGCGGGGAGCGGACGGGGTCAGCTCGTAGGGACCCGAGCAAGGGCCAGCCCGGCCCCCCAGGGCATCCCAGGGCCCCTGCTGCTGCCCATCACCCAGCACAGCCAGCCTCAGCCCCAGTACCTCAGGCCCCATCCTCAACCCCTGCCCTGGCTGGCCCCAGCACAGCTGAGCCCCAGTGTACAGCTGGCATGAGTCAGACCCTCACAGTGAGGATATTGGTTCTTTGGTTGCTCTTTTGAGCCCCCGCCCCCAGTGCCATTTGTGGGGGGAAGGGCAGGAGAGTCCCAGGTCCCCCCACTCCCAGAGCAAGGGTCTCATGCAGCTGCCGGCTGGTGTGGGGGCCCCACCTACTCCCCAAACCCCAATGTTCTCATTAATCCTGCCCCTCCCCTCACCCGGCAAATAATTCTCCCTCCCCATATCAGCTTTGCCCCCCCCCCATCTTCCCCTCTGCTCCAAGGGCTCTTCACCCCCCTTCCCAGGCTGGGTGCTGCAGGTAGGGTGACCAGATGTCCAGATTTTATAGGGACAGTCCTGATTTTTGGATCTTTTTCTTATATAGGCTCCTATTACCCCCCCACCCCGTCCCGATTTTTCACACTTGCTGTCTGGTCACCCTAGCTGCAGGAGGGTGGGAGCAGGGAGCAGATTGACCTATGGCTCATTGTGGGGGTGGGGAGAGGGGCTGGATTCTTCAACTCTCCCCCTAGTCTGGGAGAATGGTGTCAGCTGTCCCCCGCCCCAGTAACTCCTCTGGTTCCTGAGGGTGAGGAGCGCCTCCTGTCTCCTGCAGTGCTCTGATTGTCAGCTTTTCCCCAGGAGGTGTAGGGGGCCCTGCCTGGAGCCAGCTCAGCCCTGTGCCTGGAGCATCTGGCCCCTGTCCAGGCTGCTGCCCCCTGCTCATCCGGGCATCACTCAGGGCCGGGGTGGCTGGGTCCGTGGCCGGATCCAAGTAGGGGTCAGGAGCTGGTGTCTAGGGTTCTCGACAGGGCACGGCTGGAGACATCTGGGCCATCGGTCAGCCAGCTCCCGGAGCTGTTTCTGTTTGCTATACTGCTGTCACGGAGTCCCCAGGTGATGCTCTGGAATTGCTCCCCACAAAGCCAGGCAGGACTTTGGGGAGCCTCCTCTCCCTTGGAGCAGACTGTCTGCAGGACAGGAAGCTCACATGGCTTCACCTTCTGGGTCTGACCTTGAAGCATTCAGCATCCTCTGCCCCTCCGTGCGCTTCCCACAGCGAGTCCACCCAGGCCAGGTCCTGGGGAAGCCACAGGGTCCTGGCCCCCCACTTTGCAGTCAGACGTGACTCTCAGCCAGCCAGTAACACAAAGGTTTATTCGATGACAGGAACAGGGTCTAAAACAGAGCTTGTAGATACAGCGAACCGGACCCCTCGGCCAGGTCCATTCTGGGGGGCAGTGAGCCAGACCCCCACGTCTGCACTTCACTTCTCGTCCCCAGCCAGCTCCAGACTAACAACCCCCTCCAGCCCCTCCTCTCTGGGCTTTGTCTCTTTCCCGGGCCAGGAGGCCACCTGACCTCTTTGTCTCCCACACCTTTAGCATCCCCTGCAGGGGAGGAAGGGCCTGACCATTAGCTGCCAGGAGACAGAGGGTCAGCCAGGAACTCAGACCCCCACACAGTATTCAGAGGAAACATTAAGATCAGTCCCAGTTCATCACAACTGCCATGGGCCAATCTGGGGGGAACCACTCCAGCCCCACTGGGCAGTGCATCCTGCAGTATCTAGCTTCACAAGACAATGCAGAAGTCTTATGGCCTGGCGGCCCCAGGGTCCCAGGTTCTAATCCAGCAGGTTCTTATATGGAGGAGGCAGTTCAGATAAGTTGGGGATGAATCACCAGGGCAAGAAGCTTACACAGCTTCGACCTTCCTGGGTCTGACCTCAGAGTATTCAGCATCCCATTCTCACACCATGCGCTTGCTGCAGCGAGTCCGCCTGGGTGGGGCTCTTGGGGAAGCCAGAGGGCCCTGCACCCCAACTCCGCAGTCAGATGTGACTCTCAGCCAGCGTAAATCGGAAGGTTTATTAGTTGACAGGAACACAGCATAGGGCAGAACTCGTTTACAAGAAATCAGTGACTTTCAGCCAAGTCCATCTTGGGGAATCCTGGGCTTCTCCTCTTCCAGCAACTCGACCCCTGTTTCCTCCTCCTTGTCTTTGTCTCGCTTCCGGGCAGAGTCACCTGATTGCATCCCCTCCTGGGTCTCAGGTTACGAAAGGCAAGGCCCATAGCCTATGTGCAGGCACCTGGACAACCTCACCTGTCCCTAAGGGTGTCAGCCAAATCACACACCCCTATTCCCACCACCTAGGCTTCGGTGCAGCGCACAGGGAAAATGAGGCACACACAGTATTCATGCAAAACAATAAGACTCACATAGACTCACATACAACATAACAAGGGAAAATCTCTACTTTGTCACACCCATATTGCGTAGATAATATGCTCTTCCATTCATCCCCAGCCATTATGCACACTAGATTGTGCGCCCCCTTGTCACGGAGTCCCTGGGCGATGCTCTGGGACTGCTCCCCACAAAGCCAGTCAGGACTCTGGGGAACCTCCTCTCCCTCGGGGCAGACTGTCTGCAGGGCAAGAAGCTCACATGGCTTCACCTCCTGGGTCTGACCTTGGAGCATTCAGCATATGCCCCTCCGTGTGCTTCCCACAGCAAGTCCACCCAGGTGGGGTCCTGGGGAAGCCACAGGGTCCTGGCCCCCCACTTTGCAGTCAGACGTGACACTCAGCCAGCCAGTAAAACAGAGGTTTATTTGATGACAGGAACAGGGTCTAAAACAGAGCTTGTAGGTACAGCGAACCGGACCCCTCGGCCGGGTCCATTCTGGGGCCCAGCGAGGCAGACAACCCCATCTGCCCTCACTTCCCATCCCCAGCCAGCCCCAAACTGAAACCCCCTCCAGCGCCTCCTCTCTGGCCTTTGTCTTTTTCCCAGGCCAGGAGGTCACCTGATCTCTTTGATCACCTTTAGCTATTCCCTTGCAAGGGGAGGGGGGAGGGCCTCAGCCATTTGTTGCTAGGATACAAAGTGTTGGCAATTTATGCACACTGGAGACTTAAGAAATGCATAGGGGAAACTGAGGCACCCACACACTATTCAGAGGAAACATTAAGAACAGTCCCACTTTGTCACACCTCTGCAGATCTAGTTTAGTGAAAATCTTGGCAGTACTCAGGCAGTCCAACAACTCTGGTCACACAAGTCACACAAGCAATTTCCTTACTTAGCACTCCAGTTCCCAGTTCACCACCAGTCCGCACTCTCCTGGGATGAATGAGTTATGAAACCAAACCCCAGTAAAAGAAAAGTTCTCTCGATCCCAAAGACCCAAGCCCACACCCAAGTAAAAATACACATCAGATATCTTATCCCAAATTACACACTTACAGTTGCAAGCAA
>NC_133774.1:1103561-1113833 GCF_003597395.2 Chelonoidis abingdonii
CCCCTCTCCCTGGCCATAGCAAAACTGGTTAAACACAGAAAACTGCCCAGAGTAATACCACATATCAACACAGTTATAAACTGGACTTCCAGGAGGATACAATTTCTGCTGTTCTTCCCTTGCTTCTTTGACTTGGAGCTGAAGTCTGGCAGTTTCTTGTTGCATCTTGTGAGTCTCCTGTTCAGTAGCCAGCAGCTCCAGACGCCCTTTACGAGCTCTTTCTTCTCTCTTAGCAGCTTCTTTCTTTCTCTCAGCAGCCTCTTTCTCCAGCTGGGCCAAGGCTTGCTCCTCTTCCATTCGAATTTCTGCCAGTTTTTGCTCATGTTCAAACTGTAGGTTCGGAGAATCCTGTGGCACCTTATAGACTAACAGACGTTTTGGATCATGAGCTTTCATGGGTGAATACCCACTTCGTCAGATGAATGTCATTCATCTGACAAAGTGGGTATTCACTCACAAAAGCTCATGATCCAAAACGTCTGTTAGTCTATAAGGTGTCACAGGATTCTCTGCTGCTTTTACAGATTCAGACTAACACGGCTACCCCTCTGATACTTGAAACTGTAGGTTATCCATCAGGGCTTGCAGTTTCATTGCTTTTGTTGTTGGTTTCTGGCTCATGGTCACTGATCTTTAACCAACAAAACTCTCAATCCCAAAATTCAAATGTGGATAGTGTGGGGTTCTAACCCAAAGCTTAACTGACCTGGTTCTGTGGATTCTAGCACGACTACGCCGCTGTGACGATGCAGTTTTTGCAGGACCCAGCTGAGAGTGCCAATTCAAGACCAATCGCTTAAACAGGGCAGTTACAGCCCTAGGCTGGGGTTTTTCCACCTCTAAGGCAAACCAAACCAACCAGACAAAAATGACTTCGGTTTTACCCCACTGGCTAACCACAAGTCACACAAGCAATCTCCTTAGACACTCCAGTTTCCCAGTATCACCACCAGTCCCACTTGTCCTGGGGATGAATGGTTATGGAAACCAACACCCCAATAAAAGAAAAAGGTTCTCTCGATCCCAAAGGACCAAGCCCCAGATCCCGGTCAATATACACATCAGATCTTACCCACAAATCACGCTGTTGCCAATCATTTAGACTCTAAAATCTAAAGGTTTATTCATAAAAGGAAAAAGATAGAGATGAGAGCTAGAATTGGTTAAATGGAATCAATTCCATACAGCAATGGCAAAGTTCTTAGTTCAGGCTTGTAGCAGTGATGGAGTAAACTGCAGGTTCAAATCAAGTCTCTGCAGTACATTCCCCCTCCTGGGATGGTCATTCAGTCCTTTGTTCAGAGCTGCAGTTGGTAGCAAGCCCTCCGAAGGTAGAAGCAGGAGTTGAAGCCAGATGGAGATGAAGCCTGCTGCCTTATATAGGCTTTTTCCAGGGTGAGAACCTCTTTGTTCTTACTGTGGAAAAATTGCAGCAAAATGGAGTCTGCAGTCCCAGGGGCCAGTCCCTGCACACCCTGCTGAGTTAAAGGCGTATCTGCCCTCCTCTCAATGGGTTCAATTGTTAAGCTGATGGTCCTAATGAGCCATCAAGCAGGCTGGGCAAAGCTAACACCAACTTGTCTGGATTTCTCCCAGATGGACAGCACATAAGTTGAAATACGAACAGGATATAGCCCAGGTTATTCATTACTTTCAACTACAAAATGTACAGACAGCATAATCATAACCAGTAACCCGTAACCTGGGCTTAGACACCTTATATGACCCCCTTTACATAAGATTTGGTGCCACTACAGGACCTTGGTTGCAACCCATGTTCTATATGGTCCCAGTTTATATCAATAAAGTCACAATAACGTCACACCATGCGAGAGCACCGAGCCTGTGGATCCATGACATGAGTCTAGCCCCAATAAGCAAACCCAAGACAGGACCCCCCAATTCCATGGGCATGGCCCCCCCCATACACTCTGAGGGAGAGGCCTGGCTCGGGACTTAGGCCTGGCCCAGAAGTGTGCAGTGAGGGTAATTCTTCAATGGGTGGCTGCATAGAAGAAATTCTCACATTTCCTCTACCCCAGTGCCAGGACCTGGGAACAGAGGAGCTGGAATTGCTCAGGGACGAGCACAGACTCGATCTAGCTGCTGTTACTGAGACCTGCAGGAGGGTTCACTTGGTGAATGTTCCAGTCAAGGGCTGTAACTTTTTTAGGAAGGATCCAGTGGGTAGAAAGGAGAGGGGAAAGGGTGCCACTCTACATCAAAGTTGGCGTTCCCTGTTTCCGAGTTGCTGAGATCTGGGAAGCAAAGGGGCATGAATGCTGACGGATCAATGGCTGAGAATGGCATTAGTTACTGTCTGCTCCAGAGCCCAGCACACACGAGGGACCAGGGTGAGCGGCTCCTTATGCACATGTGTCCCGTGGGGAACGTCAACCCGAGGGCCGTGCTGCTGCCAGAACTAAAACATCCTTGGAATTTCTCGGCATCGCAGGCGACAACCTCCAGACGCTACACGAGCTGCAGCCAAAAGTGGGGAATTCTGTGCTAGGCCCCATCTACACTGGCCTTGTGTCTCGGCTGCTGCACTGCTCTCGGGTAGCTGCTCCCTGCCGACGGAAGATGCTTTCCTGCTGGCAACAAGCACCAGTAGCTGTGTATGCAGCAGGAGAACGTCTCCCATCAACATAGCACTGTCCACACCAGTGCTTCTGGCGCTGAACATTTCGTCAGTCAGGAGGGTGTGTTTTCACACCCCTGACCGACAAAAGTGCTTGTGTAGACAAAGCCTCGGGGGTTCTCAAACTGGGGGTCGGGACCCCTCAGGGGTCACAAGGTTATTATCTAGGGGGGTTGCAAGTTGTCAGCCTCCACCCCAAACCCCTCTTTACCTCCAGCATTTATAATGGTGTTAAATATATAAAAAGTGTTTTTAATTTATAGGGGAGGGGTCACATTCAGAGACTTGCTGTGTGAAAGGGGGCACCAGTAGAAAAGTTTGAGCACCGCTATGATAGACCTTATCCTACCAGATAAAGGGGAACTGGTCACAGAACTGAAAGTGAACGATGGCTTAGGAGCAAGGCATCGTGACTTGATCACAGTTATAATATGTGAGCAGAATGACGTCCAGACCCATAACATGAATACTTGGTGTTTTAACAGGGACAGTGTCACAAAGCTGAAAACTATTCTGAGCCAGCTCAGCTGGGAGGAAGAATTTAATCAGAAAAGTGTGAATGACAATTGGGAAATGTTTATGAACATCTTCCGAGGTGCCCCAAAAGCCGCAATGGAGGGAGAAGGCCAGGCTGGTTAAAACACGCACCTGGGCTAGAGGGCAAGTGAAGGCAACTATAAAAAATAGAAAAATAATATGCAATAAATGGAAGAAAGAGGAAGGTGATGATCATTCATATAAATCAAAAGCTATGGATTGGAAAAAATTGGTAAGGGGAGCAAAAGGACACATGGAGACTGTGATGGAAAGCAGCTCTGAGGAGGATAAGGAGGAGGTTTTGAAGCATATTAAATCCTTGCAGTGGTATTCGTCCATGACCTGGTGGAAATGGCAGAATGAGCAATAACAATGCGGAGGTAGACGGGTGACAGTTCTCCGAAAAGGGCCATGTGTTAGCAGTTTACTGTACCCACCCTACACACGCCCACATCACAGGCCATTTGAGAGCTTTCTTTAGGTGTGGTGAGGATGTGTGCTGGAGCTGTCCTGTGGTGCCAGGCGCAGAATGAGAACGTGCCATTTTTCTGCACAATTCCAGGCCCACTGCAACATGGCTGTGACTGCAGTCTGTACTGGTCACGTTCATGTCAACATCTGATTGCGGGGTTTATTGACCAAAGCTACCAAACAGCCATGTGTGAGAAGATTTTCATTGGTTTTGCCAGGGGTTTTTTCCAGAGATGCTGAAGCTGTTTAGCATGTGACAAAAGTGGGGAATATCAACACTTTGCAATATACTAACACGAAATGGTTTCATGGCTCATACGCTTCACTTTCAGAGTATCTCTTAAGTGATTGTTTTTTCTCTATTTTCAATTGAAATTTGCTGACCAGCACAGTGTCGCGCTGCAGGTTGCACACCAGTAGCACCAGATCATGTGCTCATAGCTTACACTGCACCGTAGGTAGATATAAATGTGTGTGAATTTCTAATGTAATGCATCTACATTTGTAAGCCTTTGCACAGACAATGTAGCACATGTGCTTGGTAGAAGGTTTTACTTTGTAATTACCTATGCGTGCAGTATTAGCCTTTAAAATAGGGGGGGCAAACAGCTGGGCCCCTGCCCCCTATCTGCCCCTCACGCTTCCCGCCCCCTGACTGCCCCCCTCAGAACCTCGAACCCATCCAATCCCCTCACTCCTTGCCCCCTGACTACTCCCTCCCGGGACCCCCCACTCCCCACCCCCTTACCGGCTGGAGCCAGCCACGCCGCTGCACTGCCCATCAGGAGCTCGCAGCCCCGCTGCCCAGAGTGCTGGTGACGTGGCTAGCTGAGACTGCAAGGGAGGGGGACAGTCTCCCTGGCAGGAGCTCAGGGGCTGGGCAGGACAGTCCCACAGGCTGGACGTGGCCCACGGGCCATAGTTTGCCCACCTCTGCTTTAAAATATTCTACTGTAACCCCTTTGCAAAGTGGTATCATAAGAATATAAGAACATAAGAATGGTGCTACTGGGTAACACCAAAGGTCCATCTAGCCCTGTGTCCTGTCTTCCAACAGTGGGCAGAGCCAGGTGCCCCAAAGGGAATGAATAGAACAGGGAATCAGCAAGTGATTCATCCCCTGTCGCCCATTCCCAGCTTCCATAACCAGTCATAGTCTTAGCCTTCACAACATCCTCAGGCAAGGAGTTCCATAGGTTGACTGTGTGTTATGTGAAGAAATACTTCCTTTTGTTTGTTTAAAACCTGCTGCCTATTCATTTCATTGTGTGACTCCTTGTTCTTGTGTTATGAGAAGGAGTAAGAAACACTTCCTTATCTACTTTCTCCACACAAGTCGTGATTTTCTCAGAAGCAGCCAGGGCTGGGTTCGATGTCTATGGGTTCCGCTTAACAATACAGCACAGAACCAGCTCAAGCCCCCATCCGGTAATTGGAGAAAATTACACCCCACTCTTGGGCACCTCTCAGAGGCAATGCTTCCCTTCTCCCAAGTCTTGAGTCTGAGTACAATAAAAGAAAACTTCTACTGGAAGGGAATGGAACCCAGTATTAATTTGGGAAAATGCCAACACAATCATTCAAAAATATGTGACCACAAGAAAACACCCACCTCACAGTATGTTGGACAGTGTCCTTTGCCTCAGTTTCCTACCTCATAGTGTGAAAGTCTGACAACGGAACGTCCCTTTAACAAGTCCCTCTCCCTCCTCTGTGTACTAGGGGAATTTTATCTCTACAGGATGTTCCAGTGTATGAAGACATGGAGGAGACAAGCCCTTTAAAGCTTACATCAAAGAGAAAAGGATTCACCACAAACCCAGGTCCCAGTGCAGGACTGAACTCTGTGCTTCTGGCTGCAGAAGCAGGAGAGATGAATTGTAGCTACTGGACGAGGTTTCTCATTCAGATGATGTGCCATCAATCCTCTAGCACAGGGGTTGTTTTCAGAAACACACAAGCAAGTCAATTTGGCACATGTTAGAGTTGTACTGGACCCAGGAAAGAAAACAGACTCTGAGTCTGATCAGAAAGCATCACGTTCACCAGTTCTGTAGCCACCAGAGCAAGCACGTCCTCCAGCAACTGGTCCTTTTGCGTTGTTTGCTTGAGAAAAACACGCAGGACAGACAAGAAACTTCATAAAATAGAAACACTGAGAGCACAACCAATCTAAGTGAGGCAGCATTTCAAAGAGAAGCTGCTGCTGTTGCTGTGCAGAAGATCTGTGGAAGACTTGATTGCTAACGATGCAGTTTGTGACGGGATCCCCAGGTGCAGCCTGGGACTGTGAGACCACTGTGCCCCCGATCGCTCTCTCACCTGGGCTCTCTCACAATGCCTTGCTAGTGACCAACAGCAAACCCCTCCAGGCACTGTGATCACTCAGCACAACCACACGTGGAGCCCCACACCCAGCTAGATCGAATGAATGCTCCCAGAGAAAGGCACCAGCTGAATCCCCTGCAGCTCCCAGTGCTGTACCCCAGGAAAATACCATCTTGCACTGCTCAGGATGAGCAGAGCAAATTTATTCATTGGTTCAGCACTTCATCAATGGAAAGTGGTTATGCACCAGCCTTTGTAACCTGAGCAGATTTACCAACCACTTCAGGCAAATTCACTGGTAAAGATAAACAATTAAAATCTATCTTTTGTAGTCAATAAATTTGTTTAAGTGATAGGCAAAAAGTCAGAATTAGTTACCAAAATAAAGTAAAATATAAGCCTACAGTCTAAACTCCCAACCCTATTAGACTGGGCAACATCTAAATTAAGCAGTTTTTCTCACCCCATTGGATATTGCAGTTCATAGTACACAGATTTCAGCCTTGAAACCTGGGCCAGTCTCCTCTGTTGGAGTCTTCAGTCTTCTAAGTATCCTTGTTCCTTGCAGATAGGTGGGGGGAGGAGAAAAGGCTGAGCACGAGGTCCCCGGGTCCTGTTTTAGACCCTCAGTCCATGTGCTTGGAGAACTCAAGTCCAGGCATGTCTGGGGCACTGCTGAGTCCCCAGGTGAGGTTAAGCAATTCCCCTGGAGTGGCCTCATGCAGGGGAGTCATTGCATTGTAGCTCCCTTGCTGGACAATGGCTGGTGATGGTTATTTTGACACCCACTAGGGCATTGGTTGATTTCCTTGCTGTTGTGTCTAGGAAGCTAATCTCTGGCTGATTTCCCAATTTACAGAATATTTTAGTGACAGCCACACAACACAATTCTCATAACTTCATATACGCTAATGATGTACATATTTAGATAGAACAGTGACTTTCAGCAGATCATAGCCTTTCCCATGATACCTAACAAGGGATGCTTTATATGCAGTATCACAATTATATACAAATGAGGAATATGGGGGTTACAGGGCACCCCCCCGAGGTACAAAGTGTCACACAGTTATCACTCAACATGCCTTCCTTCTTTGCTGAGGTGAGCCAAGCTGCTGGTAATCAGAAGCAGGAACTTTAGTTATCCATATGTTTTGTGGACATTCTTCTGGCAAGCGAGCCTGACGAACAGCTTTCAAATGAGCAAGCGGGTTTGTACAACCCCGCTGCAATCCTAGCCAGCCTCCGAACATTAGCCAAAGCCAGGTGATTGTGGCCTACAGAGCCTAGCTAGGTGTGAGCCCCAACAGAGACAGAGGTTGGCCTTTGGTTGATAGATAAAGAACTGATAATTCAGCAGCATTGAGTACCAGCCTTCAGAAGACACTCAAAGACGGTGCCACTCAGCTGCAGAGTGCCTAGTATTCAGCAGTTCCAGAGTGTTCACCCCACTGCACGTAAGGCTGCCTGCACGGCTACCCCATGAGTTTGGGGCTCACACTTTCATTGGCAGACGGTATCGTCATGGATTCTGCATCCCGTACACGGAGCCGAGGCAGTCCATCACTAGCGCGGCAAACACGGAGGTGGAAAGACTCCAGGGAAGCCTGTTCATTCCAAATGGAATTGTGTCATGTCATGCTGGTGGAATCTCTTCCAGGAAGGAAAGACTCATATCGACATCAGCACAGAGCGACTAACGGGAAGCACACCTTCCATCAATTGGTAGGGTGGGATTTCAAGAACACTGAGAGCCGGCACCCCAAGAAATAACACTGACAGGTGGGAAAGAAAAGGCATTTACTCTCCCCTAGCAATGAGAGTCTCAAAAGAACAAAAGAATGGCCACATTGGGTCAAACCAAAGGTCCATCTAGCCCAGTATCCTGTCTTCTGACAGTGGCCAATGCCAGGTGCCCCAGAGGGAATGAACAGAACAGGTAATCATCAAGTGATCCATCCCTGTTGCCCATTCCCAGCTTCATGGACCTATCCTCCATGAACTTACCTAGTTCTTTTTTGAGCCCTGTTATAGTCTCTTTTGCAATGCACAGCATTCGCAAAACCTAGAACACATCCAGAACCAAGAATATCAATGGTGTCTGTGGTCAGAACAATCTGCCCTGCACTGAACTGTGTCCCTGCCAAGGCAACAGAGACTGCGGTAAGCCGCACACTCAGCAGAGATCAGAACAATGAACAAGACGAGGATAATGATGTTGACTAGAAATGTCACCAGCGCTATCAAATTGCAGGGATGCTGGCACAGACTGATATCAGTAAGGACCTACTTCCTTTGCAATATGGCGGAATTGTGGATCCCGCAGTATTAGGCTTCCAGTGCAATTTTGTCAGCCAGACAAGCTGATGGCAGGAACCCCTCATGCACCCCAGGCAATTGCCTTGCTCACCCTCTCCAGAGCTGGTCCTGGAGGGGAGGGGAGGTGTGGAGTTGCAACCTTGATTTAGTCCTAAGTGGAGCACAGGATCTGGTCCAAGAGGTGGACAGAGCTGAACCGCTCAGTAATAGTGACCATAATGTAATTAAACTGAACATCTTTGGGCGTGGGGAGGAAGAGCATAGAAGCCAACCACAGTAGCATTTAACTTCAGAAAGGGGAACTACACAAAAATGAGGAAGATAGTTAAGCAGAAATTAAAAGGTACAGTCTCAAAAGTGAAATGCCTGCAAGCTGCATGGCTAAACAAAAAGGTAAAAGCAGCTAGAGGGTAAAAAGGCATCCTTTAATAAGTGGAGGTCAAATCCTACTGAGGAAAAGAGAAACTAGGATAAACTCTGGTAAGTCACATGTAAAAATATAATTAGGCAGGCCAAAAAAGAAATTGAAGAGCAACTAGCAAAAGACTCAAAAACTAAATGTCTTTAATACATCAGAAGCAGAAAAGCTGCCAAGCAACTAGTGGAGCCACTGGAGGATCAAGGTGCTGAAGGAGCACTCAGGGAAGACAAGGCCATTGTGGAAATGCTAAATGAATTATTTCCATTAGTCTTCACTGCAGAAGACAGGAGGGTGATTCCCAAATCTGAGCCATTCTTTTCAGGTGACAGATCTGAGGAACTGTACAGATTGAGGTGTCATTAGACGAGGTTTTGGAACAAACTGATAAATTAAACAGCAACAAGTCACCAGGACCAGGTGGTATCACCCAAGAGTTCTGAAGGAACTCAAAGGTGAAATTGCAGAACTGTAGTCTGTAACTTATCATTTAAATCAGCTTATGACAAGGATAGCTAATGTAATACCAATTTTTTTAAAAGGCCCCAGAGGGGATCCTGGCAATTACAGGCTGTAAGCCTGACTTCAGTGCCAGGCAAATTGGTTGAAACTGGCCTATGCTGGTTATATGATATGTATGTATCTCGTGATCCTTGCAATTGATACCTGTAATCCCTCATAACTCAAGCCGGACCCCAGATGTACAGTACCTTCCCTCTTAACTTGTGTATATTTCATTTTAAACATTAACTTTAATAAAAATTTTAAATCTGTTCTTAAAAAAAAACCCAAAATGGAATTGTCATACACATAGATGAACATGATTTGTTGTGCAAGAGTCAACATGGCTTTGTAAAAGGAAATCATGCCTCACCAATCTACTAGAATTCTTTGGGGGTGTCAACAAACATGCAGAAAAGGAGGGATCCAGTGGATATAGTGTACTTGGACTTTCAGAAAGCCTTTGACGAGGTCTCTCACGAAAGGCTCTTACATGAAGTAAACTGTCGTGGGTTAAGAAGGAAGGTCCTCTCATGGATCAGAGACTGGTTAAAAGGCAGGGAACAAAGGGTAGGAATAAATGGCCAGTTTTCAGAATGGAGAGAGGTAAATAGTGGTGTCCCCCAGGGGTCTGTACTGGGACCAGGGCTCTTTAATGTATTCATAAAAGATCTGGAAAAAGGGGTAAACAGCAACTTGGCAAAATTTGCAGACAATAAAAATTACTCAGGATAGTTAAGTCCCAGGCAGACTGCGAAGAGCTACAAATGGATCTCACTAAACTGTGTGACTGGGAAACAAAAGGCAGATGAAATTCAGTGTTGATAAATGCAAAGTAATGTACATTGGTATGACGTTATTGATATAAACTGGGACCATATAGAACATGGGTTGCAACCAAGGTCCTGCAGTGGCACCAAATCCTATGTAAAGGGGGTCATATAAGGTGTCTAAGGCCAGGTTAAGGGTTACTGGTTATAATTATGCTGTCTGTATGTCTGTATCATTTTGGTAGTTGAAGTTATGAATATTGTCTGTATGCTGTCTGTATTTCAAA
>NC_133774.1:1113937-1120200 GCF_003597395.2 Chelonoidis abingdonii
AGATGTTGTGAAGGCCAAAAGTATAAGAGGGTTCAGAAAAGAACTAGATCAGTTCCTATTATCCAAGATGGTCAGGGACACAACCCCATGCTCTGGGTGTCCCTAAACCTCTGACTGCCAGTAGCTGGGACTGGAGGACTGGGAATGGATCACTTGATAAATTGTCCAGTTCTGTTCATTCCATCTGGGGCATGCGGCACTGGCCCCTGTCAGCAGACAGGACACTGGGGTAGACGGACCATTGGTCTGACCCAGTCTGGCCGTATCACAGATTCACATGCCACGTGTTCTCTTGCCTTCATGCTGACCCTGGGAGGAACCCCCTTCAGTGCGACAGGCCTTCTTGGGAGTCCCACTCTGTGTCTCCTGAGCTCCACCGCCGCCTGGAGCCACATCTCTCTGAGCCTCAGCAGCCTGTCTCTGCTGTAGGCCCCCTCAGGGAGTCCCCTTGCTCTGGCCCCCCAGGCCCTCCACTCCCAGGCAGAGGGAGCAATACCCCCCACTCTCTAGCCTGCAGTGACTCTCAGCAGGGTTTATGGGGCTCAGGCCGCTCTTTGTCCTCAGTCCCAAAGCCACCTCCTCCCAGCAGCCCACACTGAATAACCTCCCAGCCCCTCCTCCATCCTTTGTCTTCCTTCCAGCAAACGCTTCATCTGGGGTCTCTCTTCACCCTTGGTTCTCCTGTGAGTCACAAGCAGCGTCGGGCCATCAGTCGCTAACTTCTTGTATCCAGGCTGCTAGGCAAGGTCACATCTTGTACTTCACAACAACAAACACTCTCGCCCACCACCTTGTTAGACACACAGCACATAGGGGAAACTGAGGCACACACAGCATTCATACAAAACATTAAGAGGTGGACAGTGTGGGAGGCACAGGCCAGGAGGGAGGATCATGGGAGGGGGCGGTGTGGGGAGCATAGGCTGGGAGAGGGGATTGGGGAGGGGGCACTCAGACTGTGGGGGTGGGGAGAGCCTGATGGACAGGGGTACCATCTCCAGGCCCTCACTGCTCCTCTGTGGGGTGAAACCCTGAGCTGGGGGGTTGCCAAGCCTCCAGGATAGTCCTGGAGTCTCCAGGAATTAATTAATTGTTAATTAAAGATGATGTCATGGGATGAAACCTCCAGGGATATGTCCAGCCCAAGTTGGCAGCCCTAGCTGAGGCCCTGGCACTCCCCCTGCCCGCCCCTCACGCCCACGGACGAGCTGTGCCAGGCTGTGCTGGAGCGGGGACCCCCCCAAGGGCTCCCTGTGTCCGGGGGTTACCCCCCACCCCCCTGCAGGAGGGGGCGGGCGCTGGGTGGCTGCATGGCCCTGGGGGCCTGGAGAGGGCAGGGAGGAGGGGACACACGGGGTCTGATGCAGTTCCCTTGGCGTCACTGCTACAGGCCCTGGGCTATTTTTAGCAGTGGGGCCGGGGAGGCAGGTGCTGAGCCATCCGGCAGCAAGGCCTGGAACGGGCCTCTCCCCGCAGCCTGGCCACAGCTGCCAGCCTAATTGCTTGGCCTCCTGCAGCAGAGCCCGTTAATTGGGCACTAACTGGCCGCGGGGGCCGTGCTGCTGCACGTCTGAGCTGCAGCCGCAGGGCCAGGTGGGGGCAGGGCAGCCCTGAGTGCTCGGCCGAGCACCGTGGCCGAGTGCAGCTCCTCCCCCCATGTGGGGCTCTCAGCCCTGCGCCCCCAAGCTGCACCTGCCCCCCTCCAGCCCTCTCACCCCACAGCCCTGCCTGGATCCAGGCCCCTCCCATGCTCACCCACTGTGGGCAGTTCTAGGCCTGCCGCTGCTCAGCATTGTCATCCCGGAGCTGGCAGTAAATACAAGAGCCAGCGGCGTGAGTTTGCAGCTGACACGCAGCCTGGCGCAGACTGATGGGGACGGACCTGGCACACAGAGCGAGCGGGATCCCTTGGTAAGCTGGGCCCAGGCAAACAGCGGCAGACCCCTTCCCTTGGCGAGCAGGACTGCAGCTGGCGGGCAGGGCGGGAACCGTAGAGACTCGGAAGAGGATGATCTAGGAGTGTCACAGAGCCACCGGATTGGTGCTACTCTCCCAGCTCTGGAGCAGTCTCTAGGAGGAACCAGTCAGTGGGCCAGACCCCCGAGGGTCTCACTCTTCCTTCAGGGTCACCCCCATGCAGCCTCTCTGCCTCCTGAGACTGGACCTCTGGGCCTGCAGCTCCCCCGCTTCACCCCGTGAGCTCTGCCCAGCAAGTCCCACTGAGGCAGACCCTGATGGAGACTTGGCCACCTGGGGAGCATATCTGTACCTCTACAGCTGCATGGTCCATGCGGCAGGTGCAGCCCCTGCCCGTCTCTATTGCCCATTTGCCTCTGTGTTGACTGCGCCCCACAGCCGGTGGCAAAGGGGGAGCAATAGAGGGTCATTCACTTCAAGTGTCAGAGCTGGAGGCCAGAAGGGCCCCCCCAGGATCTCCCTGTCTGACTCCTGTGTAGCACAAACCACCAACACTCCAGCACCCGCCCACTAGCCCCAGGGCACCGCAGCCCCCGGAGACCCATTGTCGTTGAGACTAGTCGGGTCCGCAGGGCACCAGTGCCAGAGGCACCTTCGCTCTAGACGCGCCTGGCTCCCAGCCGGAACGGGTTTGCCAGGGGATAGGCTGTTTGGCCACACACTCTGCTAGTGGGTCTGGGGTCCACTGGGGAGCAGCATCCTGGCAGAGTGTGAAAGGCAGGCACACCTCGAGATGAGGGGCACTAGCTGGGTGAACTGGGGGAGACCTGCCGCCCTGAGCTCCATTCACTGTAGGGGAGGGGAGATGTGATGCAGGCCGGGGCGGCGATGGGCACAGCTGGGAGGGAGGCATTGGCCACGGCTGGTGATGGTGTAATGATGATGGGACACTTCTGAGAGTGGCAATTCAGGACGAATTGCTCAGAGCAGGTCAGTTACAGCCCCAGGCTGGTGGTTTTCCACCTCTAAGGCACGAAACCAATCAGACAGAGAAGACTTTGGTCTCACCCCACTGGCTAACCACAAGTCACAAGCAATTTCCTTAGACACTCCAGTCTCCCAGTATCACCACCAGTCCCACACGTCCTGGGGATGAATGGTTATGAAAACCAACACCCCAGTAAAAGAAAAAGGTTCTCTTGATCCCAAAGGACCAAGCCCCAGACCCAGGTCAATGTTACACATCAGAGTACCCACAAATCACAACGGGGGGAGCTGTTAGAATAAAGTTAAAGTTACGTCATAAGAAAAGGCTAGAGAATGAGAGCTAGAATGGTTAATGGAGATCATATTCCATCCAGTAATGGAAGCTTAGTTCAGCGCTTGTAGCAGTGATGAATGAACTGCAGGTTCAAAGTCCATCTCTGAGAAATCTCACCACGTGGATGGGTCAAGGGTCGAGTCCTGTTCACAGCTCATTTTGTAGCAAAGTCACTCCAAGGTAAGAAGCAGATTGAAGAAATAGGAGGAGAGTGCAGCTCCTTTTGAGCTCTTGCCAGAGTGGCCTCTGCATGCTTTGTTCCAAAAATCAGCTGGTTCTATGCGAAACTTAATCACCCTGTATCTGCTGGAAGAATGACGGCGCGGAGAAAATCAGGGACATCTGAAGTGTGGAAAATGTTAAGACAATTCGTGACAAGCGAAGGGACCAGCAGGCCAGAGGCTCTTTTGACCTCGCTGCACAAACAGGAAGAATTGATAGGGAACGAAAAGTGGATGGGAACCTGGCACAGTGACCATGAGAGGCGAAGTTCCAATCCTTGACAAGGAAAAAGAGAGAGCAGCGACATGGGGACCCTGGACTTCAGGAAAAGCAGACTTTGATCCTCAGACGAGCTGCTGGGGCAGATCCGCCTGGAGAATAACAGCATGCGGGGCAAGGAGTCCAGAAGGCGGCTTATTATAAAGAATCCTTAGTTGAAGGTGCAGGAAAAAACATCCCAATGTGTAGAGAAGAATAGTAAAATATTTCAGGCCACCAGCATTGGCTAATGGTGAAATCTTGTTGATCTAAATTCAAGAGCTTCAGACGTGGAAGATTGGACAAATGACCAGGGAGGAGTATAAAAATATTGCTCAGGCATGCAGGAGTGAAATCAGGAAGGCCAAATCACACTTGGAGTTGCAGCTAGCAAGAGATGTTAAGAACAACAAGAAGGGTTTCTACAGGTATGTTAGCAACAAGGAGAAAGTCAAGGAAAGTGTGGGCCCCTTACTGAGTGCGGGAGGCTACCTAGTGACAGATGATGTGGAAAAAGCTAATGTACTCAATGATTTTTTTTTTTCCCTCTGTCTTCACAAACAAGGTCAGCTCCCGGACTGCTGCACTGGGCAGCACAGTATGGGGAGGAGGTGACCAGCCCTCTGTGGAAAGAGAAGTGGTTCGGGACTGTTTTGAAATACTGGACGAGCACAAATCCATGGGGCCAGATGCGCTGCATCCGAGGGTGCTAAAGGAGTTGGTTGATGTGATTGCAGAGCCATTGGCCATTATCTTTGAAAACTCATGGCGATCGGGGGAAGTCCCAGATTGTTACCAAAATGTCGGGTCTGCCTAGCTGAGAGCTAATAACAGCCTGACAAGGATAAGGAAAAGATACTTTATTTTGCAGAAAAAAGGAGAGCCTTGCATTTTGGTACAAAGACTTGCACACTTCCCCAGCCATGGGGTCTTCCTACATCATAGGTAACCTCATTAAACCTTTTCACCACCTCCACGGGTCCAGTCCAAACATCTTTCATCTTGTTCTTCCGGACAGGATCTAGCACCAGCACCCTGTCCCCTATTTCAAATGCTCTCTCCTGAGCATCTCTGTCATACCAGGCTTTCTGAGTATCCTGGCTCTCTTCCAAATTCTACTCAACCAACTTCATCATCTACTGCAAACTCTCCTTGAACTGAGCCACATACTCAGCCACTGGCTGCTCAGCCCCCTCAGCATTACCTTCTGACGAGTCACAAACCAAATCCAGGGACCCCAGACCTGCCTGCCATAGAGCAATTCAAAGGGAGCAAACCCTGTAAACTCTCGGGGCACACTCCTTGGGGCGCAATAGATACAGCAGCATAACACCACAGTCATTCTGGCCTCTATCCACAGACATTTTCAACATTGATTTCAGGGTTCCATTGAACTTTTCCACTAGACCATTAGTCTGGGTGTGGTAAGCAGCAGCTTTCAGGTGCTTCACCCACTGCAAATTCTCTTTAGCCAATCAAACTCTCAATACCAAAATTCAAATTTGGATAGTGTGGGGTTCTGACCCAAAGCTTAATTGACCTGGTTCTGTGGATCCTGCTGACTACACCTCTGTAACGATGCTGCCTTTGGTGGGACACTACTGAGAGTATCAATTCAGGACAAATTGTTTAGAGCAGGGCAGTCAGCCAGGGCCGGCTGTAGCCATTTCGCTGCCCCAAACATGGCAGCATGCTGTGGGGGGGGCTCTGCCGCTCGCCGGTCCCGCAGCTTCGGTGGACCTCCTGCAGGCATCCCTGCAGATGCTCCACTGAAGCCGCGGGACCAGCGGACCCTCCACAGGCACACCTGTGGGAGGTCCACCAGAGCCGCTTGCCGCCCTCCTGGCAACCAGCAGAGCGCCCCCCGCAGCATGCCACCCCAAGCATGCGCTTGGCGCGCTGGGGCCTGGAGCCGGCCCTGGTCATAGCCTGAGGCTGGAGGTCCTTTGCACACCAAACCAGCCAAACAGAGAGGATTTCGGTCTCACCGCACTGGCTAACCAGAAGTCATATAAGCAATTCCCTTAGGGTTTGGCTACACTTGCAGCTGTACAGCGCTGGGAGTTAAAGCTGTCTTTGTACAGCTGTGTAGGGAAAGTGCTGCAGTGTGGCCACATTTGCAGCATTTGCAGCAGTGTTGGCAGTGGTGCATTATAGGCAGCTATCCCAGCGTTCAAGTGGCTGCAAGATGCTTTTCAAAAGAGGGGGGCTCTTTGTTTTGTTGTGAACTCGCGGGGCTCCGGAGCTGCTTATCTAATAAAACAACAAGACAGCCAACTGTTTGCTGTGAATTAAGGCAGGCGGTCCTCTGAGAATTCAAAGGTTTCTTGAGGAGGAAGCAGCACCGTGCGGGCAGGGGGTGGGGGTCCGTGTTGCGGAGCAGCTGCTCTCTCTGGTCTGTGATTTTGGAAAAACCAGAGGCCTATTGCTTTAGTGATATGAGAGAGGGGCAGGGTAAGGGTGGAACTGAGGCAGGAGCTGACACAGGCCAGCTCCAAATAATCCACCTTCTCTGTCTCACTTCTCTCCTGTCATACACCACCCA
>NC_133774.1:1136580-1139338 GCF_003597395.2 Chelonoidis abingdonii
GGCATGCTTACAACAATCCTGCTAAGATATCCCATAATGATGTTTGCTTTTTTTGCAACAATGTTACACTGCTGACTCCTATTTTGCTTGTGGTCCACTGTGACCCCCAGATCCCTTTCTGCAGTATTCCTACCTAAGCAGTCATTGTCCATTTTGTACATGGGCAACTGACTGTTCCTTCCTAAGTGGAGCACTTTGCATTTGTCCTTCTTGAATTTCATCCTATTCACTTCTGACCATTTCTCCAGTTTGTTCAGATCATTTTGAATTTTCATCCTATCCTCCAAAGCACTTGCAACCCCTCCCAGCTTGGTATCATCCACAAACTTTATAAGTGTACCCTGTATGCCATTATCTAAATCATTGATGAAGATATTGAACAGAACCAGACCCAGAACTGACCCCTGTGGGACCCCACTCGTTATACCCTTCCAGCACTACTGTGGACTACTGATAACTACTGTCTGGGAACCATTTTCCAACCAGTTTTGTACCCACCTTATAGTAGCTCCATCTAGGCTGCATTTCCCAGTTTGTTTATGAGAAGGTCACGAGAGACAGTATCAAAAGCCTTACTAAAGTCAAGATACACCACATCTACTGCTTCCTCCCATCCCCAAGGCTTGTTACCCTGTCATAGAAAGCTACCAGGTTGGTTTGACACGATTTGTTTTTGACAAATCCAGGCAGACTGTTATTTATCACCTTATTATCTTCTAAGTGTTTGCAAATTGATTGCTTAATTATTTGATCTATTACGCTCCTGGGTACAGAAGTTAAGCTGACTGGTCTGTAATTCCCCGGTTTGTCCTCATTTCCCTTTTTATAGATGGGCACTATATTTGCCCTTTTCCTGTCATCTGGAATCTCTCCCGTCTCCCATGATTTTCCAAAGATAATCACTAATGGCTCAGATACCTCCTCAGTCAGCGCCTTGAGTATCCTAGGATGGATTTCATCAGGCCTTGGTGACTTGAAGACATCTAACTTGTCTAAGTCATTTTTAACTTGTTCTTTCCCTATTTTAGCCTCATGCTACCCCATTTTCACTGGCTTTCATGGTGTTAGACGTCCAACCACTACTAACCTTTGTGGTGAAAACCAAAACAAAAAGGTAATTTAACACTTCTGCCATCTCCACGTTGTCCTAACCGAGTAATGGGCCTGCCCTGTCCTTGGCCTGCCTCTTGGGGGAGCCCAGTTGACTGCAGGGGGCTAATATTGAAATACAATCCTTGAAATGACTAAACTTAAAAGGCTTCCAAGAGGCAGATTGAAGGAATTGGTTACACGCCGTCACCATCTACTGGAGACAGACGGAAGCAGCAAAGAAACTGGAAGAGCTAAAGCCAGAGCAGTCACCTGGCATGTGTCCAGTGAGGCTCAGCGGGTGACCTCCCCCCAACCCCACCCCCAGAAGCCCTGAGACGAGGGTGTATGAACAGGTCACCAGGAGCTACAGAAAGCTGAGTGCACCCAAGAGCAGGAGCTGCAGAATTGTACGTGTGACCCAATGCCTGGCCCAGCCATGCGGCCAGGACTCTCCCCCAGCCCAGGGGTAATGGGAGAAGTGATGAGATTTCCTGCCAAAGTTTGTATTTCCTCTGCTGGTCTTTAACATCAATGGCTGTGGGGTCTCTTAGTGCATCTGCTCTTGAGAGAGACCTCATGTAACTGTATTTTAGCTTTTAACTGCTCTATAAGTCCAAGAAAGTTGGCCTAAGAGAGCTTAGAAAGAATTGTTTGAAGCAATTGCTTTTAATATTCTAAACATGCCCCTTTTGGACCAGTCTGGTGAAAGAGACGTAACCAGCCTTTTCCAAGTGCCTTCAAGTCAAGTGCACCCTGGGAAGTGGGACCCATGTGTGAGGTGCTAAAGAACTCAGAACTGATGAGCATAAGGAAACGCAAGAAGAAATCTTGGTGGTTTGCACTGTTCCTCGGTACAACTGCTGAGCTTCAGCCCTAGGCTGTGATAATTGCTTCCAGAACTGGATTGTGCACGTAGTGCACATGACTGGCCGTGTCTCCGTCTGAGTGAGGAACTGCTGATTGCATAGGAAAGTGAGGCTGGGGGAATTTATAAATTGTAGGTTGGTTAAGAATATGCCAGTGTCCTGAAATGAGAAATACTGATAGCATTAAAAGCTGCCCTGAAAAGAATCCAGTGGAAAGGCCAAGTAAAGAATATGTCAGCTCTTCTCACCAATCTGAGTGAATTCAAATCAGCAGGGCCGGATGCTGTTCACCTCAGGGTACCGGACAATTAGCTGAAGAACTCTCGGAGCCACTGACAACGATATTTACAAGCTCGTGGCTGACAGGAGAGGTCATGGAAGTCCGGAGAAGGGCTAACGTAGGGGAAAAGGAGGAGCTGGGGAACAACAACCCAGTCAGCCTGACCTCGATACTAGAGCCATATATAAAACATTGAGTTGCGAATACCGGGAGGATGGAGGGTGATCACCAGCAGCCAGCCTGGATTTACCTAGAACACATCCTGCCAAACCAGCTTGATTTCTGCTTTGAGAGGGTAACTGGGCTGGTGGCTGGGGGAATCCACTGGACATAGTATACCTGGACTTCAGCAAGGCTTTTGACACAGTCTCAGGTGACATTCTGATAGCGAAGCTGGAGAAATGCAGGCTCAACAGAACTACGACTATGTGGATACATAACTGGTTAAACAACCACAAACAAAGATTAGCTACTAATGGAATGATGTCAGGAGGTCTCAAGTGGGATTCCACAGGGATCT
>NC_133774.1:1140222-1143483 GCF_003597395.2 Chelonoidis abingdonii
AGCTCTTCTCACCAATCTGAGTGAATTCAAATCAGCAGGGCCGGATGCTGTTCACCTCAGGGTACCGGACAATTAGCTGAAGAACTCTCGGAGCCACTGACAACGATATTTACAAGCTCGTGGCTGACAGGAGAGGTCATGGAAGTCCGGAGAAGGGCTAACGTAGGGGAAAAGGAGGAGCTGGGGAACAACAACCCAGTCAGCCTGACCTCGATACTAGAGCCATATATAAAACATTGAGTTGCGAATACCGGGAGGATGGAGGGTGATCACCAGCAGCCAGCCTGGATTTACCTAGAACACATCCTGCCAAACCAGCTTGATTTCTGCTTTGAGAGGGTAACTGGGCTGGTGGCTGGGGGAATCCACTGGACATAGTATACCTGGACTTCAGCAAGGCTTTTGACACAGTCTCAGGTGACATTCTGATAGCGAAGCTGGAGAAATGCAGGCTCAACAGAACTACGACTATGTGGATACATAACTGGTTAAACAACCACAAACAAAGATTAGCTACTAATGGAATGATGTCGGATTGGAGGGACGTCTTGAGTGGGGTTCCCCAAGGATTTGTTCTGGGTCCGGGGCTGTTTAACATAGAAACATAGGAGTGGAAGGGACCTCGAGGGGTCTTTAGTCCAGTCCCCTGCCTCAGTATTATCTAGACCAGGGGTCTCAATCTCAAATGATCACGAGGTCCACATCACTCACACACCCCCCTCACTGCCCCTGGCCCTGCCCCCACCTCTTCCCACCCCTTCCCTGCCCCCATTCCAACCCCTTCCCCAAAGTCCCCACCTCAACTGGAGCACTGGGAGGCCGGACAGCGCTACCCCAGCCCCAGAGTGCGGGGAGGGCAAGTAGCATGGTCCCAGCCCCCCCAGCCCTGGTGTGCCAGGACTCCAGGCAGTGCAGTCCCAGAGTGTCTGGAGGGCAGGTGGCGTGGTCCCAGCCCCCCAGCCCTGGAGCACCGGGAGGGCAAGTGGCGTGGTCCCAGCCCCGCCAGGCAGTGCAGTCCCAGTGTCTGGAGGGCAGGCAGTGCAGCCCCACCCTAGAGTGCCGGGAGGCTGGGAAGTGCAGCCGCAGCCCCAGCTGGGGCCATGGCACAGGAGAAGAGCCGCCTGCAGAGTGGAAGTAGGAGGGGGCCTGGGGGTGCAGTGTGGATAAGGCCACACCTGGCTGTTTGGGGGGGCTCAGCCTCCCCCAGCCTATGATACCCACTGCTCATGCTGTCAGGTTGGTTTGACACAATTTGTTCTTGACAAACCCAGGCTGACTGTTATTTATCACCTTATTATCTTCTAAGTGTTTGCAAACGATTGCTTAATTATTTGCTCCATTATTATTCTGGGTACAGAAGTTAAGGTGACTGGTCTGTAATTCCCTGCTTTGTCCTTATTTCCATTTTTATAGATGGGCACTAGATTTGCCCTTTTCCAGTCATCTGGAATCTCTCCCGTCTCCCACGACTTTTCAGAGGTAATTGCTAATGGCTCAGATATCTCCTCAGTGAGCTCCTTGAATATCCTAGGATTCATTTCATCAGGTCCCGGTGACTTGTCCAAGTAATTTTTAATTTGTCCTTTTCCTATTTTAGCTTCTGATCTGACCTCATTTTCACTGGCATTCACGGTGAGACGTCCAACTGCTACGAAAGGTTTTGGTGAAAACCAAAACAAAGACGTCATTTAGCACCTCTGCCATTTCCACATTTTCCGTTATTGTTTCCCTGCCTCACTGATTAACGGGCCTGCCCTGTCCTTGGTCTTCCTCTCGCTTCTAATGTATTTGTAAAATGTTTTCTTGTCTCTGGCTAGTTTAGTCTTGTTTTGTGCCTTGGGACTGGAGGAGCTCCCACTCCCCAGTGCAGCCCCAGGATCCTGGGGGGGGGGCAGAGATTCTCCAGTCTTGGGGCCACAGTTGGGCAGGGGGAAAGGAGCAAACGAGTTGTAACGCTGCTGCCTCTGGCGGGACACCACTGAGAGTATCAGCTCAGGACAAATTGCTCAGAGCAGCGCAGTCACAGCCCCAGGTTGGTGGTTTTCCGCCTATAAGGCACCAAACCAGCCACCCAGAGAGGACTTCGGTCTCAGCCCTGCCCCAGCCCTGCCCTCTGACCCAGCCTGGCAGCTCTGAGGCCTTATTGAGAAACTGAGACTCGGTGCCTCCTGCACTGAGGAGAGCATGAGGCTGGTTCCCAGGGACACAGGATGCAGCCTCATTACTGCAGCCAACATACCACACCGGGCCAACGGTGCTCAGGAGAGAAGAGCCCAGGGCTGGGGCAGCTGGGGGCAGGACTGAGGGGCACTGGCAGGACAGAGGAGCCCATGGCTGGGGCAGCCGGGGGCAGGACAGAAGAGCCCAGGGCTGGGGTGGCCAGGGGCAGGACTGAGGAGCCCAGGGCAGAGGTGGCCGAGGGCAGGACTGAGGGGCCCAGGGCTGGGGCGGCCAGGAGCAGGACTGAGAAGCCCAGGGCTGGGCGACCGGGGGCAGGAGAGAGGAGCCCAGGGCTGGGGCGGCCGGGGCCAGGACAGAGGGGCACTGGCAGGACTGAGGAGCCCAGGGCTGGGTTGGCTAGGGGCAGGACAGAGGGGCCCAGGGCTGGGCGGCCAGGGGCAGGACAGAGGGGCACTGGCAGGAATGAGAAGCCCAGGGCTGGGGTGGCCGGGGCAGGACTGAGGGACACTGGCAGGACTGAAGAGCCCAGGGCTGGGGTGGCCGGAGGCAGGACTGGGGGGCACTGGCAGGACTGAGGGGTCCAGGGCTGGGGCGGCCAGGGGCAGGACTGAGGGGCACTGGCAGGACTGAGTGGCCCAGGGCTGGGGCGGCCGGGGCAGGACTGAGGGGCACTGGCAGGACTGAGGAGCCCAGGACTGGGGGGGCCGGGGACAGGACTGAGGAGCCCAGGACTGGGGGGGCCGGGGGCAGGACAGAGGAGCCTGGGACTGGGGTGGTGTGACGGTGCTTCCCGTGGGAGCCAGCTGAGGTCACTCAATCAGGGTTAACTGCAAACAAAACAGGGCAGACAAACCCCAAATGCTGGTGGTTATTCCAATACTTAGATTTACCAACTAGCACAGAACAGCTTCTACAGTACCTCTCTGGTTACTCAGAAGTGCAAACCACGCAGTTCCCTTGAAGTGCCCAGCCTCAGGCCTCCATCCAGACACACCTGTCAAACATATGATGATGATTCCTGAAAATCTTACTTCATCATATAAAAGAAAAGGTTCTTCCAATCCCAAAGGATCAGCCACA
>NC_133774.1:1147399-1151111 GCF_003597395.2 Chelonoidis abingdonii
CCGCCCCTGACTTTAAACAATCCAGTTCTCTGATTGGTCCTCTGGTCAGGTGTTCGGTTACCCTTTTCAGGTAAAAGAAACTTAACCCTTACCTACCTATCCATTTATGACACCCCCCCCACCCCAATACCCGCAACCAAGGATCCCCTTAAGAAGCAGAGCCAGTAAGAAAATGTTCACATCCTGGGAGACACTTTGTCTAAGGCCCCACAGATCAGCTGAGCCCGGCAGTTTGGCTCCCCTATATCAGAAACAAAAGCAGCTAAATGAGATTATTACCAACAGCCTGAGCGAGAATCTGCCTTAATCTGAATATGGATAAAACGTCTTTCTCCCTCCACCCTGGTTAAGAGTCCACAGGTACCAAGGCCGGGTCACACCTGGCTTCCCCCCGCACAGAGCCTCACTGTGCGGAGATCAAGAGATAGGTGGAGAAGCTACACACGAAGCAAAGCAGAAATGTGATGCCAAAGAGGGCGAAATGCCCTATTACCCCAAGAAATCCAAGAGCAAATGATAACCTATCCCTTGCGTTCCTCGTACATCGAATATCCCAGGGATAATCAGTCTTTCACCCAGGTCAGAATCGGCATATTTGTTTGCCTTGTGAGTCAGATCTACGTCCTTCCGGGACTGGGAAGTGTCTCGCTGTAGTGTAAGTGCTACGTAAGTTGAAACGCTTGCATACAATCAAAGAATCTCCAAATGGGGATTATAAGGATTTGGTTCACTGTCATTGTAAATAATTGCTGCACTCCAGAAGTAACGGGAATTGTCTGGCACAAGGAAGCAGAACTGTTAAAAGATAAAAACCCGGGTGTAACTTTGAGATATCAAGAGAAATTGCTTAAAATCATAAAAACAACAACAAGGAGTCCAGTGGCACCTTAAAGATTTATTTGGGCATAAGCTTTTGTGGGTAAAAAACTCCGCTTCTTCAGATGGATGGAGCGAAAGTTACAGATGCAGGCGATCTCTTGCTCTCACAGACCTTGGGAGACAGGCCAGTCCTCACTTACACACAGCCCCCCAACCGGAAGTAAATACTCCCCAGCAACTACACACCACACCACAGAAACACTAACCCAGGAACCAATCCCTGTAACAAACCCCGCTGCCTACTCTGTCCGCATATCTATTCTAGTGACACCATCATAGGACCCAGCCACATCATCAGGGGCTCATTCATCTGCACATCTACCCATGTGACATATGCCATCATGTGCCAGCAATGCCCCTCTGCCATGTACATTGGCCAAACCGGGCAGTCTCTATGCAAAAGAATAAATGAACACAAATCAGACATCAGGAATGGTAACATACAAAAACCAGTAGGTGAACATAAGAACAAAAGAACGGCTGTACCGGGTCAGACTAAAGGTCCATCTAGCCCAGTATCTGTCTACCGACAGTGGCCAATGCCAGGTGCCCCAGAGGGAGTGAAGCTAACAGGCAATGATCAAGTGATCTCTCTCCTCCCATCCATCTCCATCTCTGACAAAACAGGGCTAGGGACCACCATTTCTTACCCTTCCTGGGCTCTAAATCAGCACATTTATGCCGACATTAATCACCATGAATTCTATCCAGTTCGCCTTTTAAACATTGTTATAGTCCCAGCCCGCCAATCCCCTCATGGCAAGAGTTCCTACAAGCTGACTGTGCCGTCTGTTCTTGAAAAGAAAGCTTCCTTTATTTCTTTTAAAAACCTCACCTATTAATCATTTGGTGACCTACCTTCGAGTTTCTTGTAAATTATTGGGTAATAACGAAAGATAATTCCGCTTAATCTACTCTTTGCCCACACTCAGTATGATTTTATATTCCATCTATCATATCCCTCCCTTAGTCTCCTCTTTTCCAAGCTTGAAGAGCCTAGCCTCATCTTATCTTTCTCTCGTATGGGACACTCTCCCAAACCTGCCATATCATTTTTACGTTGCCCTTCTCTGAACCTTTTCTAAGTGCCAGGCTATATTCTTGATCGGGTGAGGAGACCACATCGGTACGCTGAGTATTCGAGATGTGGCGTACCGTGGATTTATCTAAGTGGCCACATAATATATTCTCAGCCTTATTCTCTATCCCCTTTTTGACATGATTTTACCCTACTGCGATTGCTTTGCTTTTTTGTACTGCCTCTGCGCACTGCGATGCGACATCTTCATGAGAATTATCCAAGATGACTTAACATCTTTTTTCCTGACTCTGCTAGTTAAATTAGCCTCCATCATATTGTATGGTATAGTTTGGCGGTTATTTTTTCCTAATGTGCATTCTTTACATTTATCCACATTAAATTATTCATTTTGCCATTTTGGTTGGCCCATGTATCACTTAGTTTTTGCTTGAGATCTTTTTGGAAAGTTCTTCACAATTCTGCTTTGGGTCTTAACTTATCCTTTGAGCAGTTTAGTTATCATCTTGCCAAAACTTTTGCCACCTCACTGTTACCCCTTTCTTCCAGCATTCATTTTATGAATAAATTGAATAGGATGGACCTAGGACTGACCCCTGGGCAACTACCACTAGTTACCCCTCTCCCATTCTGAGATATTTACGCATTGAATTCCTGCCCTTTGTTCCCTGTCTTTTAACTTAGTTCTCATATCCATGAAAGACCTCCCTTTTAATCCCATGGACAGCTTTAATTTCGTTAAGAGCCTGGTGGTTGACGGGACCTTGGCTTTCTGTGAAATCCTAAGTTCACACTATGTCCACTGGAATCCCTTCTTGTCACGTTTTGTTGACCCCGGATTTCAAGAACTCTAATAGTATTAGTAAGAATCGAGTTTCCTCTTTACAGAAACCCATGTTGACTATTGGCCTTTTTTTTTTACTCAACGGTTTATTTTTTCTGTGTGTGACAATTTTATTCTTAATTATTGTTTCAACTAATTTGCCTGGGTGCTGATGTTAGACTTACCTGGGGTCTGTAATGCCAGGATCACCTCTAGAGCCCTTTTTAAATATTTGGCAGTAATTAGCTAACTTCCAGTTCATTGAGGTACTGTGCAAATTGCGGGTACTGTTTCTCTGGGCTCTCGCCCGCTTTTCTTTCTCTGGGGTAGGTTAGGGGCCAATATTGCTTGCTCTCTGAACCAGTTCTTAATCACTCCTCCTAGTGTCTTGGATGGAGGGGAGTGGTAGAGGAGGGACCTGGGCCCGCCCTTACTCCAGGTCTCCAACCCAGGGGCCCTGGGGTTGTGGTGAAACCATTGTACTAGCAGGTTTCTTCCCTGGGTTACTTTCCCTCTCATACCCGTCAGCTTGTGAGGGCTTCTTCGCTCTCTTCTTATACAAGCTGGTTGCCCCTTAACCTAGGGTTTCTGTTTGGCTTTCCCAATCCACCGCCCAGCACTTCCTCCAAACCTTCTTATTTCTCTCTGTCTGACAAACTCTTCTCTGCTGGCAATCGCACTCTTGCTCCAATCCACCCTTTCTCCTCAACTCCACACCCTGTCTGAATGAAGCAGGGGTTTATATCCATGACTGGAATCAGGTTGCTCTAAGTGAAGTCAGTGCTCTACTGGATGTCAGGTGCTCTAAGTGAGTCAGGTGCTCTAATTGGCCAAGCTGTTTTAGTCAATCTAAGCAAACCTTCCTCCCTGGCAGGGATAAGGCCCGCTGCTAACACTCTTCTGCTGCCCTTCTGGCATGCCTTGTATCACAGTACCAAACCAATTAAGGGACATGGTTACAAATCTCTTCT
>NC_133774.1:1151211-1152529 GCF_003597395.2 Chelonoidis abingdonii
GGCCGGGGCAGGACTGAGGAGCCCAGGGCTGGGGCGGCTGGAGCAGGGCTGAGGAGCCCAGGGCTCGGACAGCCGGGTGGGAAGAACAGGACACTGCAGGTCGGCCTGAAGCAATAACATGTTGCACAGGGGCTCCCGGGCCAGGGGCAGTCTGCAGCCCTCAGCCCACAGCTCACAGTCCGCACACATCAGCAGTTCGGTTTTCCTGTCAGCGCCCTGCCGGGGGCCACGGCTCAGACGAGCTGGTGATGGCATCACCCACGGCAATAGCAGCCGCCACCTCGGCTGGGTATTACCCCCTCCCCTCCCCTCTGGGGCATCGTGCGCTTCCCTCCCCAACCCGGCCTGGTGGCGCAACCCCCACTGGGCCCGGCCCTGGGTGCGGGGGCAGCTGCAGCTGTTGAGGAGCAGTGGGTGGGAAGCTGCTCCCAGCCCTCTGTGCAGATCTGTAGCCTGGCTCCTCCCACGGCAGGGGAAGAAGGAGGCATTTACCCTGGCGTGCATTCCCCTCCCAATAGCCTGGGACTCCAGCCCTCATCCAGCAGAAACGTCCCCACCTTGGCACAGCAACTTGTCCCCATGGTGCCCCCCCACTCCTGGAACAGTCAAAGGGGATCAGAGCCAGAGTCCACCCAGCCCAGTGCCCCATCCTGCCAGGGGGGCATCAGAACTCCCAGTAATGGGATCCGCACCCCAGGGACCCCCTCGTGCCCCTTGCAGTTAGAGGCCCCCTGAGCCCTGTAGCTGTGGTCATGGGGACTGGATCGTGGCAGCTGCCAGCCCTCAGCAGCAGGAAACACAGACAAGGGCATTAACTGCGCCCTGAAACCTGGCCCATGAGAAAACATTCAGGCAGCTCTGAAGGAAGCTCCAGCTTGGGCACAAACCACATGACCAAGAGGACACAGGAGGATGCGGTGAGCTCTACGCCCTGGCACATGCAAGGTCACGGTTGCCTCTGGATACAGATGGAAATTCTCATAAAAAAACCAAGTTACAACATCGACTGGTCTTACCCGACCAATAGAAAAGGCAGGTTGGGGGAGGGGGGCGGAAATCAGGGGCCCAGCAGGGAACTGGTCACACAAGAGGGTGGTTTTATTGGCCACAGATGAAAAGGGCAATCGGACTTTATGTCACTGGAGTCTGTACACGCGTGTGACGTTATTGATATAAACTGGGACCATATAGAACATGGGTTGCAACCAAGGTCTTGTAGTGGCACCAAATCCTATGTAAAGGGGGTCATATAAGGTGTCTAAGACCAGGTTACGGGTTACTGGTTAGGATTATGCTGTCTGTGTGTCTGTATCATTTT
>NC_133774.1:1154154-1163805 GCF_003597395.2 Chelonoidis abingdonii
GGGTGAAACCGAAGTCCTCTTTGTTTGGCTGGTTTGGTTTGCCTTAGAGGTGAAAAAACCCCAGCCTTGGGCTGTGACTGCCCTGTTTGAGCAATTGGTCCTGAATTGGCACTCTCAGTTGGGTCCCGCCAGAACCACATCGTCACAACGCGTCAAGCAAAAGAAACCTCGGCAGTTCCCAGAGCTTCACTCCCAGAACAGAACCACACTGGCCTTGTGTCCAGACAACACGAGGGACGTTCTGGGTATGTTAGTCAGGGTATCGCGTCACTAGGTTTCTCCAAGTCAGACAAGACCACGGCAGACAAGAGCTTCAATGACGTTGGTTTCCCCAAAATGCTCCATCATGAGCAAAGGGCAGAGTTTGAATAGAATTTATGCAGAAGGTTGCCAGCTGTGACAAAAGCATGGAGCCTGCACAGCTCTGCGCTTTCCCCAGGAATGTTGCAAATGCAGGCCGCATGACTCTCCTGGATTTGCAGACTCTCGGATTTCTTCCAGGGTTGTTTGATAACAGAGACAGCGAAAACAATTCAAGTTTGGTGGTGTTCCCAGAGCAGCTGCAGCTGGTGGAGCGCCACAACTGAGCCCAAGAAACAGGCACTGACTGCTGGGATCACATCGCAGTACAGGCGTGGGATGAGGAGCGGTGGCTGCAGAGCTTTGGATGTGCAAGGCCTCGGTCCTGGAGCTGTGCCGAGCTCACCCCAGTCCAGGGACAGCAGAATGAGAGCTGCACTGGCAATTGCCCCATGGAAGCCTGCGACCCCGGCTAGCTCCCAGCTCATTGTGGAGCTGGAAAATCCATGGCGGGGGCCATTGGCACGTGAGTGTGCAGGGCCATTGATTGTCTCCTGCCCCACTGCTGTGACTCCCAGCAACGCACGGAGCAGAGCAGAGAGATTGGCAGCACTGGGGTGACAGATAGTGCACACAGCCCCCCAGAGCGCACCCTGCAAACGGCAATGGCACTGCACACAGGCGCTATTGTCCACAGGCCTGAGGGGCACAAAGGCACAGGGAGCACAGCTCTAGCTGGCGTCCGGAAGCTGCCTGGGCCCGTAGGCTCCCGGCTGTTGTAACGTCTGGGGTTCAATCCAGGCCAGGGAGGGGCTGTCATTGCCTGCCCTGCCGCTCTGAGGGCCTTCAGTGCTACACTGCTCTGCTCACAGCTCACCCCCAACAGCCACACACCAGCCTGCAGATCACACAGCTTCCAGTGCCGTTACTGTTTGCAGGGACACTACCACTTCCTAGTCCCCAATCTCCCCACAACGCTCTCCCCGCCAGTAACCCTCCCTCCAAAACGTTTTCTTTGCCATGTAAAACTAGACAAAACCCCTCTCTCTTGCTGGGGCATAGCTGCTGTGTTGTCTTCTCCCCTGCTCGGCTTCCCTTACATGTAAATGCACCTCCCTTGTCTCAGCCTGACAGCCAGGCTGCTCAGACAAGCAAAGGCACATTCCTTTGTCTCAGGCAGACTGTGCTGGTGCATGGCTTGTCGAACACACACCTATAACCCTTTGGACACACATCACATATACCGGGATCTGACATGCCGATCTCAGAACCCCACTGTGTAAGGCGCAGTGAGCACGCTGGGCCCGATGAGCTGCTGACAAAGAGCAGTGAAGCCCCCGTCACTCCTGCTTACTGCAATGGTGCCAGCTGAACTGACTGCAGAGCGACGTGGGCACGTGTCCTACTGCTGAGGAAGAATAAGGCAGCCACCCCTAGACACCTGCACACCTTTGCTTCCAGCTGCTGATCCCACTCAGACCCCTTTGTCTGCAGCCCCCATGCAATGTGCCCCTGGATGCCCACATAGCTATGGCTGGTTCATGGCTGTGCCTGCTCAGCCTCTGCTCCCCCAGGGCTCAGAGAGCAACACTTCCTGTCTGCTCCAGGCAGGAGCGTCGGTGCCTGGAGCCGGCATGGCCAGGTGCACTACGGGGGAGCTGCTGGGGGTGCTCCCAAGGCAGGCAACCAGGAGAAGACAGATGAAGAACACAGGTTTTAAATGTTGGGGGAGCGGGGTTTCTGGTGTCTAACCCTTGGGTAGTGCAGTGCAAACCTGTACCCAGAGCGGTCACTGGCACAGGGAATGGGGCATTATGGGATAGCGGCAGGAGGACTGTTCGTGTTGATGACGTAGGTCATTTGGGGTCTGGGCTCGCCCTGTGAGGACAGGCAATCAGGCAGCCTATGGAGGCTGGAAGAGGAGGCGTCACGGTTCTCCCCCGCTATCCTGCATTCCCTGTGACAGCTCACCGTGCACAGACCACCACCCTCCGAGCCACTGCCACAGACCACGCGGGGAACACAGCACGGTCGCACACGGGATGCAAATGAGGACAGGAATGGGGAGTCCGGTGCACCGGGAGTGAAGGTGAATGGCACGATGGGATGGTACCAGACGCTGCCCACACCAGAGACTCTGAATCCAGAGACAGAAACAATTCACCCAGATCTGGGCACTGAGGGCTAATGAGCCACTCGCACCAGCCACTGGCAGGCACAAATGCCAAGAGGAGAGCCCAGCACCTGAGAGCAGCCGTGCACAAGGATAGATCACTAGCACCACCCGCTGACGTGTGAGGTCGCCCACTTAGAGAGAAGAGCCCCACAGAGACTGACATACACCCAGCTGGGCACACTCCTCCTCAGTGTCTAAACCCAGGGCCTGGACTGGGGAATTGTGCCAAAGTGGGAATGTTCGTGCTGTGTTCTGTGAATGCTGAGTGGGGAGTATTGACCTGGGAAGGTTGCAGGGGAGCTGTGCTAGGACGGGCTGCCTTGGGGAAGGGAGGATACCTGAGCCTGTAACCTGAGAACCCAGGAGGGGGGTTGGAGGCCAGGTGACACCTCTGCCCGGGACACTGGACAAAGGACACAAAGGCTGGGTGTCACGGAGTCCCCGGGCAATGCTCTGGAACTGCTCCCCACCAAGCCAGGCAGGACTTTGGGGAGCCTCCTCTCCCTTGGAGCAGACTTGTTCAGGGCAAGAAGCTCACACATCTTCACCTCCTGGGTCTCTCCTTGAGCATTCACATCCTCTGCCCCTCTGTGTGCTCCCACACGCGAGTCCGCCAGGCGGGGTCCTGGGGAAAGCCACAGGGTCCTGCACCCCCTTCGCAGTCAGAACGGTGACTCTAAGTCAGCACGTAGAACAAGGTTTGATTCGATGAACGGGACAATGTCTAAAACAGCTTGTAGTACAAGCGAACCGGACCCCTCGCCGGTCCTTCTGTTTGGGCAGTGAGCCAACCCCGCTTACTCGTCCATGACACTTCCGCTCGCTGGCAGTACCCGCCAACTCCAGACTAACCTCTGCCTCCTACTCTCCTGCTCAGCTTCTTCTTCCCAGGGCCCAGTGAGTCACCTGTCTCTTTTCCTCCACACCTTCCTTGGCACCTTTGAAGAGAAGCGGACCCCAGGGCGGTATCAGCTTTAGGAGACAGAGTGTCAGGCATTAAGGGCACTGGCCTTTGCTCTGCACAACCCACACACCCTATATCCCCAAACACTAATACTTAAGAACTGCCTAGGGGACATGAGGCACCAACACAGTATTCAGAGCAAACATTAAGAAGCATCCCAGTTCGTTCACACTGGGGAAGAGGCTGAGGGAGGCTGAGTGAACGGCTGGAGGAGTTTAGTTTTGGGAGCTGCTGGGAAATGGAGAGGGGCCCTGACAGGGCTTGGCTCCCAACGGTGCTGTGGCCTCCCCTGGGGCCACCAGATGGAACCTAAACAAAAGGGGGTCCTGTTGTCTGTACCCGGCAAGACCTGTCTGGGACTAGTGCTCCTGTCATCTAAATAAAACCTTCTGTGTACCTGTCTGGATGAGAGTCTCACGGTGAAATCGCAGGAAGTGGGGGTGCCAGGGCTGGCTCTCCCCCACTCTGTGACAGAATGGACCTTGGGGCTAGCCCCACCGTCTGTCCGTGCTGTCCCCGCTCTATGGCATAAGAGTGATGGCGCTATTGGCTGATGCTGTGACGCTGTTCTGGTAGGGATCATGTGCTGTAGCCGCATGCTCAGCGACTCGCCCTCAACGTGTTCATCCCCACTGGCTGAGCCCTTTGCCTCCTCTGCTCAGTCACACGGACGGCCCCTGAAGGCTACGTTCTGCTGCACTCAGGAGGGACCATCCGATTTAGGGGTTAAGCTGCACCCATCCCTGCCAAGGACTGGGGGGGAGCGGGGCCAACTGGCTGTGGCTGCAGCAGAGGTTGGAGCATGCGCTGAAGGGCCAGGCAGGCTTTTGCCTCTATACACACTAACACAACCCCCGGTTGAAAACTGCCCCCGGCCTGGCCCATGCGCAAGACCCTCGCCCCCCAGTGGGCAAACAGCCCCTCGCAGCAAGGCGGAGAAGTGAACAGCACCCAACTGGACCAAACCCCCAACCACTCCTGGTGCATCCTCCCGGGCCGGAGAACACACCGCAGCCAGTGTGGCTTCCCGCCCGGCGAGGCACCCAGACGCCGCGGGAGCAGAGTCTGGACAGCCAGGGTAAGACCGGGCACCTGCAGCCCCACAGCCCGCGTCATGACACCACAGTCCCCCCATTCCTCCCTGGCCTGGGGCAATCGCCATGCCCCCCCACCCCTCGGGCACAACATGCTCCCCCCATTCGCCCCCAGCCTGGCATCAACATGCTCCTCCGTCCCCCACCCAAGTGCATCAAACGGTCCCAGCCATTCCTCCCAGCCTGGGCACACATGCTCCCCCCACCCCCGGGCATCACACACGGTTACCCCCATACCCACCGGCCTGGGCAGCACACGGTCCACCTCAACGGCCAGCATCACACGGTCCCCCTCATTCCTCCCTGGCCATGGGCATCAACACGAATGCTCCCCCCAACCCAGGCATCACATGTTTGCCACACCACCATTCGCCCCCAGCCTGGGCAACCCATGGTTCCCCCTAATTCCCCTCCAGCCTGGCAATAGCACACCTCCCACCCTCCCCCACTGTGCAGTCACACGGTCCCGGCCATTCCTCCCACCTGGGCATACACATGCTCCCCCACCCTGGCATCACACGGTTACCCGCCATACCCACCGGCCTGGGCATCACACGGTCCCTCTCCACGCCCATGTGAACGTATTGATATAACTGGGACCATAAGAACATGGTGCAACCAAAGGTTCTGTAGTGGCAACCAAATCCTAGGATAAAGGGGTCAATATAAGGGTCTAAGACCAGGTTTTACGGGTTACTGTTAGGATTAATGCTGTCTGGTATGTCTGTATCATTTCTGTAGTTGAAGTTATGAATATTGGCTGTGTATTGTCTGTATTTCAAACTTGTTCTGTGTTTCCGGGAAAAAGTCTAGACAGCTGTGTCACTCTGCTTAGCCTGCGATGGCCCATTACAGGACGCATCAGCTACACAATTGACTCCATTGAGAGAAGGCGGATAACGACCCTGTGAACTACTGGAGTGAGGCAGAAACTAGGCCCAGTGAACTGCAATACTCCATTTTGCTGTAACTTTCCACAGTAGGAACAGAAGGTTCTTACAGACCTGGAAGAAGTCATAAATAATAAGGTGGAAGCCTGAATCTCCATTTTTGTCTTCAAATCCGCTTCTTACCTCTGGAGGGACTTTTGCTGCAAGCTGAAGCTCAACCACAAGGGACTGATGACCCATCCCAGCAGGGATGTTCATCAGAGACTTAATTGAACCTGCAGTTTACTTCATTCACTGCTACAAGCCTGAACTAAGATACTTGCCATCAACTGTAATGTAATTTGATTCCATTTAACGCAAATTCTAAGCTCTTCCACTGCTACTTTTCCTTTTTATGAATAAACCTTTAGATTTTAGATCCAAAAGGATGGCAACAGCGTGATTTGGTGGGATAAGATTGATGTATATATTGACCTGGGTCTGGGGCCTTGGTCCTTTGGATCGAGAGAACCTTTTCTTTTTACTGGGGTGTGGTTTTCAACAACCATTCATCCGCAGGACGTGGTGGACTCGGTGTGATCACTGGAGAGACTGAGTGTCTAAGGAAATTGCTTGTGTGAACTGTGGCTAGCCAGTGGGGCTGATAACCCGAAGTCCTTTTTGTCTGGCTTGGTTTTTGGTTTGCCTTAGAGGTGGAAAACCCCAGCCCTTGGGCTGTGACTGCCCTGTTTGAGGCAATTGTCCTGATTGGCACTCTCAGTCGGGTCCCGCCAGACCAATATCGTCACAGGGGCGTAGTCGTGCTAGGCATCACAGAACCAGGTCAATTAAGCTTTGGTAGAGCCCCACGCATCTAAATTTGAAATTTGGTATGAGAGTTTGGTTTGGTAAAGAATCAGTGACCATGAGCCCAGAAAGCATCAGCAAATACAATGAAAACTGTCAAGCCCTGAGGGAACCTGCAGTTTGAATATGAGCAAAAAACGGCAGAAATGCAAATGAGAGTGAACAAACCTCAGCCCAGCGGGAGAAAGAGGCTCCTGAAAGAAAGAAGGAGGCTAATATGAGAGAGAAGATAAAAAGGGGCGTCTGGAGCTTCTGGCTGCTGAGGAACAAACTCGACAGAGGCACAGGAGATGCAACTAGAAACCTGCTAGACTTCAGCTCCAACTCAAAGAGCAGGGAAGAAACACCAGAAACTGTATCCTCTTTGCTATCCAGTTTATAAGGCTAGTTGATATTGGTATTACTTCTGGGCAGTTTTCTGTTCTAACCAGTTTGCATGGCAGGAAGAGGGGGGAAAGTCTAACCTGGGGGTAATAGCTGTTTGTCTGTGCAAGAAAGCAGTGTGTCTGTGAGGGGAGTTTCTGAATTGTCTGTCTGAATGTCTCAGAAGTGAATCTGGAGTTAGATCAAGAGCAAAATAAATCTCACTGGGGAGGAAAAATGTTTCTCAGTAGCAGATTCAAGTAATGGTCAGTGAAGCCTAACTGAGGAAGGAAAGGGTAAATTTTGAGGGGTGATGGATTTGTTAGCTAATACATGCTTGTAAAAATGAACCTGAAAGGTAACTGTGAATTTGCTAAAGTACTCAGGATAAGCGAAAAGAAGCAGCAGTTTATCTGTGGGAGTGGAAAGGCCTGGTGAAAAAGTTGGGATGAGCCTAGGCAGCCTTGTGAGCTGATGGCTTGGTCTTAGTCAGCAGTTTGGAAAAACAGGAATAGTGGAAAGAGGAAGTGTCCCTATCCCTTACCTGTTCCTGTGTGGAGAAATGTGACAGTAAAGGAAATGTGCCCTGTGTCTGTCAGGGGTATTGACTTGCCTATGGAGGAAGCCACCTCGTCTCCAAGCAGTTGTCTGTAAACAGCCCCTTTTGCTGGACAAAGGAAAGGAAACCCAAGCTGCGTGTCTGGTGAAGAGAATGTGTCTCCAGCTTTCTGTGTCTGTGGAGGCAGACAGAAACGTCGTTCCAGCCTGTGGATGTTGGGGGTGATGCAGTTGTCTCAGAGTTGTTCTAAATTCATCTAAAGCCCAGGAAGGGGAATGGTCCTAAGTTTTTGGTCTACTGGAAAGAATGGCATTGTCTAGGTGGCATCCAGATTAGTGTCATAAAGCAAAATCCGCAGAAATCAGACAATTCTGGTGCTTGTATTTTGCCAAGTGCTAATGTGTTGCTGGAAAAGGGTGTAGCGGGCTCTGTCTGAGCAGGATGGATACCCTAGCCAGGCACAAGGATGAACAAAAAGGTGATTTAATTGTGTTACCTACTAAGTTAACAACTTGTAGCAAGAAGAAAGATTTCCTGAACCTGGTCATGGCCAGAAGGAAAAGCTCTAGCCTGTTATCTAAAAAAAGTCCATGAGGTTGGCCTGAAAGGGAAATGTGGTAGCAATCTGCCTGATGGCCAAAAAGCGATTCTCAAATGTAAAGTGAGACCACGAAAAGAGTTTTGTGGTGGCTCGAAGGAAAGTGTCTTTAGAGCAAGCCCGTAGGTGAAGAGGGTAAAGGCAGATTACCTTTGAGTAGGGATGAATTGCCTGTTTAAAATCTCATGGAAAAGGAATTCTCGGAGTAATCTGTGCAAGCATTTTGCTGGCAACTGAGGGTGGTAAGTGATTTATCAAGAAGTTCAGTGCCTAGCAGCCCAGAATTTCTGTTGTGAATGGATCCACCTGACTTTCCTTTTGAAAGTTCCCTAGTGGGGTACTTTGAGAAGGGTCTCAGATAAAGTAGAAGCTGTTAAAGAAAACGTAACAGCCCTGTAACGAGTGGCTGTGGTGTGACCAGTTTTGGGTTGGGAAAACAATGGTGTTTGGGACAGGAATGTACTCCATCTAAGGTTCTGATGAGTGAGCAGTCTTGCTCAGGATCTAAGGACAGATTGGTTCTGGTGTTTCAGAGCTAAATGGTTTTAATGGCTGAAAGCTTAGAGGCAGGAAAAGCAAGCACTTCACCTCAAACCCTTTGGATTTGTGTGGTATCCCTGTAAAACAGAGTCCACCATTGGAATTGGTAGCAGCTAAAGAAGTTAAAAGTAGTGTCGTGTTGATGCAGATGGCCTGGCTGGCAGGGAGAAGAGGAATTGCTACAGCTGTTGGCAAGAAGAGCCACCCCATCAAGACACTGATTTGGTTGAAGCAAGAAAGGTCGGGGTTCAATCCTGCGGACAAGGAGGAAGAGAGGGCGATTTGCAAAGGGAAGCCACAGGGTGGCCCTAAGGTTCAAAGCCCCAATGGTGTTGTGCCAAAGGTCTGGCATGAACAAACACGATTGTAAGATGGACACTTGGCAATGAAAATTTGTGTTGTTGCTAAATGCGTAATTTTTGGTAACTAATGTGTTGCTGTTACCAAGAATATTGGAATGTACATGTCCCAGTCCTTTGGAAGTCTTGAACGTGTTGAAAGCAGCACATGAAGAACACACTTTGTATTGGAAAACCTTGCGATACTGATGTTCACAGTTAATGCCTGTAAACAGATGAAGGCTTTGCACAGGGGAGGGAAACATTCCAGACTGATGTCACTAGAAGGGAAACTGAGGCACACCACCATATTAATGCAAATGGTCAAATGCATGGTTCCCTACATGTAAACAACATTAAGGATCCTAATGTTGATTTAATGTTAGTTGGGTCCAAACATTGCCAGAGCTGTACAGATAAAATAGCTAGTTTTTTTAGCTCTGGCAAGAAGCATATGAGACATACAGGAATCCTGCTGCAAGAGCAATCCAACCACTGTTTGCCAAACTAAGTTTTTACCTTGAGTTTGTAAAAGTATTCATCATGTTATTGACATAAGTTGGAAAACATTTCTGTATACTACTGATATGGCTTCTAAACCCAAACTGCTGTAGTGAGAAAGACCCAAGGGATGGGAGCTTTTGGATGCAGTCAGTGATGTTCTGTGTCATCCCTTCCTCATCAATTTTGCGTTGGGAGGGTGGATGTTATTTGATATAACTGGACCATATGAACATGGGTTGCAACCAGGTTCTGTATGGCACCAAATTCCTATGTAAAAGGGGGTCATATTAAGGTGTCTAAGACCAGGTTACGGTTACTGGTTATGATTATGCTGTATGTAGTCTATCAAATTTTGTAATGGAGTAATGAATATTGGCTGTGTGCGTCTGTATTTCACAAATTGGTGCTGGGCAGTTCTGGGTGACACCCACCAGACAAGCTGGTGTCAAGCTCACTTAGCTGCTTGATGACCCAGTAAG
>NC_133774.1:1163906-1165440 GCF_003597395.2 Chelonoidis abingdonii
GGTTTTTAAGGTCAGGCTTGACAAAGCCCTGGGTGGGATGATTTAGTTGGGGTTGGTCCTGCTTTGAGCAGGGGGTTGGACTCCTGAGGTCCCTTCCAACCCTGATATTCTGATTTTCTATGGCAGATACCTGGGCCTGCCCCTGCCTCACCCCACGACCTGGCCTTCTGGGCCCAAGGGAGCTGATCTCCCAGCCCCAGGCCACGGCATCCTCCCCCCAGCCCCACCCACCATGCTGGGAGTCAAGCGAGCAAGGCCTTAGCAGGGTGTGCCCAGGGCAGGCAGCAGCGTGGCCCCTGCACAGTGATGGGCAGGCCTGGCTGCAGGGCAGCACAGGATGTCCCTGAACGAGGTGGAGGGGGTCACCTTGTCATCTTCGTAGAGGATGTCGGCCCGGATGGTGCGGTCAATGATCTTGCTGAAGATGGTCAGGGGCCGCTGGCCTGGCTCCTCACTGGCCTCGGCTGCCCGCTGAGCCTTCTGCATCTCCCCATCCTGCCCCCCGGCAGCCACGTAGCATCTCTGGGGCGGAGAGACATCAGCTCAGGGGCACTGCCAGGTGTACCCCCTGCCCTGCACACCCCCACCCTGGGAACAGCGCAGCCCAACAGACACAGCTGTGGAGGGCCCAGCCCCCTGCCTTCCACCCTGCTCAGGCCACCCCACAGGTAGCAAGAGGAGGCTGAAGCCAGCAGCACAATCCCCATGATCTGGCCGCAGGCTGCTCCGCACTGAGCTGTGACCAGGATGGGGGCACAGTGGGGCCCTGCTCAGTGAGCGGCACAGAGCTGAGGGCATGTCCTGCCCAGGCCAAACCTAAGGGGCCGCGGGAGAGCCAAGGGACCGTGCCACACTGGCGCTTGCCAGCTGCCCCAGGCAGCCCGGAGGGGCTCAGAGCTGCAGACACTGCTGTGCCAGAGCTGGAGGAGTGGCGAGCAGCAGCCCCCCAGCGTGACACAGCCCGGGGGAGCGGGCACGGGCCAGGGCCATCGCTGGGGGCTGAGCCCTGCCCTCAGGTACCCAATCCCCACCCAGACACAGCCTGGTGGGGGAAGAGCTCCTGCACCCCGTGACCTGCTGCCCTTCGCAGGGGGTCACGACACAGCCGGAGAACCCCCGTCCCTCGCTGCGGAGAGCAGCCACATGGCAGTGCCGGAGCCGAGCCACCAGAGCACTGCCCTGCCCGGGAGCCGCGGGTTCGGAGCGGCACCTTCACCGGCTCGCTGCCCCCACGGTCACCATGAGGTGCAGGGCTGCGGGCGCAAGGCCTATGCCCCAGGCACCAGGCTCCGAGGCCACCCCCACAGTCGGGATAGGACCCAGGAGTCTGGCTCCCAGCCCCTTCCCCCTCTGCCCCGCAGCCAGGATAGGACCCAGGAGTCTGGCTCCCAGCCTCTCCCCCCTTCTACCCTGCAGCCAGGATAGGACCCAGGAGTCTGGCTCCCAGCCCCTCCCCCCTCTGCCCCGCAGCCAGGATAGGACCCAGGAGTCCGGCTCCCAGCCCCTCCCCCCTCTGCCCCGCAGCCAGGATAGG